>NW_023614450.1:0-340001 GCF_013339695.2 Rhipicephalus sanguineus
ACGTTTCGGCTCCCGTACGGGGGCCTTGCTCACAAAAGCTGTGAACAAGGCCCCCGTACGGAAGCCGAAACGTCTTGTTATCTTTAAGTGTTTTTGGTCGGCGTCCTCTTACTTTTGACCAAATATTGATTAGTATATTGCAATAGGTCCTAAAGGTTAAAATTGCTGATTTGCTAACAATCATTTAAATTGAAAGTGCACATCGTCAATAATGAAATATTTAATGGTGACAAAACCTAGGGAGACATTCTTTTAGACGTTTTGAGAAAGTCCTCAATAGCGACACGAACATCCCTGTGGCTGCATCCCAGAACATACGCAACGCCCCAAACGAAATAATTACCGGCTCTGTTTATTCTGGTGATAGTTAAGGACATTCGTCGCAATGTTTGGTGTAAACAGACGAGAAAGGATTCAGATGAACCATTAAGCGAAAATAGAAGCTTCATGTTGCACACTAGAGAAGAGAGGAAAGTGATAGGAACAAAAAAAGAAACCATTAGAGAGTTTGAGAATTGGGGCCCCTGTAAGCTTGGGGACCCAAGAAGCTTGCGAGCCGCCAGGGCGCATGCGCAAAACCCAAGCCACTCTTGGGCTCTTGCGCTCGTGTTGACCCGAGACGCAAGAATTGAAAACTAGCGTGGGGCCCCAAGGCGTCTTGAGTCACTAGTGAGAAGACGCAGACGCAGCTCGGGCCACGGCGCAGAATGGCCCGCGTCTCGCATGATTTTAAATTTCGTCACGCGTGGCGCTCCGTGTGCTTTACCGAACGCAGCCTGTGTTGGCCCAATTAAACTCTGCTGATCATCCGAACGCAAGAGCAGGCTGCCCAACGCAGCTTGGGGGCCCAGCGTCTTGGGTCCCCAATTCTCAAACTCTCTATTATATACAACACTAAACGCCACGCATGACGCAACATGCGCAACAGTCAATCCTGAAATAATATGCGGAGAGTGCATCTACGCTACCACTAACTCGAGCGCGTATAGTGCCCGATTTGTAAGGAAAAAAAGAAACGCCGACTCACAATTGGGGTCCCCGTCGTCCCGCCATGATGTGCTGGTCGACGTGCGCGACGGCAAAGGAGGCACGGCTGGAACGGCTGACGGCACACGGATGCGCTACCGTGTGCAGCGCCGTTGAGTCGGACGTCGCGGCCAACCCAGCAGTATGGGTCGCTACTCCCGAGGACCAGGGTCAGGCCACGACCCACGAGCACCGCACCAGGTAGGCCTCGTCCACGAACCTACGCCGGCCACTGCACCCAGGCAGGAACCGTTCAGCAGGCCTCGTCGTTGGACCTTGGACAGGCCATCGGAAATGGACCTTGGACAGGCCACAGGAACTCGACCGGGCGGGCACGAACTGGTCCAACGCCCGCCTCAGGAACGCCGCCAGGAGCTCGTGATCACGAGCGGCGCACCGCTTCGTCTGCCTTTGTGGCCTCAACCCGCGAGCTGCTTTCGCACATGATGATGATGATGATTGCCTTTATGAATGGCTCACACGCACTCTGGGGGATTGGTCAAGAAGCGAATAATCTACAGATAACAGTTGTCACATATCAATTCTATGAATAATGGCTTATAGACTGGTTAGAATAAATTAATAATGCTAATTTAAAAATTGAAAATCACAACCGCCCTGATTCAACTAAGAATTTTTGTACGCCGGAACAGACATCAAGGTGACAATGACCTAATGAGGAGGCTCCCAAGGGTATAATATTAGAAGCAATGAAATGCAATCTAATTCGATTAAACACCGCTTTGAGAATGTTTTTCCTCAGTAAAGTGAATCGGTTACATGATAAGAAAGAACGTTCAACTGTTTCGTCCTTGTTGCAAAACGAGCAAAGAGGGGAAGCAGCCAGACCAGATCTATGCATATAAAAGTGTAGTTTTGGAACACGACATCGTAATTTTGTAAAAATAACTTCATCTTTTCTTGCCGAACAAAAATTCCTACGCCAAGGAAACAAGGGCTGTCGGTATTCGTTTAGATAAGCGAATAATGTTTTACCACAATCTTGAATTATGGCACGTCTTCTAAGTCTATCACGAATTGTGAGTGCTGATGTGGGAATAATTGAAAGTATCGGACCACTCAGAGCGGCTTTCGCCAGAGTATGCCATTTCATTCATTTTTAGAGGCGAAGCATCTTATGGCCGAGCTCAAACCGGTGGTGGTGGTGTGCGGCGTGACCACACTTACTGCGCATGCGCAAACCCTTTTCACAAACCTCCTCTCCACACACACATCTTCCCCCACTCCCCTCCCCCACTCCACTTCCCCTCCGCACTCGCCCTCTCCACTTCCCCTCTGCACTCGCCCTCTCCACTTCCCCTCTGAAACGCGGGCTCGACATGCCGAAACGCTCCTTCGCATCGCCCACGGTGTAAGAATATTCAGGTGTTGACACTACGCGCGTCTAAGCGGCCAGAAAATGTTCGCTCATGGGTCCGTTGAGCGTGGCGCCATGTAATCGCTCGAGGCGGAGAGAGCCCGCGAGTAGCCGAACCACGGTGGTGCCGCGTGATCGCCGCCGCGCCCTCTCCTGTTACTCTCTTGATTTCGTCCCTCGACGCCGCTTGGCGGATGCACATTATCCAGCAAAAGGCACAGCAAAAGGCACGTTATCAGCAGCATGCGAATCGCTATGGAGGCGACTGCCCCGCTTTTCGTATATAGCGCCCTCCAAGAAGGCGCCGATGAAATTGCATGTCAATTGATAAGAACCCGAACATTATCTGGCCGCGCGTGGATTGCGGTTTTCGATCCGTTGGGGGAAGAGTGTCAGCACCCGAGTATATTCTTACACCATGCATCGCCTCAGCGGGAGATGGTGTGCCCCTCTCCTGCGCAACGCCGCGATGAGCGCCAGCGCATGCGCGTCCCCTCCCCCTCTCCTACGCTCCCCCTCTCGCGCGCCTGACAACCGCGTTCCCCGCTCGCTTTGCGAGAATTAACGGCCAGACTAGAGGGAAGACACGACGCGCGTAGCGTTCCTCTTCGCGTTCCACGACGCGAGGTCGGTAGCATGCCCAACGAACGCCAACGGAACGTGATCGTGCAAGTTCTCCGGCTTCGCATCGCCTCATGGTCCTCTGTAGCGGGAAATGGTGCAATTTGATCCCTTTGTGGCCCCGTACCCAGAATAATCTGATTAAAGTTACGTAGGTGGGAACGAAAAAATGAAAAGTACGTGATAATTGAGAATCTCTATTTGCAGCGAGCGCTGAACACAAAGATAAGGAATCTGTAACTATGGCCATGATTGAGGTTGATGGGCTGAGCTTTCGTGAAGCCATAATCACCGCTAGAAATTCTGCCGAAAATACCGATAATAAATCGTGAAGCCTTAATGAGAATGTCCAGTTGAAGGTCTCGAAGAAAATCCCAATGTCAGATTCCGTCTTTTTCTTCTCTTCTTTCCCTGTTTTGTTGCCGCCTGCGTGCCACCTGCCCTCCGCTCGTGTTCTTCAGTTTCGGTTTCCACTTTGTCGGCGCTTTTTGAGTCCTTTCAGTCACAAATCGCGCCTAACACACACCACTTTTGTGTCCTTTCCTCACATCTAGGTTTAGATGGCTGCATTGTATATGCCACACTTGTATTTTTTGTCGGAATCTTTTTGATGGATAAACGTAATCAAAATACACACGACCAGAAAAACACGAGAAGAAAATAAGTGCCGTGAACGGGAGTCCAACCCACGACGTCTCAGTCCGCGACGGTAGGTGACGGGCGCTCCACCCACTGCGCCACAGTAACCTTTTTTTGTTTATTGCAGTCTGTAACATTCAAACAAAAGCAAATACATTCCCACTAAGCTTCAAGCCTAAAGCTGAACATTTTGATAGATTTGCCTGTCTGGTTGGGGTAATTACGACTTTCAAAGGGGTACAACCAAAAAAAAAAAAAAAAGTCACAGTTTCACCGCAAGGGCCAAGCAATGAATGCGATAGCAGGAAATTAGAATGTAACACCATAGTCCTTCAATACTTTTTCTGGTCACGAAACTTCGCCGTCACGCTATGGGGGAGCTTGATATGGCGCGACAAGCTGCCGCGCCGCGGCGCCACCGTCGCTTAGAGGCCACCCTTCTCCAGGTGGATTCCGCAGACGCCGCAAATGCAGACGGCGTGAGCTGAAAGTTTGCACGTGTACTCTCTGTCTGTGACTGCGTTTTGGATAAGGGCCAAGTTCAGGTATCGTACACTTGAATCGGCACGCTCTCGTGACGATGCCTTTTAGGCGCTGCGTACCGAGGTGCCGTTTCGGCTACAAGGGCAGCGACTGAAAATGTATCGATGTTTTGCATGCCAAGCGTTCATGGGTAGTTCAAGACTGGAAGTGAGCCATAACGCAGCAACAAACGGACAACTTCAGCATCGATTCGAAGCATGTGCATATGTGTGCGAGGCACTTTGATTCATCGGACACCGTATATGTGTACAATTTCACGATAAACGGTGACGCCGTATCGTTGTCGACAGACAAGCCGCGCCTCAGGCCTAACGTCATTTCTCGTGTGTTCCACGGCCACGGCCAACTTTACGAATGGAAAGTCTCGACCACGGACAGTTTTAACGTCACTGAAACGACCTCGAAAGCCGTCGTGTGCAAAGGGAATTTTCAGCCGTGGCAAACGGGCCATTAGCTACTTAATGTAACAAAAAAAAAACAATATGCAAGATTTCTGTGTCAGTACACCTTTAGAATGTCTTTTGAGCTCTACTCTACCCCAATACTGAGTGAAGGCGAACGTTATCCATTTCTCATAAGCATTTGCACGGATTCATTTCCTTCAAAGACAGATCGCGATTACAATCCTAATAAGCGTCCTGGTTCGCCAAGAAATTACGGCACTGAATGCAAATGGGCGTCAATCCTCGTCACCCTGCTCGTGAGAGATAGAGATTAAGAACACAATGCGTAGTCAAGGGCATATATTAATCTGTGAGGTTTCCATCGCCGATATTGTCAACATAAATCGCGTTGGAAAACTGTGTCGAAAACTGATACGCACGAAAACTAGCAAAGCTTTCGAGGCCTGGGGGGGGGGGGGGGATCGGAGATCTCTGTTCGTTCCGCGTTCGTTCTGGCGGTGTTACGTCACAAAAGTGGGCGGTCCGCAGCTCTCTTCCGCCGAGAGGAAGCGGACAGCCAATCGTCAGCGGTGAGCGGCGAGCTTTCCGGAAGTAGACGCGCATCGTTTCTCCTCGGCAAGGGGACCGTATATTTCAAAACGAAGGGTTTCTCGCCTTCTAATAAATACAGTTGTTATAGGAAAAGATATGTTTTTCTTTTCAATCTCAAACAGTTTCTGAAACAGCAATAGGTTTGAGCGCTGATATTTATTGGTGTTAGTTTTTCTAACGCGCTCGCTATGTGAAGTCGCGCACGCGAAAAAAAAAAAAGAAAAAGTGGCGGTTGGAGCAGTTTTTCAAGATGTCGTCCCACCGCAATGTCTGGCTTGGCTCCCGGGTTTTTATAAAAGAGCACCCAGAGATACCTACGCCGTCGTGCCCACTGGGGCCGTCGTTCACGAGTGAGGACCGGGACGACACGTGGAAGTAGCTGGTAGCGCTTTTGAACTAAGAAGTCCCTGCGCGTAAGACCACAGCCCAGTGGCAGGCCCGTTCATTTTGTTCGCACTGTTCGTTTCGAGAACAGAAAGCGACGCCGCACTCGCTCATGTCTTCAAACGCATCTCGCACCTCCAACCGCAAGAGAAGCACAGGTCGCAAGCGCCATTTTCTCAAAATCAGCTGTTGCGGCAGCCGCAACCGCCGCATCATGCCGTGCGAAGCCGTTTGTTCGCTCGAGAGAACGCGTGCGAGCGGTCTCGCGCTCCGTTCGTTTGTAGCAGACGACATGCTCGTTATGACGCGGTATGACGTCACCAAAAAATAAAAGATCAAGCAAAAAGAAAAATGGCTACGGCCCTCAGAGATGTGTTTTTTTCCGGCTTCGACCAATCGCGTATGCCGCCAGAATGGGTACAGAACGAACGGCGCAGAACAGAGATCTCCGATCACCCTACTCGTTATGCCGCGATATGACGTCACCAAAAAAGAAAGATCAAGCAAAAAAAAAGAAATGGCGACAGCCCCCGGCCTTGAGTGGCATCTCCCGCTTCAGCCAATCAGCGCGCTTGTTCTTCCCCAGGAGAACGAACAAGCGGAACGAACAGATCTCCGATCGCCCCCCTGAAGACGACAACACTTCCCATCAAGCAAGCGTTTCTTGACGGTACGATCTGCCGATGTATCTGTTCCGAACAGACTACCGGCAAATGCAAGCTCACGTCCTAGAACATTTTATGTTACGTAAAATTAGTCCGCAACCACTGCTGGAACGACACGTGTGCAATCAGAAGTTCGGGAAATAACAGTGAGCTCAGGTTGTCAGGCATTTAATGGTAACGCCGCTGATGTCTCATTCTATGTACAGCGCATCACAGTAACGTCAAAGTTTCTTTCTTTTTTCTTTTTTTTTTTTTGAGGCCTGTTGGGACAGCTAAGGACAAATTTCGCAGTAGCAAAAGGTCTATGCGCGTCGTCTGCTGACACATTGAGCCGCCAGCTGAACTTGAGATTGTTTACTTTTTGTATGCGCCTTGTCTTCGGTAAGAAAACATTCTCAGTAGTTCCAGGTTTAGTTCGCATAGTTGTTACAACAAAATAGAATGTAAATATTGTCTAAAAAGAGTGGGGCTTTCGGCCGCGACGTACGGGAGAATAAAAAATACAGGCGTCGCCTACGGCGGCCGCTCCGCTGGGTGGCCTTTCTTTTACTGTGGCGCCCCTAGCGGCCGCCGCTAGCTCTATATTAAACTGAGGCGGCAGTTTCGTGACCAGAAAAGCTATTGAGGGACTATGGTAACACGAAGAACGAAAAGCAGCTCGATACATGCAACGCGCCGCTGAAGCACAAAGAAGGACGCCCGAAAGGAACGCGCAGTTATACAGCAAGCGTGAATTAACCAATCGCTGTTGTTACGTCTTTGTGCTTGAGCAACGCGCTTCCTTTCCCCAATGCTTCCCCTTTCCCAAACGAGCAGGCAGGCGTTGTGCCCCTTTAGGTGACAGTTGTCAGCCTGTTCCCTCCCTATTTCCTCTGTGTCTTCGTGTTTTCTACGTTGTCAAACCAAATAAATAAATAAATAAGTGTCGACAATGGAGAATCAGATGCTTTTAGATATTTCTTTTTCTTTTAAACTGCGGCGCGTGGAGTGACCCCCTGCGTTTCCTGCCACATCGGGGCGTCTGATGCAAGATGTGCCTAGAGTTAATGTATATGCTACCTGTAGGTAGCAGAGTTGCGCATAGGTCTGGATAGCAACCACATCTATTCGGTGAAGACGCACTCCGTTTCTGCAGGCGACATGCCTACCGTGTCGCCGATTAACATGTCAGGCGTGTCGAAGACCGGCGATAAACATTGGCTGTCGATGACTAATGTTAATTCAGTTGGCTGCAGCGGCGGTGTCAAGAAATACAAAAAAATTACACCATCTCCCACTAAAGGGATCCATGTGGGGATGCGAAGCAGCCCATGGGTAGACTTAAAATTCCGTCATCACGGGCACCTTGCCCGATGTTAACGCGTCCTTGCAAGTGGAGCACACCACGAATTCACTGTAGTATCTCACGCGGGAACACGTGTGTTCATCGCGCGTCTACAGAATACCGTTCCCCAACTCCATCATGTGATTGCTGAAAGAGTGTACGGGGGAGAGGCCATAGCGTCTTACACCGCGCCTTACACAGGCCCGAACGCGCTAGCGCGTGCCAGCGCGTTCTGACTAGGATACAACGCGTTGATTCATCGCGCGTCTGCAGAATCTCGTTCCCCGACGCCATCATGTGATTGCTGAGAGAGTAAGGGGGAGAGGCCACAGCGTCTTACCCAGCCCCTTACACAGGCCCGAACACGCTAGCGCATGCCAGCACACATGGTTCCCGAGCGGACGGTGAATGGAAGGACGGACACAGCCCCGAGGAAAAGCTGCCTCGCATCTAAAATTAGCTCGAGCGTCAGCTTCTCCGCAATGCATGGTTGCTAGCGGCGTTTGGAAGACAGATGCGCAATTCTGCTACCTAAAGGTAGCATATACAGTAACTCTAGCTGTGCCCGGTGTTTTTTTTTTTCTTCCACATCACGATTGGGAACAGAAAAGGGCCACTTTGTCGTGCGCTTTAAGAGATATGGCGACTTTATTCGGCAACAAACTCGTTAAAATAAAGAAATAACAAAGTCAAACAAGAATAAATGTTTGCGAAGCCGTGTCTAATTTAAGATAGTAATGCACTCCCAACCCTGAAAAGTTTGCGGAGCGTGAAATTTCCAAGGAAGCTATGTTACCGCTTTGTCTCAGAACATAGCCCACAAATCCTGTGGTAGTGCCTGCGACCTATACAGATACCCGCTAAGTTAGAAGCGCCACACGCTAACAGAGCATAAATTCGCACTTTCAGTGTAGCCCACGTTCCGTAAACATTTGTGGGCGGCAGTACCTCGCAGCCAACGACCACCAGAGTGAGTAAACAACGTGCAGACATCTTCCAAGTAACCTGAATACCAACACGGGCACGCAACATATTACCACATGTGCATACGTAACGAGACATTAAGTACACCTTCTAACCCTTTGCACGGAAAGACATCAGTGGGACAGCCTATATTCAGAAAAAAATAACCAAAAAAAAAAAACAGGAGCCCTTCTCCTATTGGTGAAATGGGGTAAAGCGAAGCTTGGCATGGGCGTGCTTGATCTACTGCGTTTCTGTCTTTCATTGTTTTATGTTTCTATCGCACTGCGCATTGCGCTCTCCTAACTGTTTCCTTCCTCCATGCCGGGACTCGCATCTTCATCCACGAGCTTAGCAACGCAATACTTCAATTGCTACAGGCAACAACGTCGGTAACTGGGTTCATATCCGGGTCCAACACTGAAATGTGGCGACGTGAAATATCAAGTCACCTCGTTAAAATATCAGATTGCCATATCAGAAACGACTGATCGTCGACAAGCCCACGATCGAGATAGCACCATTTATTTGGAAAACGGCGCATACAGATACGCACCTTCGTGGGCCGCATTTCTGTACGCGCCCGGACGCCGGGTTTTTCCACGTACGCTGCCGAAATCTGTGAGTTATTAAAGCTTCGCTTAAAAGCACCATCCAAGTACCGTTCGGAAACCGTCATCGACGAAGTACGCCTATTCAGTTGCTCCGTAGTGCATCAACATGAACCACAGGGTGATAAGGTATCAATCATAGTACAAAAGATAATAGCATTACTCACGTAACGAACCAAGGCGTTGACCGGGATCTGTCGCGCAGCTGTGCCGGGGTTCTCACCAGTGCCCTCTCACCGCAAGAGCCGTTGCGCAAGATGGTGCAACTTCCTTACAACTCCCGACAGCCAGCGCGGCTTTCTCTCCTTGCGGCTTTCGGTTGCGTCACGACTCACAAGAGACCGCGCCGGGCATTCGAAATTTTGTACGCAGTTTTCTGTTCGTAGTCGGTTGATTAGTCAGGGTTAGACGTGAGTCGAAGGTAAACGGCATTCGGGTTAAGCATGAAAAGCGAAGCGCCAGGCGGTACTGGTTCAGACCAGTACCGCCTGGCGGTGTTTAAAGTGAAAGAAACGCAGAGCGAAATTACTTCTGAAGGGTAGATGGTTTGCACTGATGTCACTGAAACAGCGCCGTTGGATCACCAACATGGAGGGAGCGAACTTTGTGGTGTCACGTTAAAGTTATGGCACGTTAATGTCACTCTGAACAAGCAGGTTCATAGTCGCGCGTGATTGCACTGCCTTGACGTCATCTAAGCCGCCATGTTGGAGCCATGTTGTGCGCCTATGACGACTCGGGCAAGTCATCAATAACTTGGGAGTATGGACTAGAAATGGGCGGCCTGAGTGGCTCCGAAATCGACCCACCTTTGCCGACGTGGCGATGTCTTGTGATGACGTCATCTGTGATCACGGGATAGCTTCTAGACCATTCGAGTTGAAGCCGCCCACGGCCACGTTTTTCGTTTCATGAAGCATCTCAGGCTTTATTATTCATTTGAAGATCCGCAACCTAACAAGAGATAAATTTCTTGCGTTTTGTTTGTTCGTGCCTTTTGCGCAAGCAGCGTTTGGCAAGACTATGCCGACAGAAGCCGCCTGATGGTACACGTGCTTAACCTTGACCACCGCAATTTAATTTTGCATACGCAATCAATGAACGTACGTACACACAGGGAAGGGGGAGGGGGGGACGACTGATATTCACACGACCGATAAGCACCGCTATTATCGGGCAGTACAAACAAACATAAAGGGAGATGGGGGATCGAGCTCATTTTGGCTCGCGTCCTCGCGTTGCTAGTGAAAAATTTGCCTGCAAAACAATCGTATACGAGTCGCCCACGTATCTGCAAATGCGCTAATAAGCGATTGGAAAGTAATCAGGAGCATCAGTATAACGCGAATGGCTCGCTATCATTATCGAATCCCCGCGATAAGCTGGCCAGCATAAATGACACTGTTCGTGATGTTTTCGATGTGTCGGTGCCAGAGTCCTCCTGTACCAGCGCGTCACGACAAAACCCAACATGTCAAGCTCCAAGCCGAAAGTACTACTGCACCAACTAAGCGAGCACGTCGTTGCAGGCGTCAACTGGAGGCCGTTGAGGCTGGTCGCAGATGTCCCGCGCGAGCACGTCTGTGAGCATTGCCACGTGATTCCGCGAGAAACGGCGCTACTCCCATGCAAGCACGCCCTGTGCGACCTTTGCCACGAAGCGAGCACTTCGGCGGGTGAGACAGTCTGTCCCATCGACAGGCAGTCCTGCGGGAAGGACGAACTCCGGATGATACCGCTTCCGGAAACGATATCGAACTCCTTGAAGGTGAGTGGTCGAATCGCCCTCTGGGTCGGACAACTATCGAAGCGATGCATTCTATGCGAAGCAAACAGCTTGTCAAGCACAGATTATGTACAGTCGTGCGCGATATGAGAGGGAACACTGAAATCAACTATTAAAGGTCACATAATAATAATAATTGTCGGGGATATAGGTCCCAAAACCACAATATGATTATGAGGGACGCCGTAGTGGAAGGCTCCAGAAATTTCAACCACCTGGTGTTCTTTAAAGGGACCCTGAAACGGTTTTTTGAAGTTTTGTCAGCGTTTAGACAGGGGCATCGCCAAATGATTCGCACCAGAAATTAAACGACGCACTATCTACCAAGGCCGCTACGGAATTTACATCTATACCCTCCTCCTCACCACTGCCTTGCACCCTCAACTCACAGACACCCTGACATCGCCGGCGATCGCAGCGCTCTCATGAGCGCACTCGACGGTTTGAGCTTCGTCATGGCCTCAGATATTGTGCGCCGACAGGTTGCGCGCAATCTTGGAGGCCCAACAAAGACGAAGCTCGCGGAGTGGTTGATATCTGCTCCGACAGGTGCCGCCACACTACCAGCAGATCGTATTTTATTCTCCTGTACGGCGACAATCTGCAAAAGCATGCGGACCAACAAAACTAATTCGGGAACGATCACCGATAAGCGTAAACTCGGGCAATGTGGTTGTGTCTTCAGGGGTGAAGTTACAGCCACAAAAACGTGGATCGTGGCGTTGAACGGATAGCGAGAGCGCGACGCTCATTGCAGCGACGAGCTGAAGGGATTCCGCTCGCCAGATGCCTCACGAACATTGCACGATGCCGCAGCTTTACAAGTCACCAATTGCTAGAAATTGCTAGATAGGTGGTACACAACACGGCTAGGACAATTAATTATGTCGAAGAAAAGAAACCTCGAGATAAACACTGTCGCTCGGCTCACGTCAACACAGAGTACGTTGTAATACAGGCAAACGACGCTCGCTGCCCACAGGAGGTTCAGTGACGTGTACTGGACATATCCAATCAGATCAGCCGCCTGCGTGACGTCGCGCTTCCAATACGACGCGCACTGGAAGTGGGCGGTTTGAAAACGCGTTTGGCTGAGCCGCTGTGATCGGTGGCGATTCGCAGCTTCAAAGCCTTGTAATAAATTACACAGTTTACGCACAGAGCTTAAATCGGTCTGTAAATGATCCTTAGGACTTGCTCTACCGGCTCAATGTGTTCGTACAAAATCGTCAAAACCATTTCAGGGTCCCTTTAACGTGCACCTTCGTGCACAGAGGCCTAGCTCCGACCTCCCTTCGAGTTTTCGCTCCACCTCTCTTGAAAAATTGCCGTTTTCTTAAGCTTGTTCTTGGCAAAAATAGAAGGGTATTTTTTCGGGGGAAAGTAGAGTGAAAATTGACCTTACAAAAAGTTATGTGTCTTCTTTTATTATCATGCATAAACCGAAACCGCGGGACTTTACATACAGCCAACTCAATTTCTGAACCACAATTCCAAACCCCACCAATGACAGCGGCATCCTGTGACATCATGCTAGAGATATGCGAGCCAGCTTTTCATATTTAATTGTTCAAGTGTACTCACGTCAGTGATGCTATTGCTCGACTAACGTATCAATTGAAACCATTGAAATGGGATGCGTGGAGTGTCTGATAGACTCACTCGCGAGTACTTATCGGCCTTCCACAGTGGGCATCTGTTTTGTTTCCTTCGTAGCGTTATCACCTGGATAAACAAAGTACGAATGAGCGAATGAACTTACGAACTTGGTATTCAGTTGCACTTGCATAAGCTTCCGGTTATTCGCTTGCGTTGGGACGTTCCAGCAATTGTACAGTAATAGCGTGCCGTACACGCTATAGTAATACCGTATTGCTCTTCCTTTCTGGCTCGTCCAGCTTTTGCCGCTCCTAATTCCAGTGAAAGTACGCCATCGGCACAAGTGCTCTTTTGAAAAGCTACTAAGCGGTTTTCAGCCTTTATTGTTGACTCTCAACCTAGGTGCTCTGAACGAGGAACGTGTCGTTCGGGGGACGCACTGTCACTGGAAGCGGCTAAAGCACAACGAGCGAGAAAGGAGGAGTGGTTTTCGCCGATCATGCTTTGTTTCTTTTATTGCAGTAGCAATTATATGGACACTCTCGACCGGTTTTTACCGTCGCAGTCAATTTTCATATAAAGTGCGAATTGACAACGTTACCCAGCGGATTGTATTTTACCGGCGTGTAAAAACTCGCGAGCGCTTGTGAGGAACGCGGCTCAAAGACGAAACAAGCCGGCCATCTCCATCGCATGGAGGGCGCAAGCGTTGACACAAGCCCGCGTGCGAGGCCTGCCGTCGATTGCTCCTCAAGCAAAGAGGAAACGCCCCACCCGTCTTTCGTAAGGAGCATGAAGGGACGCCAGGGGAGGGTAGGGGAGGGTACGGGGTTGGGGGCTGCGTTAATCGAGGGGCATTGTCAGGTGCGCTTTCTCGACAGTCGTCAGGATACGACTCGTAAACTTAGTGTGCTCTCTTCTCAAGGGTTACTTAGCGTTTATAATACTATGAGCACGAAAACCGCTTCAGTCCCGGAGCGGCCGCATTCCCTTAAATCAGTGTTTTGTGTAGTTACGCGACATCGGATCCAAAAGAGAGAGCTGCCAGCCTTAATTCGTATAACATTACAATTTACTGCTCTCGCGTTCATTGCTTCACTCCGAAACAAAACTACGATTTTTTTCAGGCCCACTGCTGGAATGAAGACAAAGGCTGCGACTTTTCTGGCACCTTGGAGACTCTGCTCCGGCACTACGAGACAGAGTGCGAGTACCGCTCCATCCCGTGCTCAGTAAGTCGGGAGACTGTGCTGCTCAAGAACTTGCCTGCACATTGTAACGTGGACGGATGCATCGCTTCCGGTGGCGCTGCGGCAGCTTCCGCTGGCCTTAACCCAACGCTGGACGCCGTACCGTCCGTCGAAAGCATCACGGATGCCGTGGAAGAACGAAAAAGGCAACTTGTCGAGATTCACTCGTGCGTCTCTGCCATGCAACCCCACTTAGAGAAACTCTACCAAGTGTCGGCGAAGCGAGTGCAGGAGGCGCAAGAACTGCAGCGTCAGCAAGCAGATCGTGAGCGTCAGCCGGAGGGTGGCGGCTTCTTTCGAAGTGTCGGCAGCTCCATCCGCCGAAGCTTCCGGAGAGCGCGGCAAGCCGCTTCGTTTCGCCAGCAGACTCCGAGAGATTCGGAGTCGGTAAGGAACCTGGTCGGAAGCGTGGACAGCGTAAGCCAATCGACTCGCTTCGGATGCGACAGTTCTTTCCTGTAGGTTGCAGAGTTGAACGCGTCGCGTAATACTGGGTGTCTGTAAATAAATGTGACCATCAGTACCTCGCGCAAATGGCGCTCTCTCGACGGCGCGCCAGACGTTTCTTTTCTAACCGTGGCCTCCGCGATGAGCGTCAATGCAATACCGGAATGAGTCGCGGAGGCCGCGTTTTTTCTCCCACCGCTTTCGCCTTATCTCTTCTGGCCGCTCTCACACCGCTCTCTATTTCTTATCGTTGCTGTGGGAGGGCGCAGCCGGCACAGTAGAGCTAGAGTTACTGTATATGCTACCTTAAGGTAGCATATGCATTACCTCTAAGTAGAGCCGACGACGCAGGTCAGACTTACCGCCTTCGTCGTTTCGACTTCCTTGAATAGTGTGGCATTGAAATTGCGTGGAAACGCTGGCCACAGGTAAAGCGATGACTGGTTCAACTGGCTCCACATCAACGATACTGATTTTGATGCCGTCTTAGTTACGCGCGTACGTTTCTCGGCGGGTCGTGAGAGGAAACGAGACAAGATGGCCTCACACCATACGGCGTTCTGTTGCGAGCGATGTCAGCAGCTCTTGCAGTCGCAGCAGTTCAGTCACATGAGTGGGGGAACTAGAGCTACATCGTGGGAACAAGTGAAGTGATCACAACCCATACTACGTGCACAAGAACATTTTAGGACGTTGTACTCGCACTACTCTGCTGCAGTAAACTATATCACGGTCTTCGCTTGGCATTTCAACTAACGGCCACGGTGCGACAACAACCGTTTTGTTGTCGTTTCTGCGTTGGTTACTATTGCTTTGTATTTCGGATACTGAATTCCCAAAGGTGAGTGAGAGTGTAACTTCCTGCTCTTAAGTTAGTGCACAGCTGTTACTAATAGAAGCGCATTTTAGGTGGACTTTCGCACCACAGCAGGATTTTGCGTATCCATACACACTAAATGCGTGCCTAAATCCGCGCTAATTGCGAGTGATGCCATGCGTAATACCGAAGCGCACGTGATACAGGATCATTACTTAATCGAGAAAAGTCATTGGTTTATTGCTGAGAAATATGCAGTTTAACGTTTCTGATGATTGCAGTCTAGTCCGAGAAGTAAACGATGTGTGACACTTTTTTTGCCCATTGGCCATTGTACTTTGACGCGAACATTGCGGAGCAGTATTACGATTCTTAAAAAGCTAAAAAAGTGATCTTTGGTCTTTCTTTCAATTTATTGTTATATAGATAAGTGCTATAAGTACCGTGCAAAGCCAAACACTTCTGCATTTGCCGTACAGGTTAAAATTGGAAGAATGCTTAATGGATGTACTGTCTAAGGTGTTCAATACAACCAGACGACTGTTTTGTGCTGAGGCAAGACTTATTGCATTTGTCTGTACAAAGAGTCGTCTATCCGTTTGTTGGACAAAGCTATCACGGAATTCCTACAGATTTCTCAGGGAGAAAGTTTCACACTTTGCAGAAAAACCATCCTGGACCAGGATTCGAACCCGGGACCAACGCCTTTTCCTGACTGTCCCTCTACCATCTGAGCTAACCGGGAGGCTAGCGACCCTGTGAGAAGCAGCTGGCGGTGATCTTGTGACAGCGTTAGATCACAAGGTTCTAGCTCATTGCTGAAGGTGAGCCTCACCTAATCTAGAACCACCGAGGATGTGAATCTTCGCACCAGAGACACGTCTTATCGGAACCTAACGTATCGATTTTGGAAGTGCGGCGTCATCGATGGATTTCGCCATCGCACGAGGGGGGTGGTCCTTCGTTGTTTTTTTCTGTACGGCGTCTCTTAGTGATCTCCAGCCAAACTTACATGACGTTACGTTACATGATGTTAGAAATTGATGAACAGCTAATGCTGCCGGAGCCAGCGTTGCGATAAGCGGATTTATCATCGTCAAGGCAGCACGAGGACAAGACCACTTGTGGATGGATGGATGGATGGATGGATACGACTTTATTTGAAATAATCAAAGTGAGTGTGGTTGGGCTCCTAGACGTCCGGGAGCCCCTGGCCGACATCTCTAGGCAGTGGAAACATTGGCTCCGGAGACACTACTTGTTCATCATTCTCATTGCCTCGAGCCTTCGTCTTCCCCTGAACCCTGCGTTGTTTCAGCAGCACGTGTTAGCCAAGATTAGGTATATACACGGTGATGCTTCAACAACTTCGCGACTCCTTGAGCATGAGTGCAAAGTTTTTAGGTGTGAGATCACTTTCCAAGACGCCCATAGAGGCACCTTCGTCGACACCTAGCAGTCGGAGGCTACATGAGGCGTGTTACCTATCGACTGAATGAGCAACGCCTCCAAAACACCGAATTCTTCTTTTAAAAAAAAGCTGGGTTGAAAAACATTCGCCGTGTTTATACTAACTTGCACAAGAAAGTTGACCTCGCGCAGGCATTTCATTTCGTTCTAACGTTCTATTCGTAAATGTGAAGCTGCAATAGTCCAGCTGCCTTTTCGTCAATATCCGGCAATGTTAGTGTCAGTAGTATGAAAATTTGTGCACGAAGATTCCGACCATAGTTCTGGCAATGCATTGTCGTCGACCTGCCCTGACTCGATACGCACTAAGTATCTATGCTGACTTCGTGTACCGCAATCCAATCGTCGACCACGGTAAACAGAGATACGTACGGGACGGACGGTGATGTCGCGAATTGGTTACAGAATCTGCAGCGAAATCACCTAAGTGCTGAAAGAAAGGTAACGCAAGGCTGAAGGGTAGGAAAAAAGGGACGTACACACTGCGCTTTTTGCACTTCCCTCTTTTCCTTCCTTTCTTCTCTCGCTTAGTTATCTTGTTATCTTTCAGAACTTAAGCGCTTGTGTTGCAGATTCTGTAAAATGAATGAGACGGAAACTATACATTAGGTTTCAGCTTAGGGCGCTATAAAGGCTCATTCTGCCAATGTTTGGCAACTGGTATTCGCGAAACCTCCTCGATTTTCTATCGCCCGGCGACTCCGTGCGCATGTTTCATTTCGAAGGTGTTGCGTTTGTACCGTGTCTCTTGGTTGACTTTCATGCCAGCATGGCGGCTGGAGAGACCTCACCGGAGGGAAGCGCCGAGGCCGACGCCCGTAACATCCTTCCGTACGTCTGGTCCACTTATCTATATGTATGTACCTTCTATCCACCACGACAGACGCGATACAACGCAGACGAGACATAACGGTTTATCTTCTGAGAAACGCCGACGGAGAAAGGGGTCTTTCCGGTAGGAAACATGAAGCCCTCTTGCCGCAGCACTCGTGCCGCAGTTTCAAAAAACTGCACTCGTGCCGCAGTTTCAGCATTCGTGCCGTTTCAGCACTCGTGCAGTCTCACTGCATCGTAACACTGCACGTGCAACGTGCAATGCAAACTGCACTCGTGCAGTTTCAGCACTCGTGCCGCAGTTTCAAAAACTGCAACCATACTAAAACTGGGGCGTAATCTTGTACACGTTCTGTGATAGAACGTTCTATCGCGCCGCACGGGATTGGTCGAGTCTGGTTCGACGGTCAGACGTGAGAACAGCAACGGAAAAGGCAGTGCTGTCGATCATTTTGTCGTCTGCTAGGCAAAGAACCAGCACAGAAGGGACCATTGCTCCCTCTCGCTTTCTCGTGACGTGGCGTTCTGTTCCTACACAGAAAGCGTACGGGATTGCGCCCCTGGGTTTAAGGTGCCTTTGCCGGAGTGTGAAAGTATCCATCATCCGCCGCATCAAGATGTATTATGCATGTGCCATCGTCACCAGCTGCGTTCTCCTGCACGCAGCTGCGTTGGAGGACCGTCTAGCGCCTTCAGTATTCGGGAGGGCACTGTTCCCCAACGACAAGTGTTCGCCACAGCCGGGAGGCAAGAGCATCGGCGAGCGAGCGACTTGTAGGTTCACGACGACCGTCGACGTTGACACGAGGAGAGTGCCGGCCAAGCTGCCCGTCGTGAGGTGCAACTGCCCGGGCAACCTGTGCCATTCCAACGGCGATTACCGTTGTCAGGAGGTGAGGAGGACCTTTCGGGTGGCCTATCGTTTGCGGTACGGAGCTCGTCAACGGAACGGTCAAGCTGACCATTTCTTGCGTCTGCGCCGTCACCCGCACGGCCGCCGCTCGGGCGGCAGTACTCCAAATGGCCTGCCTAAACAGAGACCACCCATCTAGCGCTATCGAGCGATTTCTACAGATAGGAACGAGACTTGGAATACGTCGTCGCCCGTGCATGCGTTCGTTCTATAATCCGTCAAACCTAAGAATAAAGACAAGCTCCACCTCCTGCACTGGGTCGCGCCTGCCGTTCATCTGTGCAAGAGAGTCGCGCTACGTGGTTTCCGTTCTAACCGTAGTATTAGTATCAGGGGCGTAGCCCGAAATTTTTTTCGGGGGGGGGGGGGGTGTTCAACCATACTTTATGTATGTCCGTGCGTGCGTTTTGTATGTGTGCGTGTATATATGCGCAAGCAAAATTTGTAAATTTCGGGGGGGGGGGGTTTGAACCCCCCCCAACCCCCCCCTTGGCTACGCCCTGTTAGTATAGTAGTAGTAGTAGTAGTAGTAGTAGTAGTAGTAAGTAGTGTAGTAGTAGTAGTAGTAGTATAGTAGTCGTTGTTTTGTTGTGTTGTTCTTGTTGCTGTCGCCTTTTGTTGTAGTACTCACACGGTCACGTGACCAGAGGGGAAGTGAATAAAGATGGTGATGATGCTGAAAATGACCGTGGTGGGGATTCTAAATCGAAATGGTGATGAAACGATGCTAAACAATGATGATCATGCGCATGATCTCGCTAGCCAATCACATACACTAGCGCACTTAGTTGTCCGACGTTTTTCATGGCACGGAACCGGCTGATTATTTCCACTGCTGATGTAAATTCTACGCATATTAAGAATTAAAAGTTCTTCGTCTCCAATTGAAACAACGCATTTGACGGAGAAGTGACGTCTGAATCTTCGCTGAAATTTGCCGAGAAGTCCACGCTTTTGATTGAAAAGCAGCCACCCGAACATGTGTCTGGATCAAAAAATCACCTGCCTGACTCACAAAATGGAGTTTCACAACACGGATTGTAACCAAATATAGGTATTGAAACATTCGCCGTTCGATGGGGCAGTTATGCAATTTCTATCTAAATGGGGCAATGATGGCTGTGCGCGGCGATTTAATTTATTCTTAGGTTGTTGCCCAGTATAGGTACTAAAACATTCGCCGCTCGATGGGGCATTTATGCAAATTCTATCTGGGTGGGGCAGCGATGGCTGTGCGCGGAGCTTACATTCAGTCTTAGGTTGTTGCCGAGTATAGGTACTAAAACATTCGCCGCTCGATGGGGCATTTATGCAAATTCTATCTGGGTGGGGCATGCAGCGATGGCTGTGCGCGGAGCTTACATTCAGTCTTAGGTTGTTGCCTAATATAGGTATTCAAACATTAGCGGGGTTACTCATTTGCACAAGAAGGACCAGTAACCTCGCGGTGGCATTCCCCTCGTTGTAACGTGTTATTCGTAAATGTGAAGCTGTAAACCTCCAGATTCGGCATTGTTAGGGCCAGCTTCGTAAAATTTGTGCGCGAAGATTCCAACCATGGTTGTGGCGACTCATTATCGTCGACCTGCCCTGACTCAATACGAACTTACGTATCTATGCATACTTTGTGTACCGTAGTCCAACTCTCGACCACTATAAACAGATATATGTCCGAGAAGGACGCCGATGTTGCGAGCTGGTTTACGTACATTTTACGGAATCCGCAAGGCAAGCACGTAAGTGCCGAAAGAAAGGTAACGCAGTGATGGGAGGAAGACAAAATATGGACGTACACAGCTCTTCCTGCTTCCCATTCTTTGCTTTCCTACATTCCCTCACTGCGTTATCTTTCTTTCAGCACTTACGTGCTTGCGCTCTAGATTCTGTAAATGCCTGAAACGGAAAACTATACAATGAGTTTCAACTTGGGGCTATTTAAAGAATGGTCCTGCCAGTGTTTTATAACTGGTAATATATTAATAAAACTGTTGACGTTTAATGTCCGGAAACCCCGATGTGACTATAAGGGACGCCGTAGTAGAGGGCTCCGAAAATGTCGACCACCTGAGGTTCTTCAACGCGCACCGAAATCTAATAGGACGGGCCTCAAGCATTTTCGCCTCCATAGAAAATGCGGCCGCCGCAGCCGGGATTCGATCCTCCGACCGTCGGGTCAGCAGTCGAGCACCATAACTACGAGACAAACGTGGCGGGTCGTTTGATGACTGGTATTCACAAACGTTCTTAATTTTCCATCGCCTCGCGACTTCGTGCGCGTTTCATTTCGAAGCTGTTAGCTTCGACTGTACCGTTTTCTAAGGGCCTGTCGCGCCGGCGTGGCGGATGGAGTGACTGCACCGGAGGAAGCGCCGAGGCCGACGGCGGGAACATCCTTCCGTGCGTCTGATCCACTTATCTATACGTACCTTCCATACCTACCACGACAAATGCGATACACCGGAGTCAAAACATGGCGGTTGAGGTATTCAGAAACGCCGACGTTACGAACGGGGATTTCCTGTAGGAAACGATATAAGGCCCTATCGACAGTGGTTTCGCCGCACTCTCAAATAACAGCAACCATAGATAGCAGGATTGAGTGCCTTTTCCAGTGTAGAAGACTGTCAACGGCTGCATCCAGATGTCACCTGCAGCAACCTTCGTCACCTGCGTTCTCCTGTACGCAGCCTCCTTGGAGCCCGGAGGCTTACCGTCTTCGAAAAGGCGCTGTTCGCCAACGACATGTGTGCGCCGCAGCCGAGAGGTGCGAGCATCGGTGAGCGCGCGACCTGTACCTTCACGACGACCGTCGACGTTGACGCCACGAGAGTGCCGGCCGAGTTGCCCGTCGTTAAGTGCAACTGCCCGGGAAACCTGTGCCGTTCCGACGGCGATTACCGTTGTCAGGAGGTGAGGAGCACTTTTCGGGTTGCCTACCGTGGCGGGACGGAGCTGGTCAATGGAACGGTCGAGCTGACAACGTCGTGCGTGTGTGCCGTCAGCCGGACGGCCGTCGCTGGGGGAGGAGACCGAATCTCGAACGTCAACAAGAGCCCGTCCTAGAGCCATCAAGACGCCAATATTTGTTCCGAGAGGAATTTGACTTGGAAAGCCAGTCGTCGCCCATGAATGCATTCAAATTCTATATTCGGTTGCAACCTATAACTCTGTTAACCTAAAAATATTTAAGGTCTGCTCACAGAACTGTGGTGGGCCTGCACTTCATCTGTAGAAGGCAGTCGTGCTAGCTGGTCTCTGCTCGAACCGTGAGTACTTTATCTCGGCTACTGCAAATACAAGGCATATTAAGAATTAAAGCTTTGTCGTTATCACTAAAAATTACATTGGCCTAGCAGCGACGTCGGAATCCCCAAGGAAATTCACGAGTACATTCATACTTCCGACCTAAATCTAGCGACACAACGTATGTCTCTATGGGATAGTCAGTTATCTGAACACTCGAGAAACGTTTGACGTCACGAATATGGGTAAGCGCAATTGAATGGAGCATTTACGCAATTCTCTTTCGGAGGAAAAGCGATGGCTGTGGCCGAGCTGACACTTCTTGCTTAGGTTGTAATCGAGTTTTAGACGAATACAAGCTCCACCGCCTGAACTGTGTGGCATGCCGCTCAAGTGTGGAAGCGAGTGGTGCGAGGTTGTTCCGATGTAACTATTAGTAATTTTTCATTACTAATGTAAGTTCTACGCGTATTAAAAATTAAATATTCTTCGTCCACAATTAAATTATTACATTTTTTTGAAAAGTGATGTCAGAATCTTTGGTGAAATCTGCAAGGAAGTTCACTGTTCTGATCAAAAACCAGCAACCAGAACATGTGTCTCAACGGGAAAACCACCTGCCTGACACACTCGAATGGTGCTTGACGTCATGGAAAATGGGCGAATGCGATTGGATGGCACTTATACGCAAATTTTCTCTGGTCGAGAAAGCGACGGTTGTTGGCGGAGCTTACACTCATTCCTAGGTTGTAACCAAATGTATATTTAAGGCATCTGCACAGTTGCTAGATTTAGCGATTAAATGCACTCAATCGAACTCACAGAATCGAGGATGTCGCGAGGATGTCGAACTACAACAGTTCTGAGTCAAACAGGAATGCTTCATGTTAGATAAGGTTATTATGTGATTCAGAACAATGGTTACCCGTAATCTATGCTCTCGAGAAAAGCTCGGAATCCATTTCATCAGCAATTCTGCTGCCTATGTAGGAGTGTCTGGCGTTTTTTTTTTTTTTTTTGTATTGTTTTCATGAGTAAAACCTTCTTCCTTTCGACCCTTCTTCATTCAATAAGGCGCATTGATGCTTTGACACAATAGCATCTATTTTGCAAAAACAACGTTGGCCGCGTAGTGTATTTTCTCACTGGTGCTCCTTTGGGCTCACTGGCTCACTGGTGCTCCTTTCAAAATGTTTCCCAACATATTTAATACAAGCAGCAAAGGGTGTACATGGTGACTTCAGCACAGTTCGGCAGAATTCGACTATGCACTTACGTTTTTAAAGGGCCCCTAAACCTTTGAGTATACACAGAACGACCACGCTAATATCTCCTGGCGTTTTCCGTCTTCTGGGCAGCTTTCTTTAGCCAGAGTTTAAAAATATGACGACGCACTCTATGACGACGCGACGAAATGCATCTTGCTTGTTATTGCATGGAGTATATCACACTATTTTTTTGTTTGCCGCTTATATTGCTAATTAGGCATGTTTAATTAACTAACTTATGAAGCGCGAAGCTAGCCATAATTGTTATAGAGAAATATTGTAGATCGGTTTGCAAAACGACCGATTAGACAGTTTGTAACTTTATATATGTTAATTATTAGTGTTTTTCTGCTTACTGTAGATGCCCGCGAAATACTAAACGAATATCACGTGACACACCTGCTTGCGCGCCTAGGCGCGCCATGATTGCAGTGCTCGATAACGTTCCGCGTAAGAAGATATGCTTCCCTCGCGACGGTTTATCACAGGGATAAGCATACGCAGCGGTTATCGCTTGTGTAGCCGCTAGCCAAAACGTGCGTCATCGCAGAGCCATCCCGTCGTCGCTCTTCTGTCAGGAGAGCATACCCGGCGAAGTGCTACGGTTGTTTGCACGCGGAACGTTAGGAAGCACTGCAATCACGGCGCGCAAAAGCGCGCAAGCGGGCTTGTCACGTGGTATTTTTTTTTTTTTGTAGCAGAAAAAAGACTAATGCAAAACGGATATAAAGTTAGAAACTGTCTAATCGGACGTTTTGCAAGCCGACCTACAGCTTTCTCATTAGATTTTTTTGCCCATATTTATTGCTTTAAAAGTTAATTAAAATACCTAATAAGGCAATTAGGAAGAAAAGAAAAAAAATTGACTTATTCCATGCAAAAGTCGTCAACATGCATTCGGTCGAATCGTCGTAGATTGCATCGGCTTATTTTTAAACTCTGGCTAGAGATAGTTGGGCATCTTGTAGATGTTCTATTAGAAGAGCAGAAGTATAAGCTGGTTGGCATGGCCTTGGGTAATCGCGCTGCAACGTGCTTAGCTAGATTGAACACACCACAGCACGTTCGGTGTTGTGGTGCGTCCAGTGCGTCCAAGTACGTTACAGCATGAATACGCAAAAATACGCGCTGTTGCCAGCATCAATGAACAGAGATGGAAAAAACAAAATTACGCGAGCTTCGAACTAGCGTGGCCAAGCATGGAGGAAGTGCAGAGCTGGGCGGCCTTCTTGCTCTCTCTTTCTTTCTTCCTCTTTCTTTGTTTTTTCACTTTTCTCATTGTTTTTTCTATGTCTTCTTTGTTCATTTCTCTTTCTTTCTTTCTTTCTTTCTTTGTATATACATTTCTCTCTATTTCTCGCTCCTTCCATCTTTCTTTCTCTTATCTTCTCTTTCTGTTTCTCTCTCTCTCGGTTTCCATTTTTCGCCTCCTCTTTCTTTCTATCTCTTTCTCGTTTTGTCTTTATATTTCCCTCTTTTTTCTTTGATTTTTTTTCTCTTTTTGTCTTTTTCTTTCTTCTTTCTCTTGCTGTTTTTATTCCCTTTCTTTCTCTCTATTTCTGTCTTTCTTATATGCTGTGCTGTACTCTCTCCCCTCCTCCTCTTTCCCCCTCACCCTCACTTCTCTTTCCCACCACCTTACTATACCTGAACTATTTTATACTGTGTCACAATGAAAGTACACATATAGTTGCTTCTTGCGTTCGCTTTTTCGTCTGCTGCATAGTCTTATGGGTTGCTTAGCCTTATTTTACATGCCCCGCCACGGTGGTCTAGTGGTTATGGTGCTCGACTGCTGACCCGAAGGTCGCGGGATCGAATCCCGGCCGCGGCGGCTGCATTTTCGATGGAGGCGAAAATGTTTGAGGCCCGTGTACTTAGATTTAGGTGCACGTTAAAGAACCCCAGGTGGTCGAAATTTCCGGAGCCCTCCACTACGGCGTCTCTCATAATCATATCGTGGTTTTGGGACGTTAAACCCCAGATATTATTATTTATACATTTGCCTGATGTTTCAATTGTTGTATGTGCATGTTTTCTTACTGTTACGGTACTGTTATGTGTCGGATTGCGAAGGACATTTTTTTAGCTTATTGATTGTAAACATGTATTGTGTAATGTACGTTGGCGACAGTTGTAATTTTTGTTGTAGTATTGTTTTTGTATATTCATGTACCCACTCCTGCTTGGGCCCGAGAAGGGCCTGCAGTATTTGTAAATAAAAAGAAATACAAGGCTGTGCTATCCTCTTCTAGCGTGCCTGGATAGCCGAGTAGTTACGATGCTCACCTTCGGATCCTGGGTATCTTTCTTTGTATCTATTTCCTTTTCTCTATTTGTACTCGTTCTTTCACCCATCAAAAATATTCCATCCCACGCAGGACACATTGGCGCACGTCTCCTGAGAGCGAAGCAGAAGATGAAGAAGAGACGGACATAGCCCGTGCCGGTTCATGATGATGATCTTTTCTGTTGACGGATTACAACCAACGGGTGGCATAAAAAACTCCGCTGTTAAAAAAAAAAAAACGCGTGCTCTGAGAATGGGCGGGAAATCCCGAGCGAGCCACTTTTAGCCGCAGATGCACTTGTCGACCTTCGCGAGGGAGAAAGCAGAGCCTGCAGAAGTTACACACAAAGAAAGGAATTTTGTTACCGGGCTTTTTTTTTTATTGATGACGGTGATGGCAGAGGCGATGTTACAACAGGCGGGGAAGACTTGAGCGGCAATTTCTCCGCCTGAGCTATATACTCTAAACGTGGTACGTCTCACCATCGCAGAAAACATAACAAAATTCCAGACCCGTCCTTGCGAATGACCCTCGCAACTTCTGGAAATAAGAGTTGTTCAATGCATCCGCGAAGAAAACTTTTTTTTTTATTTCGTTCATGAGCTTTGCCGCCACCCTTCACGATCGCCAAGTGAGTTGCAGATAGAATGGGCCACGGCGCGGTGCGTGTCCTTCATCGGCAATCATCCTGTGGCAAACATAGCCGCAAACGATCGGTGTGTAAGCTTCGTGCGCTCGCAAACAGCGCATATAAGGCGCTACCGACGCTAGTTCTACCGTGCTTTCAGACAACTGCAACCGCATAGAAGGACCGTGCGTACATGTGCCTAGTCAGAGTGTTGAAGTCTCCGGCAACCCGTGCGTCGACATGTCTCCGTGCGCCACCATCGTCACCTGCGTTCTCCTGTACGCAGCTTCCTTGGAGGCCCGGAGGCTCACCGTCTTCGAGAGGGCGCTGTTCGCCAACGACAATGTTCGCCGCAGCCGAGGGGTGCGAACATCGGCGCGCGCTCGACTTGTACCTTCACGACGACCGTCGACGTGGACGCGACGAGAGTGCCGGCCGAGTTGCCCGTCGTGAAGTGCAACTGCCCGGGCAACCTGTGCCATTCCGAAGGCGATTACCGTTGTCAGGAGGTGAGGAGCACTTTTCGGGTGCTGTACCGCGGCGGACTCGACGGCTTGGAGCTAACCAACGGGACGGTGGAGCTGAGTACTTCGTGCGTGTGTGCCGTGAGCCTGACGGCCGTCGCCGGTGCGGGAGGAGATCGAACATCGAACACCAACAAGGGTCCGTAATCGAGAAGTCAAGCTTTCACGGCGAACCTTGGAATTGGCTCGTTAGTTCATAGCGAAGGAATTGTGCAGCGCGAGCGAGAGAAGGACGAGAGGAGACGGGACGAAAACTGGACGAGCGCCGACTTTCAAGTGAACGTTTAATCACAACAAATGACATATATAGTGTGCACGCGTCATCGCCAAATCAGACGAAGCCTGTCAAGAAATCAACTTCCGTTTTCAAGACTGATAATGATGTCGTACTGACACCACTGTTTTCTTCAAGATTAATCAGTATGCCTCCCTGATTTCGCCTTCAAGCTTATCATGCGCCTGTTTCAAAAACGTGGTAATGTATCAATTTCGTGATGTCATTTTAGTAATTAAACGTCTTTGCCTTGTTCGCGTTTCATAATTGTTTGTTTGTTTGCCCTGAGGAGTTTCATAATTATTTTTCACAGCCAAGCTGTCTTCGTCGTCGTCGTCGTAGTAGTTGTTGTTGTAGTAGTAGTAGTATAGTAGTAGTAGTAACAGCAGTTGTAGTAGTAATAGTAGTAGTAGTAGGTAGTAGTAGTAGTAATAGTAGTAGTAGGTAGTAGTAGTAGCAGTAGTAGTAGTAGTGGTGGTAGTAGTAATTGCGGTAGTTGTAGTAGTAATAGTAGTAGTAGGCGTCACGCCGGTTATCATGACCAGAGGGGGAAGTGAATGACGAAATCAAACTAAATTATGAATATGATGCTCGAAATCATGATGATCATGCTAGATAATGATTGTGCTTGAAATGATAGCGACGGTCGAAATGGTTTAGGACAGATTTACGACACCACGTGATCTCGCTAGCCAATCGCATACACTCACGCACTTACAGCTTCGCTATCCGACGGCATGGAACTGGCTGAATTTTGTTGTTGTTGTTGTTGTTGTTGTTGTTGTTGTTGTTGTGTTGTTGTTGTGTTGTTGTTGTTGTTGTTTTTCTGACCAATATGCGGCTAGGAACTTGTGTCGTAGCTCAAGCGTTCATTCAAGTTTGGGATATGAGGCATCTCCGCGTTCGCTAGATTCAGAATTGCATGCAATATGTTCAATGTGGTATAACAGTCTGTGCGATAACTGTATACAGGGTGCCCCAGCTAACTCTATCCAGAGTTTAAAAATATGCCGACGCACTTTATGATGCCGCGACCAAACGCATGTTGCTGAGTTTTGTACGCAGTAAGTCCAATAGTTTTTGTTTCCGGTAGTCTGCTTAATTAGGCAAAGTTCATCAACTTCTAAAACAACAAAACAAGGAAAGAAATTACACTTAAAAGTTTTAGATCGCTTTTCAAAACGACCGACTAGACAGTTTCTTTCTTTCTATTAGTTAACTATTGGTGTTTTTCTGCTGCTTACAGATGCCCGCGAAATGCAAAAAAAAATACCGTGTGGCGTTTGCGTACCCACTTGCAGTACCAAGGCGTCTGGTAGCAACATTTCCATAGAAGCCCATGTGTCAACTAGTTGGCGGCTCGATGCTACATATCGCAAACAAAAATAAAAAATAAAATATGACGTCACAACCGGAAGCCACGTCGCAACATTCGCACTACATGGTGCCAAATTGAATTTTTTTAATTGCTGACCTTTTACATGCTTTTGATAACTACGCGATTTTATTGCGTCTTTATGGCTAGCCAGCGCATGCGAGTGAAAATCAAGATCAACCATAAAGATTGTAGAAGCAAGCTTGTTGTATTAGCCAGATAGTGCACTTTCAATATACGCCATATACATTGCAGATGAAGAAATTATAAGACAATACCTCACGGGCACAATAGTTCAAAAACTCACGTTGCCCAGTCGAGGAACATCCCTGGAATGAGACAGCAGCCTTGAGAGTAGCACTTTGGCAACCATACAGTGCGGCGTTTCTTCGCTTAGCGTGCGGCCTTCACCGTCCCGAAAGGCGAGGGCACGCCGGCCGTGCGCCAGCGAAAGCAGTGTCCAGTCACATGGGAGTTATCTACACGTTCTGTGAGCTAGTTCAGCTTCTCTGAAGCGTCACGTCAGCAAACAACGCATAAGCAAATAAATAACCAATGGAAGATGCGCACGAAACCACCGTGCAAAAGTGAGCAATGCCTCGTTGACCAGGCAGTGCGCCGAACTGAACTCAAGCCCACATAGCAGACTGCCTGCAGACGCCCCTCATTTATTGCGCTCGCCAAAAAAAGGAAGAAAAAAAGAAGAAAAGGCAATAAACTATTAAGCGAAGCGTCAGATAAACCGTAAAGTAAATTTCTAGTTTACTCAGATATATATTAAATTAAGAGTATTCGAAAAAAAAAAGTCCATTGAGTTCTTGGTTTTCGGTATTTGCCCCTCCTGACCTAGTCGCGCTTCAGTCTTAAGGCGCGCGTTCATATCTGTGGCTATAGGTTTTCGACAACATTCCGTTCCAAGTTTCGCGACCAATATAATTTGACCTTGGCAGTACTTCCTAAAGTTCCGGCTACAAACCCATATGACTCGGCAATGTGTGCTGCATGGGGCTTAAAAGGCGGGAGGACAAGTGGCTGTGCGATGACGAACCTGTTTGCGACAGCACAAGCGATAACCAGTGCGCCTGCTTATCGCTTTCATGAACCGCGGTGAGAGAAGCATATCGTTTGCACGTGGAACGTTACGGAGCACCGCATTTACGGCGTGCAAGCGGGCATGTCACGTGGTATTTTTATTTATTTTTTTCTCGGACACCAGCAGCAAGCAGAAACACACGAATAGTCAACATATAGAAAGTTGGAAAATGTCCGATCGGACGTTTTGAAAACCGATCTACAACTTTCGAATGGAATTTTTTTTGTCCAGCTTCGTTGCTTTAGAAGCTCGTTAATTAATCTTGCCTAATTGGGCAATTAAGCAGAACCCTAAAAATAATGTGACTTACTACAGGCAACAGTCAGCAACATGCATATGGCCGCGTCGTCATAAAGTTCCCCGGCATATATTTAAACTCTTGCTATAGTTTGCTGGAACACCCAGTATATTTCGAGTTTAGAGACCGCAATGCATTTTGTATCCATATTTCGATGCTTTATCAGGAGACCTGTTGTGAATGTTATATAAATGCGCATATATTGTGTATGCGCATAATGGATATATGTATTTTAAATGGCTGTTCATCTTGGCTTGGATGTACTACAGCTTATGCGTAACGCACAATAGCCACATACTCAAAAAAAATGTTCATCGCTGGCTGAAGTGTACTTAGGGGCGGGAACATTTGTAAGGCGCATAAGCTTTTAGACCTCCTCTCCCTCTGACTTGTCAAGAAAATAAATTGATTTGAAGAAAGCATATACCCTCCCCCATTCTGTCGGGGAGGGTATATTCAATGAAACAACCCTCTCCGACTACGTCATTAAGACACCAGTCTGTCTGGCCTATCTACAGTTTTCCGCAGCTCAGCGGAATTCTATAAACCACAGTCAAAAAGCTAGTACACCAAATGCCAAACAACGCGAGCCACACAGCGCACGTCGATGACGGTGCCCGTAACAACGTTCACACGTGTAGCCAGTAACAAACACCTGGCTGTACATGCGGATACTGTCCATCACTATGGAAAAATAGCGAGAGAGAGGGGGACGTGCCTAATGCCGTTGTTACCTCCCCGACATCAACGAACTCCGTTGTACATCACGTCCAACGTTCTGTCGGTGTCGTCATACGCCTCTACAGCTTGGCTCATGGCACAAATACAGGCCGTGGTCACGTCTAAGGTCTTGTTTTGCACCGACCACCACGAACCGTCTCTCCAGCGCGGGTAGGACACCCTGATCTTTTCCTTCACTTCCTGGCACCGGAAGTCACCCGTGGGGCTGCACAGGTTTCCGGGACACTTGCACTTGACGCTGGGTATTTCCGGCGGCATCCTGTGGGAGTCGATGTCCAGCACCCGGGTGAATGTGCAGGTCGCCCGGTTTCCGATGCCGTACGAATTGGGCTTAGGCGCGCACTTTCCGCTCGAGGCTTTGGAGAACGGGCCGACGGTGTCCCTGTTGGCAGCGAAGCCCGCCGACAACACGCAGGAGACCAGAAGAATGATGTCGCACTGTCCGAGCATACTGATAGCGGTCGGGACGCCGAGTGAATCTGCGGATGCGTACGAATGAACAACGTGTGATTATGACAATAATAAACAATAATTCTTGCAATTTTTACGTTCCAAAACCACGATATGATCATGAAATACGCTGTAGGGAAGGCTCCGGAAATTTGCACCACCTGAGAGGTAGTTGGGCGGGGTTCTTAGAGCAGGGTTCCCATACCTAGAGCAGCGTTCCATAACACGCGGTCCGCCGACTTCTCGCTAGTGCCCCGAGGCCCGCACGTGAATCTCTTCTTCCGATATTTTTCTTCATGTTTTAATAAGTATGTTCATTAGCTGCACAGGCATCACTGGTCTTAACCATTTTTTTTTCATGAGGCATTCTCTGCGGTTACCATGTGTTCATGCATAACCATTAAACAAACTGAGAATCGGCAACGAAATTTCAGACATTTCTGGAGATCGAGATCAGTATCGATGAGTGTTCGAATCCTGGCGCCAAACCCCGTTCAGAAATGACCCATATATGATATGAGAAAAGCGTTTCAAATGGCAGCGGTAGTTGACATCTTGTACAGATTACCCTCCCCCCCCCCTTCCCCTCCCCCCGCTCTTACCGTTTTCACTCTCTTGGCTTTTGCAGGAGTAAATTTTCGTGAATGCGGCCCGCTAGCTAAGGTGAGTCTGAGACCCCTGACTTAGAGCCTATAAAACAGACAACCTTGGTCTTTAACAAAGCCAGAGTGGTTGCTGCGGGAATGAAATCGCGCTAAAAGCGGCTTCACTCCATGAATTGATTCTTCAGCATTTCGCTACGCTTCTGAATCATGACTCCACTGTACACGTGCAGAGTCGCTGAGTTACCATACCCTTTCCTCACGTTAGTTGGTTACACCTTGACCCATAGTTCTGTCCAAAAATGCACGAAACTTCCCGTTACTTCGAGTGCGCAGATGATAGCTATGCCTTACCTTTAGTGCACGAATACCACGCAGAAGGCGCACGACAGCGTAAGCCAGAGACGGTATAAGAAATGCTCGCGCCCACAGGACCTCAGATGGCAACCAACTTCCACGGAATCCTTGTCGGCTCATGCGTTCGTCGCGTTGGGAAGCACTTGCGTTGTGAGGCGCAAGGCACGACAAAAACCGGATTGCGCCCCGGCAAACAGTTTTAGTTGAAGGGCACTCTGTTCTCCTCGACAAATACAGCATGTGCGATGTTGACAGCATCAATGAAGAGAGCTAAAAAAAGCGCACCCTAAGAGAAGTGGCGGGAAATCCCGAGCCACTTTTAGCCGCGCAGACTGTTCTCGACCTTCCCGATGAAGGCCATACACGAAGCAAATTTGCATGTGTATCTTTGATACCGTGAATTACTATGCCTAAGGGTAGGCTTTCGAAAAAATAATCCAGTACGTGCAGATGTTACATCCAAAGAAATGCACATAGTCCTTTTTTTTTCTTATTGCCAGGAGCAACGAGTGACACTTCTTTTTGTCTTTCAAGCACTATCGCTGGAACATTTATTTTCGGTTTTCTACATATTCAGAAAAGTCTTGTAAAAAATAAAACTGGCACAAAATCGATGGTCCTGCTTCGAGTTAAGAGTTATATTTGTATACATATGATATCGGAGCATAAGTTTACTTAAAATAAGGATCAGCTAACTGTCGGAATAAATAATGACAGCTAACTGAACAAGTTCATTAAAAGAGCAGGCCGTTTTCTTGTGAGCAGCTAGGACCGTGGCGGCGCCTGGCGGCGCAAATCTCAGCCTCGCGCTTCTATCTAGGTGGTCTCTGAGATCATTTTAGGCAGTGCGACCAAGCACAATGTTAATCTAAAGAAACACACCAGGGTACAAGAACACCGATGTGCGAGCGCTAATACCAGACAACCAAGACACGGATTGAGGGCCTGCTCGAATTATTTGGTTGGACTTTATTGCAGCCGATCACGATTGCCACGTGAGTTATAGAGGGAATGTGCGCCGGTGCGGGGATGTCATTCATGGGTATCGCCGTGCTGAAAATGTCTCAGTGGCACTGACGCCACTGAGACAGCCACGTTGGAGCACCAACATGGAGCGACGCGAACTTTGTGACGTCACGTTATTGTTATCAGTAGATCGCATACTGGTTCCTTCGTCATTCATTCCCCGAGGCCCAATAACCTTCTTGCGACGCCATTGTCACAATGAAGCATGTTAATCGCCACGTGATTATATTGCCTTGAAGTCATCTAAGCCTTCATGTTGGAGCTATGTCATGCGTCCATGACGTCATGTGCAAGCTCAAAAGCTCAGTGTGCAGGCTTTGTGCATGCGCGTGGTTTCAAGTTATTAAGGCGGAAGCATTATACGTGTCATGTTTATTCTAGTGCACTGTAGTCTCATGATTCAAGAACTTTTCGAGATTTGGCGAGACTTGACGATGCATTGGGATATATCGTCAGCGGCGAGGGCGTCGACACGTGTGATGCAAAAAATACATGTATAAATGTCGGCCAGAAGTCTCGTCATACTCAAGCGAATGTGTGCGCCTTCGGCGCACCAAAAGCCACCTGACATCAATGTAACACGACGCCATCGTGACTTCACAGGTTGGCAGAATGCCGTCAAATCATGATGTTACATGTCGACATCATCGCGCGACATCGTCTATAGGACAGAGGCGGGCCGATCACGGAGGCTGCGCAGAACCAATTGAAGTGCAGAAAGCTTGTAATGCCTCAGGTCTGGGAGGCAGTGCAGCAAGCTTGAGGCGCAGTTGCCGGTTGTCATCAGGATCTAAATTAAAAGGCCTTCCACATATACATGACATTTTGTCGGAAGATTCTGGAGTTTACCTAGAGCCGAAAAAACGAGGCGAGCAGTTCATCTTTCTTCACAGTGGTTAAAGCTCAGCTAGCTGCCTCGCGTCTTAATCGGCGGGTGATTCTCCAGCGGCACGGAGGACTTGACTCTAACCTTCTCAGGAAACAGGGCCATGGCCGTGTAATTTCTCTGTGTAGGTCTTGGTGTAGTTCTAAATGCTGCGCTAATGCAGCTCCACCACCGTGAAACCTGAGGAAGTGCGTAGCACGGTGAAACCCAGCGACTCCCTGGGCAATCGCGCGCTTGCCGAGGTGGTGGCGCCCTTTCCTATGCGGCCAGGGTATCAGCCGCATGTTTCAGAAGCGTTTTTTTTGCGATTTTAGGTAAATTATTGTGATTAATTCTAGGTTATTTCTGTAGTTTATATTATTTTAGACCTTGTTAGTTTATTTTGCATTGGTTTTGAGCACTGTGATCCTTGTTTTAGACCTGCATTGTCCACTGCCTGACCATGCGACATGATGACAGCCTGACCATATATATATATATATATATATATATATATAGTGAAACTTCACTTCAACGAATGTCAAGAGACCCCAGGAACAACCATGTCCAGGAATTCGGGACATCGACAACTAGCGCCATCTGTTGTGTTGGCTGCTAGGTGGCAGCGTCACTCAATGGGAACCGACCTTTAAACATTTATTGTAGTGTAACGCTTCAATATACGCTTAAATCACGTCGTCCATATAATATGGGAGTCATTATGCCACAGTGCGGGAAGTTTTGCTTTATTCCCATTAACTTCCTGGGTTCGAGAGCCATTTTATGTGCTATGTGAAACTCCATAGGAGATAATTTAAAATTTATATAAGAACAATGCGCCCTCACCTGCTTAAATCACTGAAGGGACCCAATCTCGATGATTCAATATTCGTACCTGTGAAGTTCGGCGGATGTCGGCGAAGTTTCTGAGGTTCGACGGGAACTTTTGTCTAAGGTGCATTGCAGCGAAACCACCTTATAGGGGTGCATACGCTTCATAGTGTTTACGGTTGCCCTAAAACAGTGAAAATGTCAGTGTTTTTATATAAGCTTGTTTTGCTTGAAGCTGCTAAAGATATGGAGGGTATGAATACTGTGGAGGTCTTAAGTTGTTAATCAGCAATGAGAAGTCTTAGGTTAATTAGAGCAGATGGTCAAAATGAGAATAGCTCCTCGTAATTCAAGGTAAGTAAGAATTGACAAGATATATTGATACGGATACGAATTTTGCTCCACTGGGTGTAAGTAATCAAGGGTACTAATGAATTTAACAATTTACTTAAAACCTAATGGTGAAAGCGGTTAGTATAGAAGGACATGTGTATTATATATATATTTAGATATAGTATTGCAATGCACGCCATTAATATTAGATGGCTGTCGCATGCAAGTAACTAGCAGTAGATACTGTTATAGCTAATTAGTAATCAAAGGTATAAGAGATATGGTAATTGTACTCTGTCATGATTAATACTTACACTTTGAGGTAAATAGAAAAGGGGTAAATAAGATTCAACTAATCGAAGGATTGCATTGTAATGTATCACATGAAAGTGGAGACGAAGAGGATAAAAGAAAGTTGCTAATTAGTGATTAGGGGTCTTTTAGCCTAATTACTATGGAAAATTAACAGAGTTGACAATGACCCCCAAGAACTCACACTGAGTAAGATTTACTCAGCATCATTATGCACATTTGCACCTTGCCCATATAAGTAATCACTTGTAATGAATTCACCAATTTTAAGGTTATAATAGAAATCTTTCAGTATAGAAGTATATGTACTGATATATATAGGGTATTCAATGCACGAAATTACCATCCGAGATAGATAGTAACATGCAATTATCTTTAGTGATAGTTATCGATAATTAGTAATCAGGGATAATTTGAGGAAAATCTATGGAACCTAGCAATTAAAGGTATCAAATAAAAGACATGCCAAAGATGACGATTATAGTTTATTAGTGATCGCTGTAGGCAGTTGCCAAGTGCGGGTATATGGTCAATAAATTAATACGTCGACAACATAGTAGTGCATCAAATGAAGGCATATAGGAAGAGGCTGAATACATTTGGAATGTTTCCTAATTGGCATTTAGGGGCTCTGCAGCGTAATTAATATTCATATTTTTTTACAGCAGAGTTATGCCCACGCTTTGTACTACTCGCGATGTAGACAAAACACAATCATCATTATGCCGGCGCACTCAGCATAGCTGTGCCTAGTTAAGCCATATTAATCATAGCCAATTGTAATTAAGTTTAGTTGAGCACGATGAAAACTAATTAGCCAAGCATAATACAGCCAGAAGGCTAATTCGCCCTAATTAAGCCGAGTTGAGATTCTAGTATGCGTAGTCATGCCGAGCTCGGCAAGAGATGCCGAGCGATACCGATATATTAATTATGAATGAGCCTAATTAGTATTAATTACGTTAATTAACTGAGTAGGTCTAGCTTTACTTGTGGTGAAAGCTCGTCGAGATGAAGCCTCGAGTATGTAGAATACACTAATTAAGCTATTTAGCGTAATTAAGCTAATTAAGATATTATTAATGCTAGCTTGACTGGGGATGCAAGTTAAGCTAGACCAAGATCCAAATGTGCAAATTAGACCTATTACGCTAATTATTCTAATTAATCTGATTAAGCTAATTAACCTATTTGGTGTTGTGACTGCCGAGCGATACCCAATCGAACCCGATCAACGCCTAGTCTATACTCGTAATTACGAATGTGACCCCGTGAACACTTCGTGCATCGGCGTGTGAGTGCACGTGTGTCTAGTCAAGCCAAGACCAGCCAAGTGCCGAGCAGCTCTGCTCTAGCCCAGGTTTGCGCGACTCAGTGCAAGCTGCGCAAATTTTTCAATTTAGGTCAGCTAAGCAGAATTCACGGTAAGAGTATCTTACTAATGATGATCTACATTCGCACCTTGGTACACAGTGCATTACTAATGAATGGTGACAATGAATTCAACATATGTTCAATTTATGGGATAAAGCTGTCAGTGTAGGACATCAGTAAAATAGATAGATAGTATCTAATCTATGCAGCTATAGATCTCAATCTATGCAGTTACAGTACAATGTTGGGAAGTAGTAGAATATCATTCATTATTAGCTGTCATAAATATCATTAAATCGTAATCAATTATAATTATTCGTTTAATATAGATACCATCTATCACCGACAAGTGTCAGGAGAAACGTTTACGAGAGATGACGATTTAAAGGAGTACTGCGTTGAAAACGGCGCGAAAATTGGACGAAGGCTTAGGAAAAAACAACAACACATAATAATATCTGGGGTTTAACGTCCCAAAACCCCGATATGATTATGAGAGACGCCGTAGTGGAGGGCTCCGGAAATTTCGACCACCTGGGGTTCTTTAACATACACCTAAATGTAAGTACGCGGGCCTCTAGCGTTTTCGTCTCCATCGAAAATATGGCCGCCGCGGCCGGTATTCGATCCCGCGACCTGCGGGTCAGCAGTCGAGCACCTTATTCACTAGACCACTCTGAAGGGTTGCAGATCAGCATAGGCAGTCAAACAAGAAGGCAGGTTTCACGATACTTTATATCAGTCTAATCTGTTTCATCCCTCTTTCACCAACACTTAGCGGATAGGAAAACGCGGCCTGGGTAGCATGTCATGACCATAATGAAGTCGGTGCTTTCTGGCGTCTTTAGTTATCGACTAAAACGCGTTCTTGGGCTAGTTGGTGCATGGTCTGACAAAAATTCTGAGGCACAAAGGAACGAGGACAAGAAATGACAGCACTGGTGCCAAACTAACAACTGTTTTATTGGAAAGAACATTGTATTCCAGGTAGCTTCACGCGCATGGGCGAGTCACATTGACAATCGCGGTAACAGAATGACAACCTACTTTGAGTTATCAAGGCTTGTCTAAAAAGTGCAATTCGTTGCGATATAAATTCAAGGAAGGCACACTAACACATTGGGCACCCTTCTTATTTATGAAAAAAGCCTCCAACAATTTTCTGGCCACCTGGTTTCGAATTTTCCCAAGCACCCTGGTTTCGAAAAACCGGGGCGCATGCGCAGGACTTGCAGTGCGAAGGAAAGTGTAAACTAGATACATTGTTAAGGGAGGCTTCATGTTCCATTAATCGATATTTAAACATCGACCAGTGTGGCCGATGTATGTCCTACCACAGCTGAGGGGTATTTCGTAAACCCCCCAACTACGCATGGGCAATACGGTTTTACATGCTGTATGTCACAGGCGGCCTTATTGTTTTTTCTCAGACACACGGGCGCATAGCCGCGAGAGCTTGTTAGGGGCGCTGTTGAAACTAAGGTGACTTTATTAAAATGATTCTTTTTAAGAAATCATTGAACAATTTGTGCTTGCAAAGGTATTGTTGCTTTACCTCTGCTGGTAATTGAGCTTTAAAGAAAAATGTCTGTGTGCAGCGAATATACACGGCAAGACGTCTTGTAAAAGCGCAAAATATTGAATTCATAAATTGAGGCCAACTGAAATTAGGGACGGCAAGCGTCTGTCTACACATTTTGAAACCCGCGATCGTCATCACCGCCTCACAAGCTTGTATTATTTTCTGGAAGTTAGCTTTTTTCACACTACAAAAACAGCAGCGCTAAAGGACGTTCTGGCTTTAGAACTTTTAAGAAACCCGTGGGAGCTAACAACAATAATCGGACGAAATATTTGAAGAGGCAGGGGATGCGAAGAAGGGCAGCACGCTCTTTCGAGAGTTCCTCGTTATCGAGCGCAGCCAAGCGACATGTAAGCCTCCTTTCATTGCAACAGAACTGCTGATTCACGGTCGAGCAGCCCAACCGGCCGCTCGTTGCATGCGCTGCGGTTATCAGTCGCCGGTTTAGGTTCGCGCTCGCTGCTTGTAGCGGATATCGTCGTCGTGCTTTTTTTTATGTATTGTGGTTTTCTCGATTCGCGCGACTACGGCAAGCGTCATCGCGCGAATTTTGAACGTTGAAGGTCCGTACGCCACGTGGTGTGAAAAAAGGTGAACTAAAAGAGATGTCTCGAATTCCTGGGTATGTTCGTTAGAGTGAAAGTTCGCTGAACTGAAATAGCTATGTTGCAACTTATCACGAGCTAAAAAATCATGAGCTGTTGAGATGAAATTTGACTCCTTTCATTTGCGATGCTCCTTAGTTGAATGTTAATTTCGGCTTAATTAACATGTTTTGAAAAATGTAGTAATCTTTTGTTGCACTCGTGCACTTAGGGCTGCAGTGGTCATGAGTTGAATGACTGTGTCCAAGCTTTCACAAACCTTGTCCGGCACAACACTCTGCTAGGCGGCGAAGGACTTCACTTTTTCCATGTACGTCAGTGCTTCTTTAGCTGAAATTCCTAGTTCTTCCTCTAAAAGGGCTACTTCTTGCTCCTCCTCATTTTTTTCCTGAGGTAGGACGCTCGCTACCATCTGTTCTGTAGACAGAGTGGCCTAATAGAATGCTTTGCTGGGCGAGTTGGTGCACTGTCTTAAAAGCAGAGCGCAAAAAAAAAAAAGAAATACAGGACATAGAGAACGCGGGCTCCTTTTTTTTCCCTTTTCACCGATCTTTATTTTTTCGCTTTGCTTTTATTTTAAGGCAGAGTGGCGCATTGGCGCTCTTTGGCCATCAAGTGGCCCTTGCGCCAATAAACATCACATATCATCAAGAGTGGCGCATGTCTCAAAGCGAGAGGCAGAAGCGACGTACTCCTCTAAACTCAAAACGCTGTTTCTACCCAGTCTTTCAGACAATTTCTGATCAATATGACGTGAGAGGCATTGAATGGTGTCACAAAATATGTTCGTAAAACTGAAATGTGCTCTGGGCTAATTTCGTTAAACTGAAACGCGTTAGCACTGGTCCAATGGCACTTCAGCGGAGGAATTAAAATTCATACAACTGAATATTTCGGTATTGAATTTACGGTATATATAATATGTATATATATTATATATATATATATATATATATATATATATATATTATATATATATTATATATATTATATAGTTGTTACCGTAGTCATAGTAACAAATATTATCTAAAAACGAGTTCAAGATGAGTTCAAAAATTCGCCATTGCGTTGTGACATCTACATGCCACGATCATATTATCTTCTTTTTTTTCCTTCTCCTTTCCTACCCTCCTCCTCCTAGGGCCTTTCTATCACCAATCCCCCTCCCCTATACAGAGTAGCACGTAGGCGCCTTTATATACGCCGGCAGAATTCTATGTTTTTCATTAAAGAGCTTTCTCTCTCTCTATCTTGCCTATACTCGAAATATTTTACTCAATGATTCACTTTTGCTGTTATCACAACTGCTAGCTCGGCATTTTTATATACTCGCTTTTACAATGCGAAGCTTTCGGTCTGTCGAACTTTCAGTGTAGGTAAAACCGCTCTCAGACCAATGCCTCCTTTCCTTTCTAGATAAAGGAAAGGAGGTAAGCGCCTTTTCCACATTTGCCACTTTTCGCTCTTCAAGTTTTTCAGATAAGCTAAAGAAAGTACAATCAAATCAAAGATATCCTAATAGGAATATCTAAATTTAGGTGACAGCTCCGCACGTTCTTCAGAGCATCCAAAGACCTATCTCAATGGCGATCGAGTCATTTCAATAACATTATAATCGGGCTCAGTGCAGCTAGCCGATTGTGCAGACTATCCTACAAAGGCATTCCCTTATGAATAATATTTAAAGTAGCTACTGAGCGCCGCTAAACCTGCAATAAAGTCACGTGTAGGAAATTCGAGCACAAACAATGAACACAAAGACTTCCAATTCTTTAAAAGCAAACAGCAGCTCAGCCGCTAAAGGCTGATGACAGCGACGTCCGCCCCATAATAGCGCTGTATCGTGTTATCGCAGGACCCGCTAATTTCCTGTCGTGCTCAAAGCAGCGGCGCCCTTCAAGGTCTCGGACGTCGAGGCTGTGCTCTTATCATCGTTCGTAACGAGGAAAAAATACGCATCAGAAAATGTCCTGTTGCTGCTCAGGAAAGCTTCCTTCGAATAATGGTGAACCTAAATTATCAAAGGAAACGCCCCTCGCTCTGATGCAAGAAACACCGTTGAGGCAGGCACAAACAATCGACGATCATTCCCTACAAGAAGGGCTGCGAGGTACAGCGCCGCACAACGCTACTCTAGCAATTGAAAGGCACGGTCTCGTACAGTTCGCATGGTCTATATATCTAAGTGAAATACAAGAGGCCACCATGGCCGCTCCACCGCGCAGCCAGCTTACGTCGCCACGTTCGACATGGCTCTCGCTGTTCGTTATCGTCACAGTTCTCACGACCGCGGCTTCTCTCTCACTGACGAAAATAATCGACACAAGAGCTTCGTGCACAGAGAGGCACTTCAAGTGCGTCGCTGAGGGCAACTGCGTACCGAGATCATGGCAATGTGACGGAGTGAGCGACTGCAATGATGGCTCCGATGAGCAGGCATGCGACCCAAACAGGACCTGTCTCGAAACAGAATTCAAGTGCGGAGAAGGCGGTCGCTGCATCCCGGCAAACTGGCGCTGTGACGGTGACCGCGACTGCGCCGACGGGTCTGACGAAGCCAGTGGGACGTGCGGAGATACTCCGCCTTGCAAAACGGGCGAATTCCCCTGCAATACTACAAGCAATGGATCACTGACGTGCCTGTCAACGGCACGGCGGTGCGATGGACAACGTGACTGCGAACACGGTACAGATGAGAGGGGTTGCACGGCGTTGAAATCCTGCAGCGAAGAACAGTTCCAGTGTAAGAACAGCGGACAATGCCTCCCAGTAAGGTGGACGTGCGACGGCTCTCAGGAGTGCGAGGATGGGTCCGACGAAGACGTCGAAATGTGCAGAAACGTCAAGAGCTGCCATCCCAACAACTTTGTTTGCTCGGGAGTCACAGGTGGTGTCATATGTGTGCCAATGGAGCGGCGTTGCGACGGAAAACGCGACTGCGCCGACGGCACGGACGAAGGGAACTGCATGACGCCAAGCCCGTGCACGGAAGGACAGTTCGCGTGCAAGGACGGTCAATCGTGCATTCCTGTGATCTGGATGTGTAACGGTGACCGAGACTGTTGGGACGGCTCAGACGAAGATGTCAACGTCTGCAACGAGCATACAAGGTGCCCTGAGGACCGGTTCGTGTGTAATTCGGCGCAAAGAGGTTACAGATGTCTTCCTGCGGCGTGGCGTTGCAACGGATACCATGACTGCAGAGACGATTCCGACGAGGCCAATTGCACTTCCAAGATTTGCAAAGAGAATGAATTCGAGTGTGAGGAAAGCGGAGAATGCATACCTGCGAGTCAGCGTTGTGACGGTGAAAACAACTGTGAAGACTCCTCGGATGAGCGCAACTGCACTGCCGAGAAAATGTGCCCCGAAGGACAGATTTCTTGCAAAACGAAGAGCCGCTGTATAATGGCAAAATGGCTGTGTGACGGGGACTCCGATTGCCCTGACGGCTCGGACGAAGTTAACTGCACATCCATACGAACGTGTGCCGAAAACCAGTTTGCCTGCAAGGATAACGCTGACTGCCTACCAGAGAATTGGAGATGCGACGGTGACCCTGACTGTTCTGATGGCTCTGATGAAGCGAACTGTACATCCATACACATTTGTTCACTCGCAGAATTTGCGTGCAAAGACAATGGTGCCTGCATTTCGGCAAAGTGGCAATGTGATGGTGACCCTGACTGTGCGGATGGCTCGGATGAAGTAAACTGTACATTTAGGCACACTTGTTCAGACACAGAATTTGCCTGCACGAGCAGTGGCCACTGCATTTCGGAAACCTGGCGATGTGATGGTGACCGTGATTGTTCCGATGGCTCCGATGAAGTAAACTGTACATCTGGGTACACATGTTCAGGCACACAATTTGCCTGTAAGAGCAGTGGCCATTGCATTCCAGAGACCTGGCAATGTGATGGCGACCCGGACTGTGCGGATGGCTCCGATGAAGCAAGCTGTACATCTAGGCACACTTGTGCACATACAGAATTTGCCTGCAAGAGTAGTAGTCATTGCATTTCGTTAACCTGGCGATGTGATGGTGACCGTGACTGTTTGGATGGGTCGGATGAACTGAACTGTACATCTAGGCATACATGTTCAGGCACACAATTTGCCTGCAAGAACAGTGGCCACTGCATTTCGGAAACCTGGCGATGCGATGGTGACCGCGATTGTTCCGATGGCTCCGATGAAGTAAACTGTACATCTCGGCACACATGTTCAGACACACAATTTGCTTGTAAGAGCAGTGGCCATTGCATTCGAAAGACCTGGCAGTGTGATGGCGACCCGGACTGTGCGGATGGCTCTGATGAAGTAAACTGTACATCTAGGCACACTTGTTCACACACAGAATTTGCCTGCGAGAGTAGTGGTCATTGCATTTCGTCAACCTGGCGATGTGATGGTGACCGTGACTGTTTCGATGGGTCTGATGAACTGAACTGTACATCTAGGCATACATGTTCAGGCACACAATTTGCCTGCAAGAACAGTGGCCACTGCATTTCGGAAACCTGGCGATGCGATGGTGACCGCGATTGTTCCGATGGCTCCGATGAAGTAAACTGTACATCTGGGCACACATGTTCAGACACACAATTTGCCTGTAAGAGCAGTGGCCATTGCATTCGAAAGACCTGGCAGTGTGATGGCGACCCGGACTGTGCGGATGGCTCCGATGAAGTAAACTGTACATCTAGGCACACTTGTTCACACACAGAATTTGCCTGCGAGAGTAGTGGTCATTGCATTTCGTCAACCTGGCGATGTGATGGTGACCGGACTGTTTCGATGGGTCTGATGAACTGAACTGTACATCTAGGATACTGTTCAGGCACTCAATTTGCTAGGACAGTGGCCACTGCATTTCGGAAACCTGGCGATGCGATGGTGACCGCGATTGTTCCGATGGCTCCGATGAAGAAAACTGTACATCTGGACACACATGTTCAGGCACACAATTTGCCTGTAAGAACAGTGGCCACTGCATTTCGAAAACCTGGCTATGCGATAGTGACCGTGATTGTTCCGATGGCTCCGATGAAGTAAACTGTACATCTAGGCACAGCTGTTCAGGCACAGAATTTGCCTGCAAGAGCAGTGGCCATTGCATTTCAGCAACCTGGCGATGTGATGGCGACCCTGACTGTTTTGATGGCTCTGATGAAGCCAACTGTACCTCCACACAGCTTTGTTCAGAGACGGAATTTGCGTGCAAGGACAATGGGCACTGCATTTCGGCAACTTGGCGATGCGATGGTGACCCTGATTGTTCTGACAGATCTGATGAAATGAACTGTACTTCCTCCCGCACTTGTTCAGACAACGAATTTGCCTGCAAAGACAATGGTCATTGCATTTTTGCAACATGGCAATGTGACGGTGACCGTGACTGCACTGATGGCTCCGACGAAGAAAATTGCACATCTGTGCTAACTTGTCCTGACACGCAGTTGGCCTGTAAGGACAATAGCCATTGCATTATAGCCACATGGCAATGCGATGGTGACCCCGACTGTTCGGACGGCTCCGATGAAGTGAACTGTACATCTTCCCGCGCTTGTCAAGACACAGAATTTGCTTGTATGAACCACGACCATTGCATTTCGGCAACATGGCAATGTGACGGTGACGCTGACTGTCCCGACGGTTCGGACGAGGATGGTGACATATGCAAAGAAGGCTTTAATTGCCCGCCTGAGAAGTTTGCTTGCAAGATTCGTGATAAATTTGTGTGCGTTCCCACAGTCAGGAAGTGCAACGGTGATATCGATTGTGATGACGCCATCGACGAGAAGAACTGCACCCAACCGAGATATGCTCAGACAATGAGTTCAGATGCATGGACAGAACCCAATGCATACGTGTAGCGTTGCGGTGCGATGGAAAACGCGATTGCAAAGATGGGACAGACGAAGATGCAGTGGCGTGTTTAAACAAAACGTCCTGCCCTTCTGGACAATTCACTTGCAGAAGCACCCTCGAGGGCTCGGCGACGTGCTTGCCCAGGACCTTCCTATGCGATGGTTTCAAGCACTGCGTCGACGGCTCTGATGAAGACTGTTGCGAAAGCAGGATCTGCGATCCAGGAGAGTTTCGTTGTGACGGAGGACAATGCATTTCCCAGCACAGCACATGCGACGACAAGCGCGACTGTCAAGATGGATCGGACGAAAACTTGATGCTATGTCTCGCGTACAAGTCAATCTGTCCTTCGCCGCAGATGCCCTGCAATTCACTGAACGGTAGCCTCATCTGCGTCGACGAATCTCGAAAGTGCGACGGTCATGTAGACTGCAAGAATGGCATCGACGAGAGATTTGACTGCGCAGCGTTGGCCTTCAATTGTCGGGGAAGCTTCTTCCGCTGTGATAATCGAAGGTGCGTGCCGAATGGCTGGAGGTGTGACGGTGATGATGACTGTTTCGACGGAAGTGACGAAAAAGGCTGTGCTGACAACGACGACGAACGTCTCGTGAATTGCCCAGTGACCGAATTTGCGTGCTCCTCGGGTACGGCTTGCGTTGCGCTCAACTTACGTTGTGACCACCGTACCGACTGTCCCGATGGATCCGACGAGATTGACTGCCCTACCGATTTATTCAATTTCTTGTGAGGCCACGTGTGTTCCAAGGCTGGGCTACAGAGTTTGTGCGCTTTTCTACGAGGCTTCGCTTTTGTGTGTGCGTGTGTGTGCATCCCAATTAGAAAAGCTGAGCAGTGAAGCTGTTAGTGCAGTTCTCACTTCCCCCTGGAGTCTTGTTCACCTCAATGAAGCTTCACTATTTTCGTATCTGGTTTTGTACTGTCCGATCGGCTCATCATTCTACTCTAGGACAGCAACGAGCTTTCAGCTGCCTAGGCAGGGCACTGCTCCTGGTTTGGTAACTCCAAAGGTATATTATCAATTGCAGGACAGTACTATCGAGTATTGCAGTACTTACGTAATCTTTTCACGTAAATTGAATCGTGAATGCGGCTTAATGCTATGCCAGAAGTGTCTGACCTACAATCAAAAATACCTACGGACTCACAGAGGGCGTGTTTGAATTGCCAAAGGGGTAGGATAGGCGCAAAGGCGTACAAAAGTGACTATAGAGCGAATAAAAGCTTCGGAATTGAATACACCCATACCATAATCTGAGTTCTTGCGGCAAAAACTGTAGCATGAATGAGAAACTAGGGAAGCCAAGGTGAATTGCGAGGAATTGTTGCAAATTAGTTTCTGGTGGCTATAAGAACATCTTTATCCATTTCATTAACTTTGTTACTCTGAGTCTTGGATGTGCTCTGAGCTTTCCGTTGCGTGTCTTATCTTTTATAATTTCTATGTTAATAATATTCTATCTTTGTGATCAATAAACCATTCCAATGCTATTATTCCTCGCCTGTGTTTATACTGTATGTGATACATAACTGACGCCATTTTGTTGGCATATGTCAAATGGCAATGTTAGCAGAACATTTTTGATCCTGCAAGGAGAGAATGCATTTTAAGAAAGTTAGGTTTTTACGCGGACAGAGGAAGAATTTTGTGCTCCAGTTGTTTCTGCTGTGCCGTTATACATCTGCGTACTCGGCATTTGCCACGTAGACATTTTGAACAGCGAAGCTTTTTAAGCCGGCGGTAAATGTTTGATGTATGCAATGTATACAGAAAAAAATCATCATCATCTACCGGCACGTGCTCTCATCATTCTGTTTACAGCAACAAGAGCTTTATTTGGGCGAGTTCTCTTTACAGTGAAGATGTCTAAGTTATCATGAACCGACACGCACTCTCTTCATGAACTGTCACGCGCTATATTAACTCTGTTTACATTGAACCTGTTTAAGATATTGGTAACCTGTGCTCCGTCGCGCAAAACTCCTCAGGTGGGTATGCGCCACAGGAATTGGGCAAGCCCCACTACCCAGTACAGCAGGTGTGAGCGTTAAAAGAAAGCTATGCTCGGCGAAGTGGAGCACGTGAAATACTTGAAAAGAGAGAGATGGAGAAAGATAGAGAAAGAGAAAATAGTGAGAGAGAAAGGACAGATAAAATAAAAGTGATAAAAAGAAAGAGAAAGGGAAAAAATGACGAAACTTGCACTATGTCGCGCAAGGCTTGAAACAGCGACGCTGAACGATTCTGAAGTCTAACAAAACAGCCCATAACCTAGAAACAACCTAACAACAACTAGCTAGAGCCCAGCAACAACCTAGAAGCAACCAAGAAAACAACGTAGCTAAGAGACTAGCAACTACCTAGAAACAACTTAGCTTCATCTCATTAAGCCTGAAAACGACCTAGAAGTAACCTAGAAACAACCTAGCATCACCTAGCTAAAGCCTACAAATAACTTAGAGGCAACCTAGAGGCATATTGCAGCAAGACTGGCAACTGGGCAAGTTTGTATGTATCCATATTTCAACTTTTTAGCACGTGCAAAAGACCACGCCCTAAACACTCAAACCGAAGATTTTTTTCATTATTTATTTCCTCGATTTTTCTGTCACGGACAAGACGATGATTTTTCTCTCACAAGACTAGACGATTCCAGCACCGGAAAAGTATGCACAGCCGCATATGAAGATCTTGAAGCGCAATTTATGTCGATACCGCATTTTCCCGCATATAACCCACCCCTGCAAATAACCTCGCATTCCCAACTGCAAACGGCAGAAAAATACAAAATTAAAAGAAAAACCGCCAGTTGCCGTGAAGGCGCCTTCCTTTCCTTATCATGAGCAGTGCCGTGAAGCCAACTTGCGCGTGAGAATTTTAATTGAAAATGCAACACTAGCATAAAAGTTGTCTATCGAATTATCCGATATATCGAACTAATTCCTGTTTTTTTTTTTGTTCCACTATTTCGATATATATGAGTTCCATTGTATTGCTAGAAAAGTATTAAAGAAATACACTAACCGCTTAACCCCATTTTCTGAGCGCCCTCGCAAGACGAGTACTGGAACCGTCACAGCCGTGCGCCTACTGACGCCTAGTTATGACTGCGCCCCGCGTAGAAGTCAAACCGGTAAAAGCTGCACTCTTTAATGGGCGAATATGTACCCAACAAGGCAAGCAACACTCATAGTACTATGATTGCGGTGAGCACACCAGAATCTGATCTGCGGGTGATACGCTTCGCATATTACCCATAATATACATCCTAATTCTAGTTTGTAATGCAAACCTCAAAATGTAAACAAAACATGCATGTTTCTGCTTAATTCGGATACAGATGATTCGCGCTGCCTTTCCAATTGTTTGACATTATCTTTATTTGATCTCAACAGAGGTGTTAATGCTGAATTTTCTGTAATCCTTCTCTTCTATATTGCGATGACTTCCGCCGGTCAAGCTGCGTCGGCAAAAGACGCCATCCTTGCGCTTAAGCAGTCCTTACTTTCTCCTTTGGTTTTTCGCTGTCGAAGCTTTTTTTCCAAGCAGGAAAGTTAAATAAACGAGCTAAATTGAAACGACAGATTAGCAAATTCGATCACAAAGTCAGAAGGGTCCGAACCATCGTACATTCCCAAAGGTCTTCAGCAACTTCGCAGAGTGGCAAACGAATTCATTCACATTGTGATGGGGGTAAATGCAATTAGCTGATAATGTAAAACAAATGCTTACGGCGTCCCCTCAACTCTGACATTGAATGACGCTCATAGGTGACGTTACACGTTCGTACATACTTACAAGAAATCGCAGAGACAATGCCTGCACAAACAACTGGACGAATACTTGCCCATGTTTAAAAAACAAGCCTCACTTGAACCGACAAAGGATTCTTGCAGCAACATCCGCGAGATCACAACGTTGTATCGTATTCTTAGAAGCAATTTCCCGTAGTACCGCAAGCAGTAGCACCCTTCGAGGTCTTCCTAGCGGAAGTCCTGCCCTTATCAGCGTTCGTAACGAGGAAAATATTACGAATCAGAAAAAGTTCTGTTGCTACCCAGAAGAGCTTTCTTGAAACAGCGGTGACTCTAAGTTATCAAAGCACAGGAAACGTTCCTCCCTCTCATGCAAGTAACGCTGTTCAGGCAGGAGCAAATAGTCGAAGAGTGCTCCTTAGTAAAGAGGCTGCGACGTTCAGTGCTGCAGACCACTCTGCGCTAGCGGATAAAAGGCGCGGTCTTATACAGTTCGTATATGGTCTATATACATCAGTGAATGCCAAGAGGCCACCATGGCCGCCTCACCCCGCAGAAAAGCTTACGTCGCTGCGTTCAACGTTGATGTCGTTGTTCATTATCGCCACAGCTCTGGCGACAGCGGCACCTTTCTCTCTGACTAAAATAGCTGGCACAAGAGAAAGATAAAAATAGAGAAGTGAGAAATAAAGAAAGCGATAGAAAGGAAGAGGAAGTTAAAAATCGAGAGAAATAAAGAAAAGACATAAAAACATAGAAATACCGAGAAAGATACAGAAAGAGAGAAAAAGACAGAAAGAAACAGACACGAAAAAAAAGATAGAAAAAACAGAGAGAAAGATAGAAATAGAAAGAGAGAGACAAATAAAGAGAAACAAAGTAAGAGAGAGAAAGAAAAGAAAGAAACAGAAATAAGAATACAAAAAGCGAGAAAGCGAAAGGCGCCAAAGGCCACGCGTTTGCTCGCAGGAATCTGAAACGTCGTGAGTTTCTCGAATGATACGCGTCGACCAATGCTCAAATATCTTTTTTTTTTCGATTTCTCGGAGATCGCAATACATAGGGGCCGACCTATATTCGTACTCGAGCTATTGGCGACTCAATACGAAATTTCTTCTGACAGGCCCGACTCCAAAATATCAAAGTATAAAAAGCCAGCCCACCCTGAGACGACATAACGGCCGTTGCGACAAAGTGCTGCAATCGGCGGACCATCCTTCCTACATAAGCCGCCAAGGTCACAGTGGCACATCGCCAAGCGATAGAAGCGCAGAAGCAATGACTTGTATATAATAGTTTCAGTCCCGTCAACACCCAGCAGTCGACGTTCAGTATGGCCACTTCGCGCAGCACGCCTGCGTCGGTTCCATCAACGTTGATTCCCCCGTTCATCATTGTCGTCGTTCTAACAAGCGCCGCATCGCCTTTCACTGTGAACAGAATAGGCTACCCCACCACCTATTCGTGCTGGTTGAACACATTCCAGTGCGTCGGAGACCGAAACCTGGTGCGAAGGACGCGGCTCTGCGACGGCATTTGGGACTGCAGGGACGGTTCGTGCGAGACGGACTGCCACTCGAACAGAACCTGTCTAGAGAGTGAATTCCGCTGCGAACGAGACGGGAGACGCATTCCGGTCGCCTGGCGCTGCGACGGGTTTCGGGACTGCGCGGACGGATCGGACGAATCCGACGAGATGTGCCACGAAGGTGCGACTTCTAGTACGATATTTGCTGCGGCCCCATTAATTTGGGAAGTATGGTCTGCCATACGGCACCGTGGTGCGGCGGCAAACGCAACTGCACAGAAGACCCGGACAAGTTCGCGATACTCCAGGTGATTGACGCGTGTCCGCCAGGGCAGTTCTCTTGCCGAACAACTATCGAGGGCCCGGAGGCGTGTCTGCAGATGACATTCAAGTGTGACGGTCAGACGCAATGCATCGATGGCTACGACGAGGCAGACTGCGAAAAGAGCATCTGCGAAGACGATGAGATTCGCTGTCGGGGTAATGACGGGCGCTGCGTTTTCAAGCGGTACATATGCGACGGCAAGCGTGACTGCCGAGACGGATGGGATGAGAGTGAGACGTTATGCTTCCTGTACAAGCACTGCCCTCGCGGCCAGCTGCCCTGCTCCTCGCAGAACGACAGCATTATCTGCGTCGACGAAGCGCTAAGGTGCGAGGAACCCGCGCAGTGCAAGAACGGAAGCAGGGATAGCCGCCTCTGCGACGATCTCGCGTCCCAGTGGCTGGGAAGCTTCTTCCACTGCGCTAACGCCAACCTTCGCCTGCCTCCATTTTCACGGTAGGGCAAGTGCTCCCGAATTCTGCGTGCTCGAGCCCTCCACCACGGCGTCTCTCGTAATCAGATCGAGGTTTTGGGACGTTAAACCCCAGATATTTTATTTATTATTATTATTATTATTATTATTATTATTATTATTATTATTATTATTATTATTATTATTATTATTGTTTCCTCTGTACCTTATCTATATTCCCCCTTTCTCACTTCACGCGTGTAGGGTAACCAGCCAAGGTATATATATATATATATATATATAACCGCTGAGATACCAGAGAGAGGGAGAAAAGAAATGAGGGGTGTGAAAGGTGGGGAGGTTAACCAAGCACGGGCTCGGTTGGTTACCCTACACGTGTGGAGGAGGAGGAGGAATAAACGTTTATTGTACGAAACGGTGTCGCGGTGCTAGTCCCGCGTCTACCCTAGGTGGGAGGTCTCCTCATTCCAGGAACCCTCTGGCCTTCGCTGCCTCTTTGGCCCTGGCGACGCCAGGGCCTCAGAGGACCTGGACCAACACGTGTGGAGTGGAAAATATTAGATAAGGTACAGAGGAAAGAAGAAGAGTAAGCGAAATTCGGAAGCACTTGCCCTACCGTGAAAATTGGGGCAGGCGAAGGTTGGCGTGTGCGCGCCTGACGTGCTACTTTCCTTCCTTCCTTCCTTCCTTCCTTCCTTCCTTCCTTCCTTCCTTCCTTCTTTCCTTCCTTCCTTCCTTCCTTCCTTCCTTTCTTTCCTTCTATCGCACTGCGCAATACACCCTTCTATTTGTCGCCTCCATTCATTCCGGGAATGGGACCTTCATCCACGTTCTTAGAAGCAGAACATTTCTGTCGCCACAGGCAACAACGACGGTCATTCGTTCATACACAGGCGGCAGTGAAATGACGAAACGTGAAATGACAACTCGCCTCCGTAAAAGATTAGATTGCCGCATCTGAAACGGCTGACGGCCGACAAGCGCGCGATCGAGAGAGCATCAATTATTGGAAAACGGCGCCTACGAATACGCATGCGACCGGCGCACCTACGAGGGTTCGTGAAGTCCTGTCGACTTCAAGAGGCTTTCATGGTCTTCTGCATGTACGAAAGCGTACGGCGTAGGCCACGGTCCCAGGATTTCGTGCTCCAAGAGTGGTCTCGCGTCAAGACGCTGGAGTTTAGCTTGTAGAACACATTATAACGCGGAACTCTCGTATATTAGTACAAAGGGTTTTGATACCGCTCAGCATTTAATGCGAACAAAGTTTGGGATATACCTGTCCGCTGAAATGTATGACAAGCAAACGAGACGTATAGGCAAGGGCAGAAATATTTTGAGCTGCTTATTCGCGGCTCGCTTCACGACGTGATTTTCAGAGACACATGCTCTCCCTCATAATGTAGGTAAACGTTAAACTGTAAAGTGAACTTTGCTTTGCACAAAAGTCAATGTGACAGTTACTTGGTTAAAATAGCAGATTTATTGCATGCAGTAAATAAGTGTAGTCCTACACTTTTTTTGTTACGTTACTATCATCATAGTAACGTAACAAAATAGCACACGCAGAGCAAGCCTTAGAGCAAGTCAGAGGCATTAAAAAAAGTGCCCAGCTTGCTGTAGTGGCGCAAGGCCGGGACCATCAGCGGAACTTGAGTGCGACTTAGCTATGTTTTGTATGTAATGCCAAGCTTTTGCTAGAGATATTAAGTTTTTGCTAGGCACAATATTAATGAGAACCAACCGACAATAATGCCAAGGAAAGTATAGGAGATGTTACTTGTAATAATTGGGATATAAATGTGAAGAAAGTGAAGTGGACTAAATGATAACTTGCCGCCGGCAGGTACCGAACCTACGACCTCCGTAGTAGTAGTACTTAGTATGGCTAGACTTGGCGAGACATGTCATGTGACTTCCTTTTACGCGATGTTGTGATTTTAGTCAAGTGACTGGCTGTCACGTGGTTTTTGGCGGGAACACGTCACGTGACTAGTTGTTACGGGATTTACGGTGGGAACATGTCACGTGACTAGGTCTTACGTGACGTTTCGTAATTTTAGTCACGTGACTAGACGTTGCGTGCTGCTACGTGATTTTTAGCCACTCGAGTAGCTACGTGGTGTTACAAGATTCCAGTCACGTGACCAGCTTCGTGATTTTTAGTCACGTGAGTGTTCTTACGCGATTTTTAGTCCCTTGACTAGGTGTTACGTGATGTTACACGATTTTAGGCGCGTCACTATAGACCTTACGTGATATTACGAGGTTTTTAGTCATTTCACTAGTTATTACGTGATGTTACGTGATTTTTAGTCGCGTGACTAGAGGTTACGTGACGTTACGTGGTTTTGACTCACGTAACAGACTCGCTAATCATACCTATTGTATTCCCCGCCGGTCAAATCGGCGCACGTGTTGCGGCAGCGAAGCAGAAGGTGAAGAAGACAAAGCCAGCGCGTCCCGGTTCATGATGATGATAATGCCTGCTCGCACTACCCGGAACAACGAAATGTTTAAGAGCTCTGCTTTTAAAAGCAAAGCCAAGCGGAGCCATGCCGATCGTTCGTCCAGGTGCTCTTATACGAACCAAAAGTTGCACCACAGAATCAGGACAAAAAGACTACGTCAATATCCGGTAATTCAGTTTCACGAGATTCTCACTACGTATTTATGTTTCCGTGACCATAGCCATGGCAATCACATTTGTGTCCGAAGTGAAAGTATCAAATATCAGAGTGTTATATAACGCACCTTTGTGACATATGGCCGGGCAGTCGAGAAGTCTTTTTTTTTTTTTGTCTGAACACTGACATTTATTAGACGGATTTATAATATCGTTATTGAACTGGACAGGAAGGGAAAATAATGTTTTATAAATTCAAGTGCCAGCCCCAAAGAACAGTGTTTACATCCTTGCTTCATAAGTTCAGCATGCCACGGAAAGCATACGATACCTCCGGATTCTAAAGTTACAATATGTGGCTAAGCGATGAGCGCCACACTCTGCAAGTTTATACTAGAAGTCTTTAGGGAGTTTTAGCTTGTAACGTATACTTCTTTACGTTACCGTTACCGGATTACGTTTACCATTTTACCGGAACTCGAGTTTTAGTACAGTTTTTTAGCTGCCCAAACGTAAGCCTTTACGTACGTACGTAAACCTTTACGTTTGCGCAAACCACTAAGTGGTGATGATAACAGCATTTAAACTACATTTAATTTAGATAATATTGAATTACGCTGCGGCAAAATCATAAGAGATGTTTTTAGCGTGTGCAGTATCCCGGTATAAGCGAAGGTGTGTAGCAATACCAGGTTACCGGGAGAAGGTGTCGACATCTTGTGACGCTTCGCGCAACCACAATCATGCACACGTTTGTTTTTGCTTAGTGTTCTCGAGGGGAAAAAAATGATTAAAAAGGCAACTCATTCGTAATAATGCCGCTGCAAGGCATTTACATTGGGAGTAATGCCCGATGTTTCTACAAACAATTTTGTGCTCGCCTGGTACACCTTGGCCCCGCTAGATGGCGCCACCTATCCAGCCTGTCAGCGTCTTTAGGCTTCTTACGTTTGCGGATTCGGTATTCTAGGTCGCTCTAGGCTCGGTAATCCGGCTGAAATAAGGTTATCGAGCGCACTTTGCTTATTTGACTCGTGCGGCTGGAGTCTCCGCAAAGCGGATATCGCGAGTAGCCACGAACGAAGGTGGATTTGCGAGATAGGGCCGTAAAACGTAAAGCCTCTCCGGCGAGTAGTTTACGTTCCGTAAACCTTTACGTTCCGTAAAGGTTCGCGCATGCGCAGATTCATCCGGTATCCGGTAACACGGTAACGTAAAGAAGTATACGCTACAAGCTAAAACTCCCTTTTATCTGTAGATTCCGAAGAAGCCACGCGGATGTCTTATCTTAGCTCTATGCAATGTGTTATATTTAGAAAAAGTTGCCCCATAAATAAAAGATCAGCCGCCTCATTTCAACACCACTGGTATTCGCATAATGGGGTGTGAAAGCATAATTTCACATAACGGGTGCCGTTTGTTTCTTTTTCGGTTTGTCAGATGCTTCCGCTGCGGTTTTGCGATTTTTTGACGACTCTCTAGACCCCCGAACGGTTACAAATGCGATACGATCCGACAGATCGGGGCCGATGCATATATATATATATATATATATATATATATATATATATATATATATATGTGCCAGAGGATATGCGCTGCGCGTTTCAGGACAGCCGAAAACCGAAATAAAGCACAGCGAACGTGTTCATCACCGGAGATTTGAAACTGGTCGACTGTTTTCTTCAGGTGGACGAAATCGTAGTGATAGTACGCTGAACTCCGCTAACGTATTTTTCTCACAGACCCTGTGGAACTGAGGCCCACACACACACACGAAATAGAAAACGAACGTAGCGAAGGGGCACCAGCTTTGAGGTGCCTCAACGTAGGTGGGGCCGCACGATGTTGGACATCTCCGAAGGGCAACCTCGTTCGTCGGACTCATCGGGACAGTCCGGTCGGCTGTTGCAACGCATACTGAGCGGGATACAAGCGGTGCCCGAGGAGCAGGCAAACTCACTGACGGCGCAATTCTCCAGACGTCCTTCGCCGTCGCTGGTGGCGCAGTCCTTCTCGTCGCTACCGTCCAAGCAGTGGCGCTCATTGTCGCACCTCCAGCGTTTCGGTATGCACAAGCCGTGGGCGCAGCGGAAGAAGCTTCCGCGGCACTGGAACGCGAGCTCGCCGCAGATAATGGTCCTCTCGCACCCCGAGTGTTCGTCGCACGTTGCGGCTTCGTCTAGGCAGGTAGCGCTGTCGTTGTGGAATAAGCAGGGCAGCTGGCCCCGAGGGCAGTACTTGTGGAGGAAGCATAACTTCCAGGTCTCATCCGATCCGTCTCGGCAGTCACGCTTGCCGTCGCACATGTACCGCTTGGGAACGCAACGCCCTCCCGTGAGGCAGCGAAACTCTCCGTCCTCGCAGGTGGGCTTTTCGCAGTCGACTTCGTCGTACCCGTCGATGCATTGCGCTTGGCCGTCGCATAGAAAGGCCTTCGGCAAACACGCGTTCGGGCCCTCGGTTGTTGTTGGACAAGCGAACTGCCCGGGCGGACACGAAGTCGAAATAAACCGGTATACCGCGAACTTGACCGGTTGTTGCCGGCAGTCGAATTTGCCGCCGCACCTCGGTGTCGCGTGACAGGCGCTACTTCCCAAATTAAAGGGGCCGCAGCGAATCTCGTCCTCCTTGCAAGTCGCGCCTTCATAGCACATCTCGTCGGATTCGTCCGATCCGTCCGCGCAGTCCCGAAACCCGTCGCAGCGCCAGGCGACCGGAATGCATCTCCCGTCTCGTTCGCAGCGGAATTCACTCTCTAGACAGGTCCTGTTCGAGTGGCAGTCCGTCTCGTCCGAACCGTCCCTGCAGTCCCAAATGCCGTCACAGAGCCACGTCCTTTGCACCGGGTTTCCGTCTCCGACACACCTGAAAGTCTTCAATGAGCACGAATAGATGGCGGGGTAGCCGAGATGCCTCAGAGTGGTGTACGATGTCGCAGTTGCCAGAACAATGGCAATAATGAACGCGGGAAGCAACGTTGACGGCCCCGACGCAGTCTTGCTGCGCGTAGTAGCCATACTGGACGTCGACTGCTGAGTGGTGACGGGACCAGAACTCTTATATACGAGTCGTTGCTTCTACGCTTCTATCGCTCGGCGATGTGCCACGATGCCCTTGGCGGCTTATTTAGTAGGGACGGCTCGCCGATTGCTACACTTGGTGGCAACGGCAGTTACGTCGCGCGAGGGTGGGCTGAATGCGCCTATTCTTTGATATTTCGTAGTCGAGCGCGTTAGAAGAAATACCGTATTTACTCGCTACTTTAGGCCGAGTACGAATATAGTTTAACACCTATTGATTGTGATTAGCGAAATAAATGGCATGGTTGATCCCTCCGTCAGGGGAATCGGTATAACACGACAGTAAACATGTGCCTTCACAGGAGTAGTTGACTGATTATTGTACCTCGATATGTAAGAGCTTGTAGAATGTGTATTGGTATTTGCCCCTATAGCACCGTTTGGCGTGTATGCACTCACGTTGATGCCTAGTGTCACATATCCATCCCGAGGAGGAATATCCATGATCACGATTAAACCTTTTTACAGAGAAGCTGCTTAAGCTTTTTGTTATGCCGTAAGTCGTCGACGGAAAACTATCATCCGCTTGAACCAGCACGCGCTCTCTTCGTGCACTTCATCATCTGCTTTGCTCCCAGAACACGTGCACCGGTTGGTCCGGTGTGGGATGCAATAAGTCTGATGGGCGAGAGAATGCTTACGGAAAGAAAGAAAGAAGAAGAGAAGAGAAGAAAAACCGCATAGAATGAAGAGAGAGAAAAACTTGGCGAAAAAGATTCTTGACGAAGCAGTATTCGAACCCGCGTACTCGCGATATCCATTCACACCAGCGGAGCATAGCTAGCCTTCAGTCTGTATACTATAGCAAGGAGTAGGAACGGGAAGTAGAAGTGTGGAGGATTACGAGAGGCTGGCGAGGAGGAGAGAAAAACGAAGGGAGGACGAGTACATTGAGAGAGAGGGCAGAAAGAGATAGAAAGAAATAGAAAGCAAATAGAAAGAAAGAGAAAGCAATAGAAAGAAGCGAAGAATGAAGATAAAAGGCGAGAGAACGACTAGAGATAGAGAGAGAGAGAAAGCATGAAAGAAGACAAAGCGAGAAAGAGCTCGAAAAGGGTAAAGATTTGGAAAAGACAGAGAGAGAAGAATAGAATACAGACCAAAGAAGAAAGAAAAGAGTGCAAGCATAGCCGTGTATAGTATAGCAAGGAGTAGGAAAGAGAGGTGAGAGGGGGAAAACCTAGCCATGTCAGGAGCAGCTAGGTCCCCAGCAGCTCTGTTGTGACCCAGCCTTTCACGACTAAGCGCAAGCTGCGCTAATTTTCGATAGCTGAAGTAATTACATAAACCTTGACACGTCATATGGCGAATCCTACGCAAAGATGACGTCAACAAGTGCATAATAAACACTGGTACTCGATATGCACTCATTCAAAGCGCCGTTATTTGACAAGAGAAACGTCGAGGTATGCGCTCCCCAGTGATAGGGTAACATACGCCTGTGCTCGTGCATCTACGACGCAGCGCTTCAGAAAAGGCGAGAGGCAGAGTTCGAAGTTCGATGCGTGAACGCGGGAAGGTGTTCTGCTTCCGGCTGGTGTCTCTCTCTCTCTATCTGCACCAAAGCACTCACTGCGCGACATAAGCCCGTCGACATAATTGCCTTTATGGGGCGCTTATCGCAGCAGTTATATTCACCGGTGCTCTCGCACTAGAAGCACTAGGCGGCGGAGAACACCATTGGTGCACGTGGAAGCTGCACTACTCTGTCGACGAGGGGTCACGGTAACACGACGCGAAAGACAAAGCACATACTGCGTTGTCACCGAACTGAATTACTGCGCGCGGCACATTGCACCGACCGTAGAGTTTCCTACAATATTTCACGGAAAGCCACCGTTGCGCTAAAACTACCGTACCGCTCTCTGTCGGCCAGGCCTTAAAGCCAGGGGGGGGGGGCAGGGGGGCCCGACTCCCCTCCATTTCTGAAGGAGGGGCTCTCGCCCCCCCCCCCCTCCCTCCGCAGGTCAACTCTATAGCCTTGCGGCACCCATTTAACAACGCTGGAGTTGAGATTTTCCAAAGAGTGCTTTGTGCGGGGAAATTATAACTCTCCAATTTTCCGAATAATGATTTAATAATCGCGATTATTCGGTTGATGTGGTGCGAGCAAAACAGGCAACCGTTATCGACGTACTGCTGCATGCACTTCCCCCAAGACACTGCACACGACGGGTCACCAGACTCACCACCGTGTTCGACTAAGCTTATTGACACAGCATACGGTTTCTCGAGCCACGTGAACGTGAAGCTACCTGTTCGTTAATCAGTGAAGCTTCAGCTTGGTGTCTATAGGATACCACTCAAAGAGTAGCATGTAAGCACCTTTATATATGCCAGCAGAATTTTCTGTTCTTCATTAACAGCGCCAGCGTAGCTGGCGCTGTTTGTAAAATGGCGGGCGCGACAGTGGAACACCCTTATACCGGTAATTTGCTAACTTTGATCACGAATTTAGGTCAAGTTTCTTTGGTCTCGAATTTAGGTCGATAGCTAGGTAACATAGCTAGGTAACAGCTAGATAGGTAACATTTCTGAAAAAAATGTCGACCTATGTTTGAGTAAATACGGTAGTTGTGTAGGAGTACGCCTTCTTCTCGTACTTTTCTTTTTAAACTACGGACCACGATAGGCATACGATAAACGCTCGCCTCGACCGTGAGCCCTTGAAGTGCTCAGACATGCGATATACGACAAGGAAGTTGTGCGGACCGTGAAGGATATGATTTGAAGCTATCATCAGCCTGGGGGACGTCTACGCCGAGAGACTTCCAGCGTGCAGTTTATGCTCGTCTTAGCTAGGCAATGATGTTTAATAAATTTCGGTGTGCACGTGAAGCGTCAGTCAACCTGACCTAATTTTCACGTTGCTGCTGCCACTAATGAGCTTCTACAAATGTCGAAAAAAAATTATGGAGGTGACCACAATCGTTCACTTAAGTTGTCTGGCAGCGGCACTCGTACATGGGTGTTCGTGGCCTTGGTGTATTCCTTGCGTTAACATTGAAGAGACGAAAAATTATTGAACACGGGATGTTGCTAGAGCAAGAGTTTCGACAATAGGTCTTGTCTTCTTCAAGGCGGCGTGCACGTGTGTGCTTCGTACCATCACTACAGCATACACATACACGAACTAAGGTATACCTCAGTGCGTGTATGTGTGTTCAAGGCTTTAACTGCTATAGCAGCTGCAGCCTTGAAGAAGACCAAGCCGCTTGGGCAAATGTTCACTCCAGCGACACTCCGCGCTCAGGAATTTTCATCTCTTCAAGCTTCCGTCTAATCCTGAACTTCTTCCTTATATGGGTTAACTTTGCATCTCGTCACAAGGCAAAAACATGTCTTAGAGGACACGTAGAAATAAGCGCGTGGTTGAGATTGGCTCCGCCAGGTGCCGCCACCCCCGGTGTATTCCTTGGATTAACTTAGTGTTTCGTCGCACTGCCGAAGCGGATCTCAGAGGTCACATCCAAAGATGCGCGTGCTCGAGATCCGCTCCGCCAGATATCCGCAACGATCCGAGATGCTCACAAGAAAACCGCCTACTGTCACAATGAACTCATTCGATTATTCTTCACTAATTATTCTGACAGTTAATCGGCCCTGATATTAAGCAAAATTATGACCCAGCGTAACAGGCTGCCGAAGTTTGACCGCCGCAACAAAAATTTCAAAACAAGTACTACTTATTTTTAAGCTTGCGTAAAACTCGCCCAAGAATACATTACAAGAGCCCAAATTGGCAACAATGTCTGTAAGTACCTCAGATGGTCTCGGTGTGTTATGCACCGAAGGCAATTTAGCCGCGTTTACTGATTCTGAAGAAACTACGACACCGGTTGACGTATATCGCCCGGGCCCGTCCTGACCGTACACGCTGTGGGAACTTGGTGGCTATCGTATTCCGCATTTGTTAGTTCTAGGATGCCGGCTTGAATCCCGGCAACGGTGAATATTCGCTTGTTGCAGTTAGTTTATTATACCCAGCCGATTATTCATAGAAATGTAATCAAACAAAACGGGTGGTTGAAGGATCAATGTGTTATAAACGCTTTAACAGAGCGCTTGAAATTCCTATTTCAGGTCTTCTTAACAGCATCAGGTGCTGCTTTCCATCAGTGCTCGCCAGCTTATACCGTTTGTAAGGTACGTCATAAATCATGGTACCTGTAACCGTAACATTCAAAAATGGGCTTTTCTTGTTCAAGCGCAAAACTGATATCTCAAGGAGCTTTTAAAAGAGCACAATGAAATCTTTTGAGTCGTCTGACTAGTTGTTTTAATCAACAGTGCTTCATTGAAACTGAAAAGCTTGACATATTCGTATTTGAATCCCAAATGAAGAAGAAAACGAAATTTGAGAATTTAGGCTGCATCACGAAAGAACAGTTTCTAGATTTGCGCGACCGAAATCACCGGACCCCGCTCAACTGGCTATCGCATGTACAGTTCGCTTCATGAGAGCCATCAATGCCGTTGCGGTCACCGTCGCATTGCCCTGATTTCAGTGTGCAATGCCCCATAGCTCTTTCAGTGAAATTCTGCCTCTTAGCATAAAAGATCTACAGTTCACTTCGTTAGAGCCATCAGGGCAGTCGGAGTCGCCGCCACACATCCATACTACCATTGCACAGCGGGTTTTATCTTTGCAAGGAAGCTGTTCTGTGACGCAGTTTATCTCGGATGTACAGTTGCGCTCATCTGAGCCGTCTTCACAATTACTTTCACCGTCACAACACTGACCTTCAGGGATGAATTTTCCTCTTATTTTTTTACGAGAATTTAATCTGTTTGCAGGTGTTCGAGGAGGTGCAAGTGGCCTCGTCAGATCCGTCTTCGCGGTCGCCGTCACAGCGTCACGTTGCAAGAAGGCATCTGAAACCGCGCCGTATTAAATTACACGGGAACCTGCTCCCAGAGAACTTTGTATCGTCATTGCAGATACTGACGTCTTCAACGGAGCCGCCCGGACAGCCTCGTTCACCGTCGCACTTCCAGCAAACAGGGATGCACGATTCACTGCCCTTGCCTGTGAAATGTGCATCCGTGCACGTCCCTGGCGACGTGCAGTTCCTTTCGTCCGTGCCATCTTCACAGTCGCGTTTACCGTCGGTGCGATGCTCCGTTTGGACACATAGTAGACCACCTTTTCGAATTCCTCCACAAACGAAGTTGTTCGGTGGGCAGTTCTCGCTAACCCTGCACATATCGAGATCTTCGTCAGACCCATCGGAGCACTCGCGGAAACCGTCGCACCTCCACCCTGTTGGGACGCATTGTCCGCTGATTTTGCACTAGAACTCATGCTCGTTGCAAGAAATTAAGTCTCGCGCAGCCCCTTTCATCCATACCGTCCTCGCCGTCACTCTTTCCATCTCACCGCCTCGTCTTTGGAAAGCACGTCAAGCTTCCGTTACTCGGAGCGGTCATGGTGGCCTGTTGTCGTTCACTATGTATAGACCATACGAGCTGTATGAGGCAGTGCCTTTCAGCAGCTAGCACAGCGCGGTCTGCAGCGCTTGGTAGTCACAGGCTTTTTAGGGGGGAGTACTCCTCGACTGCTGCCTGCATGAACGGCGTTTCTTGCATCATACGGAGGGGCGTTTCCTTTCGCAGTGATAACAGAGCCACTGTTGTTCGAAGAAAGATCTTAGCAGGAACCTAACTTTTTCCGATTCGATTTTTTTCCCCTGTTGTTGCGACCATTAAAGCACCGGCTTCACGAGCAAGACCTCGAAGTGTGCTCCTGCTCGCAACACGGCAGGAAATTGCTCGTACAAATACGATAAAGCGCTATCATCTTGCGGATGTTGCTGTAAGAATCCTTCCGCAGCGCAGCTGATTTTTATTTTTGAACAGGGGGAAGTCTTCGTCTGACTTGTTTGTGCAAGCGTCGCCTCTAGATAATGGCATGGTACGTGTTGCTGAAACAAGGAGAGTCTTTAAATTTCTTAATTAAGGTATTTCTTAATTAATTTCTTAATTAAGGCATGCATGCACGCACGCACGCACACACACACACACACACACACACACACACACACACACACACGAACATACACATAAGAAGACGGGCACCCCTCCTCCCCGCCTTCATGAATGAAACCATGGTTACGCCCCTGATCTGTGCCCCTTTAGAGAGTTAGAGATGAGAGTTGGGCTATTTGATACCTGTTACTGGCTTGAGACATACCTAATTAGCGCAAAATGGAACGAAGGATAGGGCAAATGAAGCAGACCGGACGCAGCGTTGTGCCTTGTCTATCTCCTTGGCCTTGTCCTTTCGTTATTTTTTGCGCTAATTAGATACGTCTCAATCATTTTACAGTGGCGCGTTAATGGAGACCGCGACTGTCAAGATTAGTTCGACGAAAACAATTTGACAACTAGGCTTCTGCGAAGAATTGTAAAACCTGTGACTACCTGTGTCTGCAAGGTTTTGCGCAGAATATTGATATTCTCCGCAAAAGGCGAAAGAATATTGATACGGCGTCTATGCAACTTTACCTGAACAACTGTCCTATCGAACAAGTGGTTTCTTTTAAATATTTAGGAGTGTTTTTTGACCAGCACCTTCACTGCGAAGAAGAAATTCATATTGTTTGTAGAAAGGTGGCTTACGGTCGTTATACCTTAATCAAAGCACGCTAATGCTTTCCCCCCCCCCCCAGCGTGCTTCGAACATTGTACTTTTCCTTCTGTCGTTCACATATAAGCTACAGTATTGAATCGTGGGTGTAACGTATACGATATACCTAGAGCTATTAATATGACTACAAAAGAGAGCCCTAAGCATAATAGGCGGAAACCATAGAAATTCATATAAAACTACATTTCAGGAACAACAAATCTTATCAGTTTGGGCCCTTCGCGAATATAAGGTTGCCCTTTTTATTCAGGAAATTATAGGCACTAGATTTCCCCTCTCCTCCACTCTATTTACAATACTATCGCGAAACACTAGACACGCATCGAATGGCAATTTTAATTTACCGACAAGCTATAACTTATATGGAAAACGCTTATTGGAATTTCTTCGGACAACAATTTGGAACCTACTACCCTTAGAAGTTAAAGTACGTGGCAAGAAATTTTAAGCAAAATGTGAAATTATTTTGCTTGCAGCATCAAGACATGTAAATAGACTTTTTTTCCCTCTTTCTCCTGCGCTAATTAGTGCTTTTACCCATTTACTTGTTATATATGGTGATGATAATGAAGCAAACTTTATTTGGGTATGTTGTGAAAATGCGATTATCTACATGCGCTTATGTATATATGTATGTATGCGCACATGTGAATAGGTATATGTATAAAGTGTGTATATATGTGTTTATTGTTATATATGCTCTGGTAAGCTGCTTTTATGTACTCCGATATGGACCGATCACTAGCCAATGTAGGCTAACGGTCCAGATATCTTGTAATCTTTTCTTTGATTTGTCAATAAAAATCAGATTGATTGATTGAAAAAAAAAATGCTCCAACGTTGACACGGCAAACATAACCGTAAGGACGACTAAGATGAGCACAACTGCAGTTCCGTAATAAACGCTGCCCTGAAGGAGAGCCCTTTTTGCAATGGTAACATCCCCTACATAATGACAATATGGATGCGTGACGGTGTCTGATTGCTCTGACGCCCCCTCCACCCTTCTGGTTTAAGCTAACTGTACTCCATCGACAAACACTTGCTCCGAAAATTAAGTTCCTTGTACAAACAGTGGTCATCTGTGCCCTCATGCGTGATTTATAAATGACGCGATGAAAAATTTTCGTCGCGTTCGCAATGCGAAGCTTTCGAGGCAGTCTGGCGCTTGCACCATCAAATCTTAAAGCGACGTTTACGCTGTTCTGATATTAATAACTGTTGGGTTTTTTTTTTTTTTGTCCCAAAACCATGATATGATTATTAGGGACGCCATAGGGGAGGGCTCAGGGGCATAGGCAGAATTTTTTTTTCGGGGAGGGGGGGGGGTTACCTCTTTGATTTGAAGTGGGGGCCGGGCAGGCAGATGTGGTCAAGTGTGTCATTTTGGGCTCCGTATGCCATACAAAAAACATTTCGGAGGCGGGGGGGGGGGGGGGGGGGGGAGTGCACGGGCCCTGTGTTTTAATCCGGCGACCTTCGAGTATGCAGTCGAGAACAATACCACTAGACCACCATGGCGGGTGCCGCGAGTGATATCAGCAGCTTTTTTTTTTTTTTTAACAGCGAAGTTGTTTAAGCCAGCCGTAAAAACTTTGGCCTGTACAAGTGTGTACAAAACACTATCATCATCACGCATGGGTCTGTGCCACAGAAATTGGGCAAATCCCACTACTCACCGCTGGTCCACTCAAAATGAACAAGGCAAGAGACGGGCGGCAAACACCAATTAATAATTCTAGACAGGCGTAACCAGTAATGCAGAAAAGCTTTAACAAACCGTCGGGATCAAACCCAGTGACAAACATCGTAGCCGCACGTTTCAGCTTCGCTGAAGCATCTGTACGGAGTGCTTCAGCGCTACGTACAACGAGAGAACACTAGGGAACGGGAAAGGCAACGGCGTCTGCAAGGAGTCTCTGAAGCGATGGAAGCCCTTCGATAACGACGATGTGCCCGTAGGTCTGTCGAAGTTGCGAAAGCTAGGTTTAAACGCGAGTTTCTGTCTTTGTAGTTTGGACTAGAGCTGTGCACGGGCCGTATTTCCGAGCCCGAGCCCGGCCCGGGCCCGCTGACTTTGTCGAAGGCCCGCCCGAGCCCGACGGCAAAAGGCTGCGAGCCCGCCCGGCCCGGCCCGACGTACAGAAACACAATCCCGGGCCCAGCCCGGCCCGGCCCGGCTTTTTGAACGATATTTGAACGAGCAGGCAACGCATTTCTATATCGAGCGATTTTTTCACAGAATAAAGGGAATTTTTTTTATTGTCCTTTTTACCGGGCTTAGCTGGCGGAGGAAAAACAGAACGCGAGACAGCCGGCGAGTCACATCCACTCTTCTTGCGTGCTGCCAGAGTTCGCGTAGAGTAGTTACAAGTAAAGGCCAAACCCCATATGCGCCAAAATGCACGCGACAGCGACAAGTGACGAAACGGGCCGTTCGCGCGATCGCTCGGTTTCTTCACATTTGGAAACCGTCGCTCATCACCCGGAAGTCGCAAAACACCCGAACCAGATGTACATCAGCGACGTACTAAGCACATCAGCTGTACACCAACAAATAACGTAACAATTATGCACGTGCATATAAAAAATACTGCGAGACAACGGTAAACGTTTTACGTACCAACATGCAACAAATATTTCATTTGCATTGCATACCTGCCACAGCGCGGCACTTTTGCTATACAAGTAGACGGCCTCATGCCAGCAACAATGGAGTTCGCTCGCCAAAGCCGTCACCTGTATGGGGTATGCGCATGCAAGCGTCAGCTTGCACGAAGGCGATCTACGTCGGGTCGCTGTCGCGTGTATTTTCACACATATGGGATTTGGCCCTAAATCTAACGCGAACAGTTGCGTGGCGTCGTCACTAGCTCAGGTGGTGTTACTTCTCTGTTTGTCGGAGTGCAACAGAGGCAGTGATTTATCTGCTCCCCTTTTGTTTAACCTAGCGAATGGAAAAGAAAAGCGGTAAAGGGCGGTCGCGGAAAAGGCGCTGTATGCGTGCTGGAAAACAGTTCCCGCTCATTCTGTATATTTCGGGCTTGAGTCGGGCTTAGCGCCGGGCCCGAGCCCGGCCCGATAAAACTCCAAGTAGCCCGAGCCCGGCCCGGGCCCGAGGGGAAAATACGTCGGCCCGCCCGAGCCCGGCCCGTGGGCCGGGTCGGGCTCGGGCTTTCGGGCTACCCGGAGCCCGTGCACACCTCTAGTTTGGACATCCTTATCTTGTCTGTGACTGCCTGTGCTTTAAATCGAACCTCTCTGCGTAGAACGTAGAAACAACCTAGCATCACCTAGCAAAACCTAGAAGCAACCCACAAACAATCTAGCATCATCAAGCAACAACCTAGAAGCAACCTAGAAACAACCTAGCATCACCTATAGAAGCAACGAAATTAGACATCAGAATCTTCCAGCTTCGCATTTTCAAGCCTTGCGCGACTTAGTGCAAGCTTCACCATTTTTGCCTCCGAGTAACCAACCCAAAGGACCCACCCGTTCAGTTTACCACGGTCTCTTACTTAAAACGCATTAGACTCTGAGCACAATTTAACGCTGCAGCGAATGTTCTCACTGCTGTTGCCACCTGTTGTCACCAAAACAACACTATTTTCCCATTAAAGCTAAAGATGCTTGGGGCTACGTACGGTTCCGCTTGCTATCTACAGATAAATAAAATAAAAGTCACAGTTTCGCCGCAACGGCGAAGCAATGAATGCGATAGCAATAAATTGGAATGTACGCGAAGAACGGAAAGCAGCTCGAAATTGCCAGCGCGTCGCTCGAGCCCAAAGGACGCACGAAAAGAACGCACACAGGAGAGCGCGAACTATCGTGCGTCACAGCTCGACACTGGAAGCGCACTGCTCAAACAAAAAGCAGGACGCACGAAACGAACGAACAGGTACATGAAGGACGAGCGCCAACTAACTGTCCCAGTCGTTACTTATTTCTGTTTGAACAGCGCGCCCCTTTCTCAAACGCGGCCGCCGCAGCGTCGAAGCGACCTTCGTACGCTCTGTGACTTCAGCGCAGACATCGCGGGGAAAGCACAAGACATACCCCCCCCCCCCCCCCGCGAGCCGCCCCCTTCTTTCCTCGAGATAAGCGCACGAAGGCGACCACGCCCTGTAGGCGAAGAGCAACGACGTTCGCAAGAACGGGGCGACGATCTCTAAAGCGCGCCACGCGTGGACATCGCGCCATCTATGTGGTAACTCAGAAAGCATGCTGATGTAAGTGGTGTATATAAATAGCTCGCCGTTAGCAGGCTGAAAGACGGAGCTTTTCGTGGCCTAACCGTCAACGCCGCGCGCTGGAAAGCGGGAGGTCACCCGTTCGATTCCGCGCGTCGGAAAGTTTTTCTGAATTATTTTTCTTTGTGGCTTTGATATATATATATATATATATATATATATATATTGTACAGAAGCATTAGAACGCTGTAATGGGCCGCCTCTTGAGCGCCTTCTAGTGGGTCGCCCTCTTCGCCTCTTGTCGGAGAGCACGCCCCGTGCGCTTGCTCGTGAGAGTCTGCGCTCTGTCGTTACTGTCGTCGCTGCGCATCGTCGCCATCGATCCCGCCGTCAATAAACGCCTTTACAAAGTGGTGGAGAGTGCTGTACCGTCCCCACAACTTCGGTCTCCATCTGATGCCCCTGGAGCTTCGATCCCGTACCGTGCCATCTACCATGCCGCAAGACGCCGCTCAGCAAACGCCGCCTCCTACTCAACCGCTTGTCCCGGTGTCCCCCGTATCCGCGACCCTCCTGTCTTCACCGGCGCGGATGGCACCGACGTGGAGGACTGGCTCACGATTTACGAACGGGTGAGCGTCCCCAATAAATGGGACGAAGCCGGCAAGCTGAGCAACTTGGTTTTCTACCTCGCGGGTGTGGCAGGCATGTGGTACAACAACCATGCATCCGATTTCCCGACGTGGTCCGCTTTCAAGACCGCCATCGTCGACGTGTTTGGCCGCCCTGCCGTTCGTAAGCTGCAGGCCGAACAGCGTTTGCGAGAACGAGCTCAGCAGGCCGGCGAAACCTTTACTAGCTACATTGAAGACGTCCTCGATTTGTGTAAGAAAGCCGAGGCTACCATGTCAGAATCTGACAAGATGAGGCACATTATGAAAGGCATCGACGACGATGCCTTCACGATGCTGCTCGCCAAAAACCCCAGCACAGTGGCCGAGGTCATCACGCTCTGCCAGAGCTACGAGGAGCTGCGCCGGCAGCGGTCGATGACCCGTCGCTTTCCATCCCGCGACGCCGAGCTCGCTGGCTTGTCGACCATATCCGACCACTCCGCCTTGCTCGCAGAGGTGAAGTCATTCGTGCGCGAGGAAATCGCGCGCCAGTTCTCACTGCTGGACTTTGCTCAACCTCAGTACGTTCACCAGCCGTCAACCACCCTTACCCCCCCCTCCGTCGAGCGATTGAGCAGGAAATCGCGGAGGTCATGCCTGAGTACCACCAGCACCGTCCGGCTCCTGCACACTAGAGTTACGCCCAAGTCGTCGCAAGGACGTCCCCAGTAATACCGACGGCAGCCCACCAGTTACGCCGAAGCCGCCGCTAGGCATCAGTTCCTTCGAAGCGGCTGTGCCGGCCACCTACGCCGACGTAATGCAGAGGCCACGACCGCAGCCCACGATGCAGCATATCAGTCGCTGCCCCGTCAATCACGTCCTGCGCCATGGGCGGGCCTTGCTCCAGCAAACCGATGGCGCACACCTGACAACCGCCCCATATGCTTCGCATGCGGTTACGCCGGCCACGTGGCGCGTTACTGCAATCGCGTCCAGCCGCCTCAAGTCGTCTCGCCCGCCACCAGCCAGTCAAACCGCACATTTTACGCCCCACCTACGCCTCTGTCACCGACGTCACGCCAAGGTCCATCTACTCGGCGCTCTCCGTCTCCCCGACGTCGCTCACTGTCGCCGATGCGCCCACGTCCGGTCGCACGCGACCAGGAAAACTAGCCGTCGCAGTCCACGAGGCAAGGCTGCGACGCTATCGAACTGCGAAAGCCCTCAGCGAAGCCCATCGAACGTGATAGACGTTTTTGGACGGGGTTCGCGCATCTGCCCTTATCGACACTGGAGCCGCCGTATCCGTTATGGACGCTAAACTAAGCCGCCTGCTACGAAAAGTGACGACGCCACTTTCCGGTCTTTCCCTCCGTACAGCCAGCGCCCAATGTATTCAACCGACGGCGGTATGCACAGCCCGTGTCATCATTCAGGACGCTCTGTACGCCGTCGAATTCATCATAATTCCCGCTTGCTCTCACGACGTCATCCTCGGATGGGATTTTCTCTCCCGCCACGACGCCGTAATTCATTGCGCACCCGCCGAAATAGAGCTCTCGCCACTCTCTAATTTGACGCCGGCAGACAGTCCATCGGCTGCGAGCAAGGTACTCGTCAAAGACGACGTCAAAGTGCCTGCAAACTCGTCAACGGCGGTGTCAGTCTACTGCGCCAGTCTATCCGACACCGTTGCACTCCTGTCGCCATATGACCGTGTTTGCACGAGGAAAGGCTTGCTGGTGCCTTTCGCGACCGTTCAAATCACTCAGGGCAGCACCTCTATTTTTGTAATAAACCCCTCTTCGTACAGTGTTACGTTGGTGCGAGGGGAATGTCTCGGCAGCGTGGAACCCCTCGAAGACGCACAAGTTATAGACGAGCCCGATGACTCGCACGGCCGAAGTTCCAGTATGCTCAGTGCTGTTTCGACGTCTGGGTCATCACCCGCTGACGTATTTGGTTCCTCCATAGCTGACAGCCTTACGCAGGTCCAGCGTTCTCAGCTTCTGGACCTGTTGGAAGAATTTCGCCCGTCTTTCGATGTCGCTCAAACTTCTCTCGGCCGCACGTCGGCCGTTACGCATGGCATCGACACTGGCGACCACCTGCCACTGCGGCAACGTCCATATCGCGTATCTCCCGCAGAACGCCGTGTAATCACCGAGCAAGTCGACGACATGCTTCGACGCGATGTCATTCGACCCTCTAACAGCCCCTGGGCGTCTCCTGTCGTTCTTGTTGCGAAGAAGGATGGTTCTGTGCGGTTCTGTGTGGACTACAGACGACTCAACAAGATCACTCGTAAGGACGTGTATCCACTGCCGCGAATAGACCCGACGCGATTGACAGCCTGCAGGCGCCGATTCTTTCATCTCTCGATTTGCGCTCAGGGTACTGGCAAGTACCTATGGCTGATGACGCTCGACCGAAGACCGCCTTTGTCACGCCCGACGGCCTGTACGAATTCAACGTCATGCCGTTTGGGCTGTGTAATGCGCCCGCCACCTTTGAGCGCATGATGGATACCGTTCTGCGCAACCTGAAATGGCATACGTGCTTGTGCTACCTCGACGACGTCGTCGTGTTTGCTCCGGACTTCTCCACGCATCTTCAACGCCTCCGGCATGTTTTGACGCGTTGAGCGACGCCGGTCTACAACTCAATCTAAAGAAGTGCCGATTCGCAGCACGACAGCTGACAATCCTCGGCTACGTCGTGTCGAAGGACGGAATTCTTCCCGATCCAGCCAAGCTTCGGGCCGTGACCGAGTTCCCCAAACCTACGTCCGTCAAGGAACTGCGCAGTTTCGTAGGACTGTGTTCCTACTTTCGGCGCTTCATTCGAAATTTCGCGACTATATATCGCCACTGACGAAGCTCCTCGGAAGTAACGGGCCCCTCCATTCGTGGTCGTCAGAGTGCGACGACGCTTTCGCAAAGCTCCGTCGTTTGTTGACGTCGCCTCCCATACTACGCCACTACGATCCTACGGCCCCAACGGAGGTACACACGGACGCCAGTGGTGTAGGCCTCGGCGCTGTCCTGCGCAGCGCAAACCAGGGTTCCCCGAATATGTCGTGGCATACGCAAGCCGTACGCTTACCAGAGCCGAGACCAATTACACAGTCACGGAAAAAGAGTGCCTGGCGATCATCTGGGCCCTTACAAAGTTTCGACCTTATTTGTATGGTCGCCCATTTGATGTCGTCACCGATCATCATGCACTATGCTGGCTGTCGTCATTGAAGGATCCCTCAGGGCGTCTCGCCCGCTGGGCACTTCGCCTGCAAGCTACGACATCCGCGTGCTGTACCGCAACGGACGCCAGCATGCTGACGCCGACGCCCTCTCGCGCTCCCCCTTGCCTGACGACAATGCGCCCTGCTCAGTATCTCACATAGCTGTTGCTTCAATCGACGTTCACACCATCGCTACCGAACAGCGCAAGGATAAATGGATCACCTCGCTGATCGACTTGCTGGCGGATCCGTCGGCAACACCATCCCTCGCGCGTTGCGTCGTCAAGCCCACCATTTCGCCATTCGTGACGACCTACTCCACCGACGCAATTACAACGCCGACGGCCGCCAGTGGCTACTAGTGATACCCCGCAGTCTGCGTTCTGAAATATGCGAGGCCTTCCACTCTGACCCGCAATGCGCGCACTCTGGGGTAACCAAAACTTACCACCGCATTCGACAACGATACTTCTGGCGAGGGATGTACCGCTACGTGCAGAAGTTTGTTCGCTCCTGCCTCGATTGCCAACGCCGAAAACCTGCAACGCACGTGTCGCCAGCAGGTCTACAACCATTTACCTTCCCTAACCGTCCGTTTGGGCGCGTGGGCATCGATTTGTAGGTGGACCACTTCCTCTGACTTCGGCTGGTAACCGCTGGGCCATCGTCGCTGTTGACCATCTAACGCGATACGCCGAAACCGCCGCCCTCCCAGCGGCTACAGCGCGCGATGTGGCCTCCTTCCTGCTCCACCGATTCATGCTGCGTCACGGTCCGCCCAGGAGCTGCTCATGATCGAGCCGTTCTTCTGTCGGAAGTCGTCGAAGCCATTCTCAAAGAGTGCAACGTCGTTCACCACAAACTACTGCTTACCATCCGCAGACGAATGGCCTCACCGAACGCTTTAACCGCACGCTCGGCGACATGCTCTCAATGTACGTCGCAGCCGACCACACAAATTGGGATGCCATTCTGCCCTTCGTCACGTACGCCTACAATACCGCCCTCAGAACACTACTGGTTTCTCGCCATTTTCTTATTGTACGGCAGGCACCCGTCGCACACCATCGACACCATCCTTCCTACAGGCCGGATCGATCTGAATGTGCGCCTATTTCGGACACAGCCAGGCTTGCTGAAGATGTCGCGAGCTTGCGAAGACATTTACACGCACGAACAAGAGCGGCAGAAGAGCATTCGCGTGGCACCACCACTTCTGAGTGCACGTTCCTCCCTGGAGCGCTCGTGTGGCTCTCGGTCCCGACCGCTGCAACTGGCCTCTCTTCCAAACTACTGCCCAAATACGAAGGCCCCTACCGTGTCGTCGAACGCACGTCCCCGGTCAACTACGTGATTGAACCCATTGAGCCATCTTCGGACATGCGCCGTCGAGGGCGCGACATTGTGAACGTGGAGCGCCTCAAGCCCTACCATGACCCGCTCATAGTGACCAGCTGTTAGGTCGCCGGGCGGCTCCCTTTGCGTACCGGGGTAATTGTACAGAAGCATTAGAACGCTGTAATGGGCCGCCTCTTGAGCGCCTTCTAGTGGGTCGCCCTCTTCGCCTCTTGTCGGAGCACGCCCCTCGTGCGCTTGCTCGTGAGAGTCTGCGAGTCTGCGCTCTGTCGTTACTGTCGTCGCTGCGCATCGTCGCCATCGATCCCGCCGTCAATAAACGCCTTTACAATATACATATACGGTGCATGACGACGGCGACGGCAAAAATCAGCCGACACTGTCCATATAATTGCTATCGCAATAAAAGACGCAATTATGGTTTTCGCAAGAATTTTCCGGCGCTTGCTGGCGCTACGCGAGGCTTCACACGAAGAACTCATCTGTAGAGTGCTTTTGACCATATCTAATGTAAAGCCAGCCGGTTCCTGGTTTCATATCTCGCAGCCACTCATGTTCAAGAGTGAGAAGACGAGATAAGGCTGTCAACTGTGCTATAAGCGTGGCAGAGTGGGCGGCATCCCATACTCGTGTGCGAGTGCTTGTAGTCGCTTCAAGCTACGCTGTTACATACCACTGTGGCATCGGGTGAACAACCTTAACCCTTTCCCACATTCCGCATTCCACGAAACTGGAGCCAAGATTGAGTTAAGCACCGTGTTTCTTCGCCATTGTACTTTTGCAACGCTCCGTCTAGTCCTTGCAGTAATCTTTCAACTTTCGATTTTCACACCTTTCTTTCTTCTCATTCACAAAACTGTAGGCCACTACGATTGCTGCCACGGCAGACCTGTCAGGTTTTCAGGCGATAAACATTTTCAGGCTATTTTAATCTCTTCGTACTGTTACGGGATATTGATATCGCTGTTGTGCGCGGGAGCTGGCAGAGAATGGGCCGGGCGTACGAGAAACTTGGGCTTATTTACATTTTGCACAGCAAAAGTACTCGCTAGAATGACAGCAAAGGTTCACCGTTTCGGCAGGCAGCAAATTGTACGGTGCGGCCCACCGCCAGAAGACGACGACCCGTCTCTTAAAGGGGTCATGAACCACTTTTCCAAGTAATGATGTAATGACGTCAGTATCGGAGTTTACTGCCTCCCGAATCGATTGCCGCAAAAATTTCTCGAATCCGTCAAGAATCAGCGGAGTTACGGGGTTTGGCGCACGCTCCGAGCGCTTTCTCTCTTTTCTCGTGCCGACGAGCGCACTGGAAGCTAGACAGGGAGGGATGGCATGGGGAAAGAGTTACGTCAGCGCGCGTCATGAACGCGATCGCTCTCCCGCTGTGATTCGCTCGCGCGAGTGCGGCTACCGTGTACTGAGGAGTGCGGCGCCGGCAAGTGGCGGCACCCCGCGGCAAGAAGCGCATCTGATCCGAACGCCGCTCTCGATTTACGTCGGCTATCGGCCAATAAGCATGCTATGTCTCTTGCGACGTAAACTGCCAGACGCCCCGCCCACCGAGAGTGAGAACCGGCCTCTGTTTGAAAAGAGGGCGCCTGGGGAAACGGCTACTTCGCGCTCCGCTGTGGCCTTTACGCGGCGCGCACGACTGTAGTATTTGGCAGAGCAGTTCATAGCCGTGTCAGCTTTCCGCAGGATGTGTTTTTTCAACAAGCCCAAGGGGTGCTTCATGACCCCTTTAATGGTTGTCCGGCTTCCTCATCATCGTCATCATCATCATCATCATCACTATTCTGACTTCGCCCACAGCACGGTTCAGGCATCTGCGCCCACGTTCTCCCCGCAAACTTCTTAATCTCATCTGCCCACCTAATTTTCTGCCTCCGCCTCGCGCGCTTGCCTTCTCTTGGAATCCAGTCTGTCACACTTAATAACCAGCGGTTATCTTCGCGCCACGTGCCCTGCCCATACCCATTTCTTCTTGCTTTCGACCGAGATGTCCTTAACACCCATTTGTTTGCTGACCCACTTGTCCCTTAACGTTACGCCTATCATTTTGCTTTCCACGGCTACCTTTCCATCTCCTCCTGCTCATGACACTTCACATCGCGTCCTTTTCAGCGAATCACAAGATCGGGCAAGTGATGTCATGTTTGTCCAATCGGCGGGCCCGAACAGGTCATGTCACTTTCGGCCAATGGGGTACTCCGGGGCCGCGTTGTTGGGTGAATATTGTGAAAGCGCGCATCAGGAGGCGGCTTTGCATCCTGCGCATTACGTTGCACCACGGCAGGCCCGAGGCATGATGGCAGTTTGGCGTCCGAGCCATGGGGCGTCGCTACCGTCGAAACGATTGCAGCGAACCTGGTACGGGCGGGGATTGAAGGCCTCAGTAAGCCTAATTAAAATAAAATAACGCGGCCACGGTAGTACACAGTAGTAAATAAAAACGTGCTTCTGCATTAAACTATAACCAGCCACGAGTATTACAAGGCAAAGTTTTAAAGAAGTTTTGTAAACATGACTGTGCGTGGCTCCGCTAGGTACCGCCGCCATCACGCCTGCGCAGCGCACAAGCAGACGCGCGCAAGCACACGAGAGCGCATAGAAACGCAAACTTTACCACCGCAGCGAGGAGCAGCGATGTCGCACCTTTATTGCGGCGTGAAGTGGTGCGATTCCTCGGGGAATGAAGGCGAACACTTCTTCAGAATCCCTGCTGACCACAGGTATTTATACTTTCACTATTATATTTCCCAAGATGTTCGCAAAGTTTTGATTTGACTGTCGTTGACCGTTATGATTTGAAACTGCTGAATGAACAGCGAATTTTCTTGCTGCCATTCGTTGCTGCAGCTATCTGTTTGAGAAATGGTTACGATAATAAGTTAAAATTAGTGGGCGGGCTGCAGTTTGTGGCTCGACGCGCGTCACCTCTCAAAAGCGGAGCTGTTCGCTAGTTATGGTTGCTCACGTTAGTATATATGTGCGTGCCTCACTGCCTGACGTTACCTCTACTATCTCATGAAATCTAACCAATTCGGATTACCGTGTCATGCAACCGTGTCTTCAGGGTGTTTTGTTACGTGTTACTTTAACTTATGCGTGCTAGTAACATTAACGGAGTGGGATAGTTGTTGTGCTCGCTGCAGCTGTTTTTTTAAGCGCTTTAATGCGTGCGTATACATCATGTCCGTGTAGTTTATGGGTGGTGCTCGCAGCCGACGAAAGTATCGCTCGCAAAGTTATTGCGGAGGCCCCAGTAGCGAACTCGGGACACTGCCCTCAGATTCGAATGTGTGCTGCGGTGTTGCACAAGTGAAAACCACCGCGTTCCTCATCTGTGTGTCTGTTTACACACCGACCGCCTGCTCGGATTTTTGTCGCCGTAAATTGTCCGCATTCCTTCCCTTCGGCGTACCTTGCCGCGCTGCTCGACGGGGGACCTTGAACCAAGCGTGATACCCACCTGCCCCTTTTCGCTCTCGGGAAGCTCCGGAAACAGTTTCGCTTATCTCTTCATTACTCCCTCGTGATGCTTCCAACGGGCGAAGGCATGGCCAAGCTCGGTTTTGGATGTTCATGAAACAGGCCGCGCTTATCGCGCGGGGCCACTTTTTTTTCCCTCTCTAATCTGGACCCATCCCCACCGCCACCCTTTCACTTTTCTGTATTTTTTTTTCAATGCGCTGTTTGCGCTTAGCGTTTACACACCATAATTCCTTATAAGCTTTCAATATCGTTTCGACTCGCAAAAGCAGTGGAAAAACAAGAACTCGATCGAGTTGTGTTTCATATATCAAGTTTTAATTCAGAGAATATTGTCGGGATATATGTAATTATCTGTAATTATAATTTAGTGGAGATTAAAAGCAAGCACATTTATTAAGCTTAGTGCCATGCCTTTAAAAGCTTGCAAGTGTATTTACTCTACCAGCTGTTTTTTCACCGTAGCGTGACTAAGTTCGAGTACTTTAATTGCAGACAACCAGTTTACTGCAAGCGAGTTGCCGTCCCTGCTGCTGAGACTGCCCCCCTAGTGTGGAAGGTAGGTGTACCGAACAAGGATCTGTTTCACCTTTCTGCTTGGAATGAAAGGGTACAGAATATTTGGTTGGTGGTGCCACTGTAATACTGCACGAATAGCTTGCAAAAAATAAAAACAAAGAGCGGTACTATTTTGTATTCTACACCTGCACACTCGAGCAGATTGTTCTCTGAAATTAGAACAGTAGGTAGAAATGCCACAGCTGTTTTTCAATTACCAGTGCTATGAGAACAATTGCTGTACGTAAACCTTAAATGCAGGAAATGTACTCTAGGGGAAAAAAATGTTGTTTGCTTGCACTCATAGAGTATCATTTTGCATGCTTTCCAGTAAGAATGTCTGAGTGCACTGTTTACATGGTATGGATGAACTGATAGCATGCTGCACAAACGCAAAATGAAGAAACAGGGAGATAGAGCAGCGAAAATGGCTTTTGGCATCTCACAGTATAAATAGTTTGTACTCTGTCCTGTTTCCGTCCTTACTCCTCTAGTGTTTGTGGAGCTCGGTATGAGTTCACAACAAACCAACCTCCCTGCAAGAAAACTTTGTTGCGTGGTATAGATATCTTTTCTTTTTCTACATCAGTGCATAGACTCAGTGCTTTCTTTGTTGAGCTCATTCCATAGAGATGAAAACACTGAGTAGTTTTCCTCAGGCACATGTGAAAATTGCTCCATAAGTCTGTTGCTCAGTATTCACACGTGCAATGCAAAGTGAGGGTATTAAAATACCTGCTTGCCAGCCTTTTATAGCATATTTATTTCTTTTTCAACAGCCGCTTCGCCAAGCACAACCACAAGAAGGCCCACACCACCGTCACAGGTTTCACCAAGTGATGGTAAGTGCAAAAAGTGAGAGAGAGAATTATTGCAAAGTACACATCCTGCATCTGCATAAGGAAGCATGGACCAGTAGTCTTGATGTTTTCCTAGTAGATATGGACACCTAAGCCTGTGTAATATTGTCACAACCTATAATGTTGACAAAACCATACATATAGTTCAGGGCCTGCAACCCGTGATTTAGTTCACGCAATTATTTATATTTCAAATATAAGGTGGGTGCAGTTGGACCTACATAGTTCACACTGAAAATTGTGCTGTCCGATTTGTTGTGATGAGCGTAGCTCTGCGAGATAGGCCAGCGGAATATGATGCACAATCAAGGTGTGCATTCATGTAAATGTGGCTTATGCAGCCCAGATAGCTATTTATGAGATGAATAATTCAAAATCCTCCACTTTGTAAATGTCATTGCCTCTGTTCAGCATTTCATGAAATGTTCATTTTTGCAATGCTTTGTGATATTTCCTTAATCATGGATGATTCTTTGAAGATAAAATGCTTGGAATGTATAAATCAATTATGATTCCTGTCTCAGTCGCAGAATACACATTGCTTCCAATGAAAAATGGCATGGCAGCACATAGTGGTCCGTATATTAGTAGCCCTGTGATTGCGCCCTGATAGCTTAATCGTGATTTTTTTTTCTCTACAAGACTGATGAAAGCCTATACCTTCGCATTCTTCCATGTCTTTTTTTTTCAGCTGAGCCTAGTCCGAGCGGCCTCCAATTTTCCAAGGAGGGCAGCAGCGCGGAGCAGATGCAAGAAACGCCAAGAAAGTGGGCGAAGAAAACGCAGCTCTGTGCACACCCTTCGCACCAAAAAGAAGCTGCTAACACTTCACTCACGAAGTGAAAGGTACCGCAAGGCAGTCGGTCAGATGAAAAAAAGGGACGAGGCGAGGCGAGTAACGCAGCAGGAGGTTTTAAACAAGCTTGAACCGGATTTGTCAAAGGACCTTTTTTGAACTGCTTAAAGCACGAATCAGGCTTGGTACATTCCCCCCCAAAAAAAAAAACATTGGTCCAAATGGATGAAACAATTCACTCTCAATTCACGCTTCCTCAGAGAAATGCTTCACTTGCCACATGTGCGGACACCAGGTGCTGGCTGGCAGACATCCCAATGACACCTGGTATCATTCCAGGTGCCATGGATGCAATAGAATCAATCATTAAAGCTTGGCCTCTGCAAGACAAAGCATGCTGTCTTTTATTCGATTAAATAGCCTTGAAAAGACATTTGATGTACGATCAATCAAAAGATATAGTGATTGGCTACACATATGATGGAAACACAAGGACTTCTCGTGTGGCAAATGCAGCCATTCTAATGGCTGTGTCTGGCATATCGAGAATTTGGATGCAGCCAGTAGCCTTTGCAGTGTCCCGCAATGCAACGTCAGCTCTTGCAATGCACAAGCTGCTATTAGATGTAATTATGCAGCTTGAAAAAAAAAGGTCTTTTGGTAAAAGTGGTCATCTATGATCAAGGGTCAAACAATGTCAGCCTGTCAAGAATGCTGATCCATTCTCTTCATGAACCATGTTTTACTGTCAACAACTGCAAACTATACTTCATGTTTGACATCCCACACCTGATAAAATGCACGCGGAATAATTTGAGAAAACACAAGCTCACGATTGGCTCCGAGGTTGTTGACTGGGCGTACATTGAAACCTTTTACAAAAATACTCGCAAATCACGCCTCTAACACACCAACTGAACATCTAAAAAAGAAAGATTGCTAAGGAAGCTCAAAGAGCAACATATCTACAAGATGCCCTTTGCTGACACACGGCCGCTGGATAAAAAGTGCGCTTTTTCATCCAGCGGCCGTGGCTGACATAAGAGTGAAGTATGCCACACAAGTATTCAGTGAATCTGTCTCTGTGGCACTCCCCACTCTCATTGCCATTCAAGAGCTTCCTCTTGATGCTAAATTTACAGCTCTGTTCACAGAAAGAATGGATAAGATTTTTGACAGCCAGAACAGTTCGACCCCAAAAAATCAGGATGATAAGTTGCGGTATGCAATGATTGATGGGTCGGAACACCGTGCTTCCCTTGAGTCATGCATCAGTTGGATTGCCCAATGGCACTTTGGTAGTCCTCGGGACAAGCAGCCGCGCACTGTTAAAGGTTGGCAGATTAGAATCAAAGCCTTGTTGTTGCTGTGGACTGGTTTAAAAGAGGACTTTGATTTCACTCATCTTTTCACACGTTGATTGCAGCAAGATCCCCTAGAAAACTTTTTTGGAATCATTTGTCAAAAACATGGCTGCAATGAGACACCAAATGTGTACCAATTCGTGGCGGCTCTAAAACATATTTGGATTGGCAAGCTCTTCAAGCTTTCTCAAGGAAACTGTGAGGTGACAACAATTGCTTTCCTCAACTTGGAGAGTGCATCTGCATTGTTGTCAACTATAGCAGCACACCAACCACAAGCCACAGCACGCAGCAGGCCTCTGATTCATCTGATGTGCAGGCATCTTCACAAGATGCGACCGACATGGTGTATGAAAATGTTGTGTACCATGTCGCTGGTACTCTTGTGAACAGCTTTCTTGAACTGAGGACTAGTGAGTGCATATGTGAGAGAACACTCCTTGAAGTGGATGGAGGCTCTCTCCATGGACGACACCAATTCTTTGCACTACTCAAGGAAAGTGGTGTACCCGAGAAACTCCTCGGTTCCATTGCAGTAACCTCTGAATCATGTCTGAATTACATAAAGGAATTAGATTCGGCCTTCAGACATGAAATCAACTATTGTGCACATTTTTCCAATGTGTGCAAAAATCTGGTGGAAAGGATGCCAATCCGGCAAGCTATTTTCTGTTCAGTTGGCTGCACTGAGAAATTTCTTAATATTCTGCCGCACAAGGCTACATTGGCACATTACATTTGTAAACAAAAACACACGAGAAACAAAGTCAAGGCACAGTGCTTCTGCCAGCAATAACGTAAAGTAGCAGGCTAAATTTATCCTGTGCCTTTCTAGAACATGATTATGTAAATTGGATTTCCAGTGCAGCCTTCTGCACCCATTTCCTATCCATTTTTTAGATGTGTTGCACTATTTCTTTTTTTATGTGTATATGTACGTATTTTTATGTATATATGTATATTTTATGTAGGTATATATTTATATATGTGTATTTATAATTCTGCTGTGGTTGTATGTAATGCATTGACTACTTTTGCTCCTGCTGCGTTACTTTTGTATTATACAAGTTTAACCGACTAACTTTTTTTTGAAGCCTTGTGTGCCCCTATCAGCATGAGTATTACAACCAGAGGTTCTGGATTGCTTTAGTATTGGGAAATGCCAACACTTCCCAAAATGCACTGGAAAACCCTGCTCGTTCTGCTTTCTTTCTGTTTGCTTGACATGGTTTGGAAGGCAATCAAACATCCAGCCTCCCAAAAAATGCCAAAATTTATATAATACTGACGACTCGTTTTACACTGAAGCAGTCTTTACAAACAGTAACAGTGTGATTAATTCACAATGAACGTTGCAAAAATAGGTTGATTAATAAAAAATGTGGAGGTTTTATGTCCAAAAACCATGATACGAATATGAGGCATGCAGTAGTGGAGCACTTCAGATATTTTGAGCACCTGGCGTTTTTTTAACGTGCACCTAAATCTAGGCAGATGGGCCTCAAGCGTATTGCATCCATTGATATGCAGCCGGGATTCAATCCCACTACGTTCGGGCCAGCAGTTGAGCACCGTAACCACTAGACCACTGACGGGCCACGAAGGTTGAAGCATGCATGAATTCAGGTGCTCGCCAAGTCCAAAAGATTTTCAGCACCCAGGGGCTCTGTCACTTTTCAATTACAAACCTCTGGTCATGACTGTTGTGCCACTGCAAAGAACTGATGGTGTCAGCTATTCACAGGCATAAAAGATACATTGATGAAGTGCTCAGCTCTGTGAGGATTCCAGAGGGGTTTGTGCAGAAGCTGCGACTCGGTTGACATGCATGTTAGTTTGAAATAGAAGCATGCATCCATACTCACTGAAACTATTCACAACGTACTGTTTGTGTAGAGCAACTGTGTTTCTTGTTTAACTAAACTCTGCAAACTCCGACATTCCACTTCCTGAACCAACGAATGACAAGCGATGCAGTTCTAGTTAATGACACATTATGATGAAACTGTGCAGCGTTCCCCATCTGCAATTTAAGTACTGCTCAGAAAATCTTCTGACATTGTGATGGATCCAACATGATACCTGGTAGAAAAATAATAGGGAAGCTGCGTTCAACTTTGCACTTTACTCTACTTATTTCTTTGATAAGATGCTTATCTTCGTGTATATTTCATGTTACCTTGAGTATTTCGCACCACTTCCAACTTGACTAATGACCTGTGATCATTCCTGTTGTTCACCAGTCACAACCACAATGTTTCCACAAATTTCAAAGGTCACCTCTGCAACTGAGTCTAGACCATTCTTCGTTGCGTTTTTCTCCCTTTATTACTTGAAAATTAAAGCATCGCGTGTCTGTTCACATCACGTGAGCTTGCCTGCAACACATTTACCTGGAGGAAAACATGATCAGGGATAGCTGAGCCAAACGGTAGATTTGTCTCACTGCTTTTACAAAATAATATGCTGTAGCACTGCAGCATATTATGACATTGATCTACTTATGCTCCATGGGTTCGTCTACATGAGCCAAAGGCTATGACTGTTAGGTGCACTTTCTGTGTACATATATGCAAAAGTATGTGTGTGTGTGTATGTGCAAAAGGGAGTGACACAACGCAGGGCAATAAAAAAAAAGTACAGGAAAGGGTGTTTTTCCTATACCCCTTGTTTTCTTCGGCTTGCGTTGCGTCATTATCTTTTGCACAGTATGCACCAACCATTCGAACAACTTGTTTTGTTATGATATATTTCAATGCGCGGGATTGTTTCGCTTCATGCTGCTAGTCATAATCTGTACAACTCGTATGTGTACACTTATTTACGCTGATGTAGCACTTTATATGCTTACCCTGCTTATGTGATTGTATTATGCTGTATTATGCGTTTTCGTATCCTATTTATATTGTACGCGTGCTCGATGTACGCATTCCTGTATTCAGGTTTTACCACAGCAGTATTTCGAATCTTTTTCGTTTTCTTTTGTTATTGTTACCGATATTATAGCCCAAATATTGCCTAAACGTGCAGCAATTTACGTTTCCTTCAATAAAATGTCATGTGAAGAAAGTTATATGCGCTTTTTGCTTCTCGAGCGAGCGCCGAAAGCGGCTGCTATGCAGCTGCGACGGCGCCGCTCGCCACCATTCGCCATGCTACCACAGAGGCTACAACGAAGCAGAAAAACAACTACACACATTACGTACGTACATCGGCAATAAAGAGAGAAGACAGTGCAGTAGCAATTAGTGCGCAAACGCTCGAACCGACGTCGCGGCCGCGGGGCCGGCGGCACCACGAGCGAGGAAGCGACCGCGAACGGGCGCGGCCATATTGGATTTTTTCCTTTCGGATTGGCTCGCCTCCAGCAGAAATCCAAAATCCAGTCAATCCCCGCCGCTCCCAGGAACCGCCACCGTCGCCGGAAGCGGAAAAACGTCCCCATTGGCCCTATGGGTATGTCACTCCACTGACCACGGCGAAGCCACTCTTCCCGCGGCGACGAACGTGGAACTTGAACGGCCTCGACTCCGGCTGGGAAGTCGCCACTCAGAGGATGACTCATACTTCCATGCGCTCGAGAAGCGAATATTCAAACGGTTGAAGAGTACGTATCTAACAGAGGACATCCAGCGCACGTTACACGCCCCTTACGCAACACCGATCGCGCGTATACTCTATCCGAAAGCTACCTGACACTCACTGGGGCAAGGTCTTTCCGAAAGCGGAAGTTTCCTTGCCGCTCATTGTGCAACAGAGTCTATGCTGTCAGCCGAGACGAGCCGGAGAATGCTTACAAGCTTCGAGCGACGGATGTGTTATGTTACGCGTCCTCTCGCCAGCGCCTTTCGGGGCGATAATTCTCGAGTGTGTAGGGTTGACGCTCGAGCGTGGCAGAGCGATTTCTCCTTCTCGTAAATCAGTTGTAGACGCGAGTTCCCTTTTAAAAACATCGCCCATCCTTCGCCCATATCGGTGAACAGCAACGACGAGTCAGCTCGTAACTCTTCGCAACTTCCTCGTTGCCCAGCTCCGGTACAACGTTAGCGAACGATATACGCATCCGGTTCTCACATCTGGGCCAATCGCGAGTCACCGATAACACTATAAGAGTTGACGCTACCTCCCCACATGCGATGCAAGAACGTTGAGAAAATACGGGCATCCAGACAGCGCTTCGGGTCCTAGAGCACAAGCCACATGAGCATGTGAAAGGTGTCCAGACCTCTCAATTGAGGTTTGCAACAACGTCATCGCTTCAGCACGTCCTCAGTATTTGGGAATTAGACCAGGGCCATCAAATTTATTTTGGTTCTCTCATTTATTTGAGCCCCAGCTGTAAGTTGCGAGGATTCGCATCGTCATGTCTGCCATTCCTGCTGCCCTACTGTCTGTGCTGGTCTTGGGCAACGCCATCGGAGGAACGGCGGCCTACAGCGTTCTAGTTTCGAGGTCATCGGAGAATTGCCTGACGAACGAGTTCAAGTGCGCCAGCGACGGGAACTGCATTCGAGTGGCTCGTCTGTGCGACGGAACTGATGACTGTGACGATGGTTCCGACGAAAGAGGCTGCCCGCAGGCCACTCGCACGTGCTCAGTGACGGAATTTCGGTGCCGAAGTGGCCAGTGCATTGCCGGGTGGCGTCGTTGCGACGGTGAGCCCGACTGCAACGACTTCTCGGACGAGGAGAGGATGACCTGCGGTGAGGGCGGTACCTGTCACCCGGACCAGTTCGCGTGCAAGAACCGCACAGGTACTTGCATTCCCGCCGAATGGCGATGCGACCGGGTTCGCGACTGCACCGACGGCTCGGACGAAGAGGGCTGCCCGAACGCGACCTGTTCGGAGGACAAGGAGTTCGCCTGTAGGAACGGTCGGTGCATCCTGAAGGGCTGGAGGTGCGACGGTGACGATGATTGCGGCGACGGATCGGACGAAGAGAACTGTCGGCGAGAGACGTGCTCGGCGTCCAAGTTCGGGTGCGGCAGCGGCGGGTGCGTTCCGAGTCGTCTACGCTGCGACGGACGTCGCGACTGCCGGGACGGGTCAGACGAAGACCCCAGTTCCTGCCGTGCCGGGTTGTGCCGCGACGACGAGTTTGCCTGTGGGCCTCTGTCGGCTAACGCTTGCGTTCCCTTGAAGTCCCGGTGCGACGGTAACGAAGACTGCCCCGACGGATCGGATGAAAAGGAGTGCGGTACCACGGACTGCGTCAGGTACGACGTCTTGTGTGGCGACGGCCAGTGCGTCAGGATTTGGTCGCGCTGCGACGTTCAGAATGTTTCGTGAAGCCAGTAGATCGAGCCTGTGGAAGGACCTGTTGTGTCCCCTCTGGAGGCATCTACGCTATCCTCCCGAACTCCAACTGTGATAATCCTGAGGACTGTGCCACAGTCTTCTGCGTTTTAGAAAGCACTGAAAATCTCATGCGGTGCTCTCAAGTTCCTAGTGCTAAACTACTTGCGTACAGGTGAATGCACTTACATTCTAGCGTTTTGTTTTTTCTTCATTCTTTTTGGTTCTGGAAGAAATGTCATACTTGTATAATGTATGCATAAGTATTCCCCTTGTTCTAGACACTTGCGAGTGACGATGTCATTACTTTTGTGTGCTCTTTATTCTTGCGTACTCTTCTTTGCATTGGTATTGCACTACCTTGCTCGTATAATGTTTGTATTTTTTCCACTCCTGTAATAACCCTCACGGAGGGTTGACAGTATTCTGTAAATAAAACAAATAAAATAATCGCTGCAGCTGATCTAGGACCAGGAAAGCGCTTGAAAGGTCATCATGGAAGCCTCCAGAGTCAAGCGTGAGGGGCAGCAGCCAGAATTTTTTTGTAGGGGGGAGGGCTTGAACGAACCTTTATGTATGTTCGTACGTGTGTTTGTACGTGTACGTGATGTGTACGCATGCAAAATCTAAAAATTCTGGGGGTGTTTGAACCCCCCAACACCATCATCCCCCCTTGCTACGCCAATGGGCGATGGGCATTGTGGGTGCCACTGTCCGGTTCGAGCAAACTCTTGTCATTTTTGTCTCGTCGTCGACACTGCCCCTTCGAAGTCGTCCTATTTTTGTACAAGGGCATACGCGGAATATCGGCAGCGACGTTAACAGCTGTCACACAAGTATGCGAGTGAAACTGTGCTTCTAGTTTGCTACCTCAATAGTGGCATACCTGGTAAAGCATTGTCAACCTATTCACCGCACGTCCAGCGTTACTGTCGTACACTCTCAGTAAAAAAAAAGAGCCACTTGACTCTTTTTTGGGTCCTCACTTGTCACGTATATGACTCTTTAAAGCCACACCTGAACTCTGTTTGGAGGTCATTATACTAGCTTCGCAGAGCCGTGGGACCCAAAAAGAGTGTTAACGCGTCTCTTTAAAGAGACTTATATGCGTGGCAATTCACGCTTCACCGAAAAAAATACCATTTTTTTCTTAGAGTGCAACACAATCGGAATGTGCCGCCGATGACAGTACGTGCGCTCGAGGGATGCACATAATAATCAGCCAGCCCATCAAGTGACGAAAGGTGTATAAATAAATATTTATGATCAAGAAATATCGCTGCCTATGAATTTTTCTTCTGTTTCGTACACATCTGGTTCTTAAAAATGTCACTTTATTTCCCCAAAGTCCGCAGCTTCCTTATCGGGTGTCTTTCGGTCACGGCTTGTATTGGGTGATGTCACTTCATGCCATTTATGATATTGTTACGGGCCTTGCATTTTACAATTGCAGCTTAAAAAGTTTCGCTGTGACCTTACAAGGGTTTTCTTAGTTCTCTTATCAAAACCAACTTTGCGCTACAGTCGTCTTAACGTCGATTTCAGAATCACGATGAACTTGCCAAATTCTGAACTGGGTGATCCTGCAGAACTTTAAGGTAAAAAAAAAAAGTCACAGTTTCGCCGCAAGGGCGAAGCAATGAATGTGATAGCAAGAAACTAATGCTATACGAAGTGAGCTCGCCAATGGATACTCTCATTTTGAACAGCGCTCCTGTTGCAAAGGCGGCCGAAGCAGCGAAGGAACTAGCGTGCTTCAAGTGTCGAGCTGTGACACTTGATAGTTTCGTCACGTCTGTTTGTTCGTTTAGCGGCGTCCCTTGAGCTCGAGGACTTTCGTACGCTCCGTAACATGAGCGCGGACACCACGGTTGAAAGCTTGAAACAACCCTCTTCCCCTCACCACCAGAAAACCCGCGCGAGCAGACAGCGGAAGGGCAAGGTTCTCCTGGCGCAAATATAAGAAGAAGCGAGCGAGCTCGCCGACGCTTTTAAATGCGCCAGTCGTGCTCCTAGCGCCAATCGCTGGTAATGAAGAAACGCTTATAAGCGCCGGCCGTCTCTGAGTCCGTCCAGCGTAAGGGTGTGTATAAACGCTCGCCGTTAGCTATGTGGCGCATCTCTCTGCGTTTCGTGCGTCATCGATTAGCGCCACTCGCTGCGGAGCGAGAGGTCCCTGGTTCGATTCCGCGCGTCGGAAGCATTTTTCTGAATTATTTTTCTTTGGGGATTTTATATATATATACATATACATATACGGTGCATGACAGCGACGGCGACGGCAAAATTCAGCCGAGACTGTCCATATAATTGCTATCGCAATAAATAACTGTTCCGAAGTTAGCATGGTGCAACATGTCGCTAAGAGCAGATACGTGAGAACATCTAGTGCACGTTACTCACTAATCGCTATAATCGTGTCAATGAAACGTAGCAGAGGCTTAGCCATAAATTTATTTTCGGGAAGGGGCGGGGGATCAATTATTCGTTATGTAGCTTTGCGTGCGTGTTTGTATGTGTGCGTGTATATATACCCCCATAAGCAGGATTTAAAAACTTCGAAAAGAGACGGGGGGGGGGGTTGAACCCCCACCTCGGCAACGCGAATGACACTGAGAAATGGGGTTGCTCGCTTCTGATTTCCGTTCTTCGTGACTATATGTCTAGAAGTTATTTAGCTGGGTGTTCATTAGAAGAGCAAAATCTTGTGTGCATTTCTTTCTGCGTGATTTCTTCGTGTTGCTCGATGTCTTTCCGTTGAGTTCTTGTGGAAAAAATGTACAGAATCTAACTCAACTTACATAAAAGCACACCCACTGGAATTGTGTCTAGGTTACACCAAAATGACGTAGCGTGCTTGTAATACTTAAATCAGCTTACCACCGCTAGGTGCTGAACTGATCTAACTATTACAAGCAGCTCTAAGTTTGAGAATTATACAGAGGTGATTCCACGTTTAGATATGCAAACAGACATTGCACGTACCGGTCACACAGGTCACTGGATTACCTTGAAGTACCGCAACGGATATTGTAATGTTGGGACGATGCTAATACACAAGCCAAAAGAGTAGGTTGAATATTGACTTCTGTCGGGCGAACTTGTGCTCAGAATACGGAACTTTTATAGTTACAATTTCAGCAAGGAGCGTCAAAGTCTGATCAACGGAACAAACGACGGCCGACACTGAAATTTCGGCGAAACGAGCTCTTTTTGTTTAATTGCCACATAGACTTGCCCTTAAGGCATTATATTTGTTGTGTATATTTGTATTAAATGTGCGCTGTTAGGCCGGTGTTGCGTATGAAGTGAAGAAGTGTCTTGTGGAATTTGTTGTCATGTATCCGTCGGTCATGACTGTTTGCGTCACTGCAGCGAAGGCCAGCTTGCAGGAGATGACGGGAGCGTTCCAACTGTAACCCTTGGTATGTCCATATAAGGTGGTATGCATCTGCTTACATCACCGGAACAGTTCTGTTCTGAAACGAGCTCTTTAACGCTATCGCGTTAAAACCCTGCTCACGCCTATATGTACAAGTTCTGTTGTATATTTCTCAATGTCATAGGCTGCTCTAGAGGTGAAATCTTCGATGAAGCATCACGTCAAAATGCCTTTGTTCACAGTCAGGCCGAGGGAAAATAAACCCTTGACGAGCGACGTCCACATATGTGGACGCGACTTGTTTTTGCAAGTTCTTTGGAGTAGTCGCCAAAAAAGAGCAATATACATTGCGCATAGGATGAATTAAACCCTCTGTATAGTCAGTGCCTCTTCACATAACCTCATTGTTTTGCGCATGACTGCAGCGTATCACTAGTTTTCGTGAAGGAGCTACAATGTCCGACAGATCGTTCGACGTGCCACGTTCCGGGACCAATGTCAAAAGTATTGCGCTTTGCTCGAATTGAGTACTACCAAAACGAATTCCGAATGCATTTTGAGCCTAATAACTGATTCTTTTTTATGAAAAAAATAAAACATGACTGACTGCACAGCAATGGGATATTTAACTACACGCTAATTACGATTAATTACTGCAATTACCATAACACATCTCATTTTCTTTCATGGATTATATTATCGAGTGTCTTGCAATTGTGTTAGATACAACCAAATTAACCCGACAAACAATTATACCAAGGAAAGCATAGGGAACATTTCTTGCTGACGGAAGGGTGATTTTTCGTCCACAGTAATTCATTTCAATTTACGTCATAAATACTACACTGCAGTTAAAGAGAACAATTAATGTCCACCATGCTTTCTTTGGCGTTATTGTCCATTGGATTCATTTGTTTATGCCTAGCATAGAAACGCACCTCTCGCAAAAAAAAAAAAAATCCCTCATTTCGTTGGAATTATGTTTGAATAATACACGTTTGCAGACGCTATATCGTAAGTCGCGCCCGGAGAGGATAAAAACGCTTCTCGAAAAATACCAACCGCCGCGTCATCTATGGGGGCGAATACGAGGAGAGGGCCAGAAAGTTGGGTCTTTCAAATACAGGTGGCGTTCAGCGCCCATCGCGTACTATCCTCTGTTCGGGTCACAGTGGTCTGGGTGGCACCTTCGAAACCGTAACTTTCCACCCCTTTTCGTTGAAGTTGCGAAACTCCTGAAGCATGCCTAGTGCCAGGCCCGTACCAAGGGGGAGTGAGAGGGGCTAGAAGCCTGCCCCCCCCCCCCCTCCCTCCCGTAATTCTGATGTAGAGGGGTGTCTTACCGAAAATGAATAATGAAAATAGGTGTTTTTATTAAATAATCAAAGCCTTCAGCAAGTGCCCCCTCCCTCCCCCCCCCCCCCAAAAAAAAAAATCCTGGTGTACGGATTTGCCAAGTGCCCCTCGCTATGCCACCGCACTGCTACCAGAACGATTTTCCGAACAGCTATCTCATTGTAGCAATTATAAGAGGTGATCAGCTCGGATTTTTCGTCACGGTCGCAAACCAGCGCGATCAGGGATTATGTAGAGGAGGTCACCATAGGCGTGCGCAGGGTTCCCCATTAGGGGGAAGGGGGCGAAGGTTCATCGCAGCAGCCCCCCTACCCCTTCGGTCGAGACCAAAAGACGACAGCCTTCACAAATGATGATCTTCCAAAATTATAAAACGCGGAACTTCCGAGAACGAATTTTCTTTGCGGGTGAACAATCAGGTAAGGCGCACTTAAAGATGTGTTAAAATAACGCGAATTAACATTTAATTACGTGATCCTAACTAATAAACTTCTTAAGTTGTAACCGAAGAGCAGATATTGCGACTGAAGAATTAGAGGTTCAGTTCACATGGCACATCCACTGTGAACGGACTTCCAGGTCTGCGCCAGTTTCGAGATATTCATTAAGAAAGTTGAGGATGAAGATGCGGTGACTGACCAAGTCAAGGTCAAAAATTTACTATCTCTGGGTGCACTTACCCTTCGGCACAGCAGCGGGAAAGTATGCGAGGCCATGCAAGATTTCATCGAACAAAGAGATTTACACATTAACCACAGTTTCAAAGTTCCATAGTTAACCAAAATAAAATACAGCAAGATATTTTTCTATATTGATTTATTTCTTACTTGATGAGAATGAATTCCACTCACCTTTTTTAGTTATAATTCTCGCAAAATTAACTTGTAAAAAGCCTTTTTGTTATACAAAATAAGAAATTATTCTCATTAGTAGTTTTTAAATATATTTTCTAAGCTATCCTATTCTTGGTCAATCCCCCCTGAGTGGGTGTGAGCCAGCAGTATAGAATCTACATCTACAGCACAGAGACGTTTCGGGAGTCGTACGGGTTCCTTGATCACACTAAGCAGGCAAGAGCCGTAAGTCGCTTTTTATTCTAAAATATGGCGTAATGAACGGGTGTACCTGCCAGGTAGATCGCCATCTGTCCTGTTGATAGCGTCCTTCGTCGTCTGAATAAACGCCGGTTCCTGAAGTAGTGTTGTGGTCGAATTCTTTTCCTGGGCTATTATAGCGGCGTTATCATTAAGAAAGTGTGCGACGAAACACAAAAGCTACCCATGCGGGTGAGCGTACCACAAAACAGCGTTTTCTCACGAAAGTAACTGAAAGAATGGCGCATTCTTCTTACCGCATGTTTCATGGCGAATATCTCTGAATTCGCGCCATCCCCAGATTTCATTCCAAGCGGATATTCCTTAAAATCTCATCGACTGTAATTTGTCGCTCGCAAGGCGTACAGTAAGGCAATTAAATGCGTAAATAGCTAATCTGACTTGCGCCATGACCTGCCCTCGCAAACTCTTTCACAGGAAGTTCTTGATAAAAATATCTCGTGTGAGTCATCTTTCAATAAAAATGTCCTTACTGGATTGCAACCACTGAAAACTCATATTTGAAGGTGCGAGATCAAAACGCGCCAAGTAGAGCACCAATGATGCGCGATATTGGTGTTAAAAAGCTGACACCATGATCGAAAAAGCCAATTATACGCTAACGGACTTAGGAGTCGACTCACTCAGACTCACTCAGACTCGCATAGAACCATAAGTCTGAGTGAGTCCGAGTGAGTAACAATTTGGTGAGTCTGAGTCCGAGTGAGTCCGATTGAGGAAAATTTTCGTGAGTGAGTCCGAGTGAGCTCTAACGGCAAAATATATTTCGTGAGTGAGTCTGAGGAAGCTCCACATTTCTTGCCGACCTATGCTCCTGCAAAATAAATTTGTCTTCATGTAACTTCATTTTGCATTGTATTCTTGCATATGATCACTTTGCTGAAAGCACTACCCTGTTCGACGAGTCGTTCGACGGCCGCTTCCTGCGAGCCATGTGAAAAGTATAATTTTTTTAAACTCAAAATTCACATAACCAAAAATGAACTTGCACTATATTTCTAGCCTGAGATTTCATTCTATTTATGCCAAAACAGAGCATAAATGACTTCTGGATAAATAGATATTTAGTTACAGCTTAATTTGGATTTGTTACTAACACATAAGTTAACATATGACATTATTTTGTTGGAATAGACTATTGAGTGCCTTGAAATAACATTGTATCAATTTGACACATTTACAGACAGTTCTTTATAGGTGGCGTCTGAAAGGGTTAACAGCAGTTGCATCATCGTTCCACTAGTAGATATTGTATCTATATATTGTTTTGCATCATGCTTCCAAGACATATCAGGTCAGATCACTCAGGTAAGCTTGTTTCTTAGAGGTTCTTTTATCAAAGATGTTACATAAGGGTGGGATATATCATGCGGTAGAAAATTCAACGCAAAAACCAACGGAACTTTTTTTAAAATGAAAAGTTTGAATGCAAGTAGCGCATCGTAAACCACAAAAGCAAAATCAAATAAGAAGCAGACGTCTCTGTCGATACTATAGCGTGAGGCTTCTAAACCCAACTTATTGTGTACTGTACAAATACAGCGTTAAACGATGAATTTGCACAAGACCGGGTAAATAATTTGTCAGAACTGAAGAAACATCAGCAGCGAACATGTGGTGACTCTCTGCAGATACAACATGGTGAGGCAGGGCATTCCAACCTGACGTGGTTCGCGAGAAAAAACGGAACAGAGAACCAGTAGCGTAGCGACAAATTTTTTGCGGGGAGGGTGGCGGGGGGATTCCACCATACTTTATGTGTGTTCCTGCGTGCGTCTGTATGTGTCAGTGTATACATACAAATACAATATTGCAAAATGTCAGGGGGGGGGGGCTTCGAAACCCCCCGCCCCCCACCCTCTCTCCACGCAAGTGCAGAGAACGTAGTTGTGCCTGGGTGTGGTTTCAAAACTTGGAGCGGATGACCAGTGAGTTGTCATAATCACATTTAAGTGTACTAGTTCTTCTTCTGTTTTGCCTCCTCCCCTATGTAATGTCCTAACCGACCGTTAGGGTACTCGATAAATAAAAATGAAATAAATATGTTTGGACATGACACGGAATCGAACCCGCGGTACACTTCGACGCAAGTGCGAAAACGACGCATCCCGTCTCCCACACTATACGTGGCTGTATATAGACGGGTGGGTGTCTACGTCCTGACTCGTTCCCAACGTTACCGATGGAGTCATCCATCACGCACGTTTCACCCGGGGGTCGGGGAGAGGGACTTGCAGCGGGGGTCGTTCATCCGACGTGACCCCTCAGCCTGACCTCCGGCCTTGGGGACTACGCCCACGTCGACGAACGCTCAATAAAATGATAAACAAACGAGCATCCAATGACATAGTTACGTGCATCCAGGCGTGTCAAACTACATGCAAAGCTCGGGTGGGCCGAGAGTTATGTGCATACACCCGCCTGCGTCAACACCAGCGACGAGTTCGAGTAGCCTCTCTCCTCTCTTTCGGAAATTCCTTTCGCTTTTTTTTCCGCATGGATGAGCTCCGTCGGGACGCGAGTGCCGAAGTTTTTAATGCTTTCGTATGCGGTAAGGCACGGAGCCGACCAGGCTACTGATAGATGCTGGGGCCTGGGTCTGAGCTAGTTTGTACAGTAACATTTTAAAGGGCAGACAACCGCTCAGACCACGAATTGAGATAACCCCACTAATGAAAAGATTGTCTATTGTATTGCCTAAAACGAACCCCGGTTTTCTTATTAAACTCGGATTTATATGTTTATTTCTTCCCTCGAAATTAGGTTTGGCGCCTCAAGCGGCAAAAAAAAGTGAAGGTGACGAGCAAAAAGAAAAGAACACGGGCAATGAAAAGATTGACATACGAAGCGCTACTTCCAACTGACTTGATTACGTAATAATGTTGTCTGCGGTGGTCAAGGCTCGAACTTCTCCTTCAACCACACCAGGAATAAAAGTTTGGAAAGTGATGAGGAAAGAAAAAGTTGGAGGAGACCCTATTCCTTCACATAAAGACACACTAAAGAGAAAAATTAATATTCTCATATTAGTAAATTACTCTTTCAAAAATTTCAAAATCACCATGCTTGCCGCCAGAAGACGCTTCGTAAGCAAGCAAACGGGCAAAACACAAATGCGGATATCGACGCCACCTTGAAATTCCCGCGCCAAACGTCGGGACGTCATAGATTTTGACGGCATCTACTAGTTCCCGCGTAGTTTCTAGTTGGTCATTGAAGTACATTGAAGTCGGTCAATGAAGTACATTGTCCTCTGACGGGGCAGAAACTTAACATACCAAGTTTCAGAAAATTTTGTTCAGTCAATGTGGCCAAAACATAAAAAGTAGACTTTGAAATCCAAGACGTCACGCGCGAAGATCTCGGCGCCAAATTTAAAAATGAAACTTTGAGCTTGACTTCCTCCTTTATTAATAAACCTATGATGGTGAAATTGGAGACGTTACGGTTTTCAGAGTACAATTTATCAATCTAAATGTTTTCACTTTAGTGTCCCATTATTGCTTTCGTGCGGTAAGAAACGGTTTCGACCTGGCTACTAATATAGACACTAGGGCCTGAGCTAGTTGGTACGGTAAGATTTTAGGGCAGGCGAAGCGCAAAAAAAAAAAGCATCGACAGTGACATTCGAGGTGCTAGCTCCAACTAACTTTATGCGAAAGCAAGCCCATATAAGAGCATTCACCACTCACACTAACTGCGCATGCGCGAGAAGACGTGAGAAAATGGGCCCTATCTAGACGGCTGACCAGCTACGCAGCCATCACTTGCCGAAACGTCGGCAAAACCCAGGCATGTTGCGGAACAGAGATATCAAGCGCCACAACAAAAGCGCTCAGCGTAATAAGCGTTCTTAATGGACAAAGGATACTTTAATTTACATTTCATAAAGCCTGGAAGCAAGTTTGAAACCAGCTTCGCTGACAGCTTTGTTAATGCGCGTATAAGATGAGCGCCTTGTGGGCAGATTGAAAAGCACCTGCTTTTTAATCACGTGGCGGCGGACATCCTGTTTTGCGTACGCCGCGATATGCAGCGATTACGAAGCTACTCTGTGCATATACTCTTAGGCCGGTTGAGCGCTCAAGCACGTCTCAGGGCGTTTCAACGGGCGATATTAATTTGAAGAACACACTAAAATTGATTAGCTCATCAACAGGCCTAAATCTCAAAAGAAAGAAAAAGAGAAAGATTTTTTTTTGTGTGAAAGAACACTTCCTCGTCGTTTCGGGGGCCCCTTGCTCAAGTGTTTAATCATGAAAAAAAGATAGTGTTACCCACACAGTGGCCTCCACGATAAGCTCTAGCAGCACGCCGGAGGTGATCGCAGGGGAGGGGGGGCGCACCTCTATGTTATTAAAGGTTCCCTACGGCATCCATCTGAAGGTTCATTAACAATGCCTGCTGTGTTGATGATAATTGCAGCTAAGCCTTTGCAACGAAACATATTGAAAAGGACCGCTTGCGTCTGTGTCCGTGGACTTTAAGGTGTACATAAACCAAAGAGGTTTTAAAAAAAATGCTGGAGTGGAAGTGCTCGCAATTTCTTAGCAGCAAATGGGAAGCCAGTATTTGCCCATACTTTACATTAAAAATAAAGTCTTTTCATGTGACACCCGAAAAGGCAAAGTGCTTTTGTTCTGCTTACGTAAATGTTAGGCAGGGTCGTAGCCAGAAATTTTTTCCGGGGGAGGGGGGAGCGGGAGTCAAATGCCCTTTATGTATGTTCGTGCGTGTGTTTGTGCGTGTGTTGGTGTATAAATACACATGAAAAGTTGAAAAACTTCGCGGAGGTCTGAACTCCCCCCCCCCCCCCCTCCACCGGCAGCGCCGTCGATGCTCGGTTAATTATAAAGTAAGAGATCGCTGTTTTTGACGAAATTAACGCATACGGATTAGTACTGTTAACATGTTCTCTGATATATTTTGCCAAGACTGAGGCTACATGAGGAAGGCAGTAACACATAAAGGCTTGTTGAGAGGTGTTGGTCCGGCGCAATTAGCCGCCTCAAACTCATAGGGCGTGCGAGGGAACTGCTCCTTTGATTTCGCTGTACGTAACAAACGTTTTATCGTGCCCGTGGTAAAATGGCGGAGGTCTGGCTTCACTTTCGCGACATAACTTTCCTTCCAGCATTTTATTTTAAGTTCCTTGACATAAACACACTTTTCGACATGTCATACCAGGCTCTGTGATTAACCAGCTCTCGCCATTTCCGTGACGGAAGTGACGGAAATATTCCTATACAAGCTCATCCTATTAGCTAACCAAAGCACTCTTGCGTGTGTTTGAAAAATTTTGCAATATCACAGGCTATTAATATCAGTGACACTTCAAAATAACATTTTCTAACTAAACATACGTTTAGGAGAATCACTAAACAGACATCACTGACATGGGCATAAATCGACACGTGGAACGACTTGGAGGCAACACGTATAATTGATGTTTCACACATTTCCACGCATAGACAAATAATTTCTCACCGAAAGTTGCGTATGCATACGAACATTACATGGTCAAACAGAAAGCACAAATAGGGCGTAAATATATCCATTATGCGTACTGACACGGCATTTCTGCCGGTGCCAACCAGAACATCAGCCTACCAAAATGAGGCAGGCCGAAAGACAAGCTTCGTGCACCTGTCACAGGCCGACACAAAAGGGGCAGGACGATTGCCGAAAAAATTTCTCCTCACCGAGAAAGAAGGGCTCATCTGACAGAACACATAGAAGCTCAGAGTGCAGTCGCTCTAGGATCCGGAAGGGGGTGCGACGGCCTGCTGCAACCGTCTCGCAGCCTTTGCTTCAAAGACATAAGGCACCGGCGAAAACGACAAGGCGCGCGAAGCGGCCTCGAGAATAACGACCAGAGGAAAAGAAGAGGTTCACTCCGAGGCCGCGAAATCCCGCATGCACAGCCCTCCAAAAAATTTGAGCAATGATGCATTGCCTCAGAGCATGCTGGCTTGCTTCCTGAAGGGGGCAATTCGGACATGTCGCTGACTGGACCATTTTCCACCGCTCGAGGCGGTCCAGAGTGGGAAGCGTACGCCCCATCCCAGGCGCCACATGAAGTGCCGGAGGTGGCCAGGCAGAAAAGATGCCGTTAACACGCTCCACGACAAAAGACTAGTGCGAGCGCGGCGAGCCGTAGGAACCAGCGGGAGCAATCAATCAGCCATTGCGTTAACGATTGGGTTGTTGAGCACATCTACTTCTGGACAGGTCGACTGGACGTGGCCAAACAAACAGCTGTTACGTAAAATGCAGGGAGTGTTAATGCGCACCCCTGTTAAGATGCACACTAGGCATCAAATGTTGGAGTTGAGTAACCAGGAAGTAAAAGTTCGCAGGGTTTCTTGTGCATTCGCATAGACGACTCGATGGCGAAAGCCTTCTTTTTCACCTCACCCCATGTATTGATCTTGCCCCGGCCCCCTCCGGAAGCTGTCTGCACCTAACGTGGTTTTGCACTGCCTCCAGGATCGGAGGCATTGCAAGCTTTCTGCCCCTCACCTCGTTTTGCATTGCCTCCGTGATCTGCCCACCTTCGACGAAGCGACGATGTCATGTGAGGACGTCAGCATATGATGTCACGCTATGTGACATCACAAATTTTTTTTCTCTGGGGCGTCATGATGCCGTCACATGTGGTGCCATCACGTGATGATTATTCCCATCACTCGTGTTCATGCTGCCGACGGTCAATTTTCGTGTTTGATGAGACATCTAAGGAATAGCGGAAATCTTAAGGGCTTGTTTTTCTTTGTTATACACAATATTAATGAGCACTAACAGACAATAATGCCAAGGAAAGTATAGGGGACGTTATTAGTAGCGGATGTAATGTAAATGTGAAGAAAGAAAAGTGGACGAAAAGATTGCTTGCCGCGGGCAGGGACCGAACCTGCGACCTTCGAATAACGCGTCCGATGCTCTACCAACTGAGCCTTAGTGCTCATTAATATGAGACATCTAAGGCATTCGCATTAATAACTTGCGTCAGTATAACTTGTACAAATGTTAGACTCAAGGCTACGCAATGTGCAATCATACACTCTACGCTACCAAGCAACTAAACAACAAGAAGCACGTTCACTAAAGCATTGTACTTCTCGAGGAGGTTGGAAAATGGGGAGAGTAGCGCAAGGGCGTGGGGTCGACATTCAACAAGAAAGTATCAATTGCTTGTACGAAGACGGAGTGCAACGGCATCATCTCTCCTCTAACCACATTCTAACACCGTGCCTCTCTCTACAAACCGTTCAGAAATGTGATAGCCACACTTATTAATTTCGACGGTATTTTTGCTTCTTACTGTCATTCAATTAATTTTTATCCGCCTGTTGCCAGAGCGTTTTGAGCGACACGTGTGAGCTTTATCTGAGACATTGTCATATTCCAGCCGGAGAGGACTTAAGCATATCATTAGTTTATAAGTTTAGGCAAGCTCCGCGCTGAGAACAATTCAAGATACAAGGACCCTCAGATAGACATTTCAGATGCGTGTATAGCGCACGGATATGCGCTGGAGCCATCCGCTGATCCATGAGAAACTAGGTAATGAAATATAGGCGACTCAATCACTCTGTGATTCTAAATCACTCAGAGGCTGTGCTAATTTATGCTCTCATACTTTTGAACGTCTGGCAACGCTGTAACTACTTCTACGAAGGCACTTTTAACGCGATAGCGTTAGAGAGCTCGTGTCGCAGAAATTCCGTCGTCGGTGTCGGGACCGTTGGTCGCGTTGGTTGTGAGCGAAAAATCATCCGTGAGCGAAAAATCGAGAAAGGAAATGGACAACTATGTCCATCTAGCGGAAAACATATCAAGCCAATGCCGCCTTGGCCTTTCCAGAGGAGGCGTTGATCAAGCAAAACAGCAAACGCTAGATAATGTGCTGCCATCTGTGAGGCATTGTGAGACTCTTTATGGCCTCCGAGATGGCAAGCGCGCGGCGTGCATCTTGGAGGCCATGCGACTCTTGGTTTAGATCAAAAACCTGTATGTACAGGCTGTTTCACACTTAGAGGAAATCTCGGAGCGCGTGGCATCGTGATGCGGCCAGCGCTGCAACCACGCGCAGTCAGCAGCTCGCGCGTGCGCAGATGTACAACTCTACAACCTTGAAGCGTCTGCGCACGCGCGAGCTGCTGCCGGCGCGCGATTGCAGCGCTAGTCGCATCGCGATGCCAGGCGCTCCGAGATTTCCCCTAAGTATGAAACAGCCTGTACCATTCTCGCGCGCGCGCGCGTGTGTGTCTGTGTGCGTGTGTGTGTAACAATACACATTAATAAGTATGCACTTAGTGGTTGAAGTGCGCACCAGGGGCCGGATTTCGCTATTGCGTTCAACTCTTAAAGGCGAAGCTTAAGGGTCCCCCAATTTTTAACTTTTGTCTTATAACCTATTTTTATAGCGGAACTCTTAGGCTTTTCGTTATGCCGTTACGCGTTCGCATAAACTATCATCATCATGAATGGCCTCTACCTTTCCAGCGTGTGCAACACAATAACTCGACCTGCGCGAGCTCTCTTCGTCAACGTCTTCATATTCTGCTTCGCTCCCCGACCATGTGCGCAAGGCGCGCGCTCTCCCGCTGCGCCGATCTGTCCGGCGTGGGATGCAATAACTCGGGTGGGCGACAGAACGAGTGCAGAGAGAGAGAGAAAGAGAAAAACAGACATTCTTGACTAAAAAGGTTTTTTTGGCGAGGAGCGATTCGAAGCGGCGTTTCCCCGATCCGAAGACGAGCGTCGTAACCGCTCGGCTATCCAGGCACGCTAGCAGAGCATAGCATAGACTTTCATAGCATAGCATAGCATAGCAAGGAGTTGGGATGGAAGTGAGAGTGAGCAGGAGGGAAAGGAGGAGGGGAGACCGAGTACAAAGAGGGCAAGAAAGAAAGAGATAGAAGGAAAGAGAAATAGATAGAAAGAAAGGAAAGAAATAGAGAAAGAAAGACAAGGAGCAGAGAAAGGCACAGATTCAAAAAGAGATGGGGAAAAAATGAGGAAGCATAGTCATGTATAGTATAGTATAGTATTGTATATAGTATAGTATAGTATAGTATAGTATAGTATAGTATAGTATAGTACAGTAAAGTATAGTATAGTTTAGTATAGTATAGCAAGGGGTGGGAAAGAGACAGGTGAGAGGGCAAAGGCCTTGCCAAGGCAGGACCAGCTAGGTGCCCACCAGCTCTGCTGAGACCCAACCTTGAGCAAGTAGTGCAAGCTGGGCTAATTTTTTTTATCAAAGAACCATCGACCACCTTTTTCATCTCTAGAAACCTTATCACAAGCTTCTCGTAAGCCAACGCACGACACTTTAGTGTGCAATAACCTAAAAAAAAATTGGGGGATCCTTCAGCTTCGCCTTTAAGAGTTGAACGCCGATAGCGAAATCCGGCCCCTAGTGCGCACTTCAACCACTAAGTGCATACTTATTAATGTGTATTGTTACACACACATGCACACAGACACGCGCGCGCGATGTATTATAGTAATGGTACAGCTTTTCGATCTAAAGCACTTCCCTGTGCAAGAGTCGAGACATATTTCTCACAATGTCTCACAGATGGCAGCACATTATCTAGCGTTTGCTGTTTGCTTGATCAACGCCTCCTCTAGAAAGCAGGCGTTGGCTTGATATGTTTTCCGCTAGATGGACATAGTTGTTCATTTTTAGAGCTGTTTGAACGTCGTTGTGTGTTTTTAGCGGCGATGGCTGCACTATCTCGGCCTTTTTCGTCGCGCAAAAAACGTAGTTTGATGGCCTCGCCAATGCGCCTACAAATCGCCGAATGGGCTCATTTTCATCGTGACACCTGCCGAACAAAATGCCGAACAAAGACTCCTTCCACTACATGACATTTGTGTAGTGTTTTTCTCCGAAGCAGCTGCAAGCAACATCGTGGCTTTGTGGTAGGACATCTGCTTGCCACGCAAACGGCCCGGGTTCGGTCCTCAATGGGACCGAAGATTTTTATTGTTTATTTTATTTGCATCTTTCTCGATTTTTCGTTCACGGACGATTTTTCGCTCACAAGCGTCGGTAACGACACCGTAACCGACACCGGAATTTCTGCGACACGACCTCTCTAACGCTATCGCTTTAAAAATCAGTAAAAGCTCCACAGAAAAAATGAAACCTAGGTACAGCTGCGTTTTACCTCTGCAAGGGAACTGTACCAGCCGAAGCCCACTCGAAGCTTACGTTAATGCTAACCTTATGAAGAAATGACTAGTTTGTGTCTATCAAGTATTATCTCTGGCTGAGCACTGAAATCAGGATCGCAGAGAAAACTTGCCAGGACGTCTAGGTTTTCAAAACTAGAACCAGCAACCGAAAGATATATCTGTGCAGCGGACTTGCCTTTCTTAAACACGAAAGAGCTTTTGACGTCACGAAAATGTGCGAACGAAATCGGCTGGAGCATTTATGCGAGTTATCTTGGTCTGGACAGCCGATAACTATGCCGCTGTAGACTTTGGTTGTCCTTGAACAAGGGTACTTACTGACCAAGCAATGTTGGAGAACTTTCGTAAGATCTCTTAATGATGAAAGAGAACAGCGAAAAAAAAACGTAGACATGGGGAACGGAATTTAGAACAAGGTACGAGTGCTGACGAACAGCTCAATTTATTAACAGAAGAAAAGATTACATATACGCACCTTTTTGTTATCTACATATCTATACACCTTTCTCGGGTTATCTTCGCTGTTGCGGCGTTTGCATGAATGAAAAAAAAGCCGGCAGATCCCACGCATTGTGGGAATCGATGTAATGCGAAGCAGCCAGCAAAGAGCTGCATACATCGTCTTGTATGTCATCGAGGAAAATGCGTGTCATGGTTTTCATGTTAACTCCTATTATTTATGTTCGTCACACAGTAACGTCGAGCAATACCAATTTCGAGGTAGAGCAAGCTAGCGAAGCCGCCGCCAGCGCCCCATGAGCGTGGCACGTAAGTCATGCTGTACATGACATGCGAGTCATGATTGTCATGTTAACTCGTGTTTTTATGTTCGTCACACAGTCACGTCACAAGATACCAATTTTGGTGTATATAAATCTAGCGAAACCGCCGCCAGCGCCCCATGAGCGTGGCACGTAAGTCATGCTGTACATGACATGCGTGTCATGATTTTCATGTTAACTTGTGTTATTTCTGTTCGTTACACAGTCACGTCGCGTAATACCAATTTCGGGGTAGATCAAGCTAGCGAAGCCACCGCCAGCGCCCCATGAGCGTGGCACGTAAGTCATGCTGTACATGACATGCGAGTCATGATTGTCATGTTAACTCGTGTTTTTATGTTCGTCACACAGTCACGCCACAAGATACCAATTTTGGTGTATATAAATCTAGCGAAACCGCCGCCAGCGCCCCATGAGCGTGGCACGTAAGTCATGCTGTACATGACATGCGTGTCATGATTTTCATGTTAACTCGTGTTATTTGTGTTCGTTACACAGTAACGTCACGCAATACCAATTTCGGGGTAGATCAAGCTATCGAACCCGCCGCCAGCGCCCCATGAGCGTGGCACGTAAGTCATGCTGTACATGACATGCGTGTCATGATTTTCATGTTAACTCGTGTTATTTATGTTCGTTACACAGTCACGTCACAAGATACCAATTTTGGTGTATATAAATCTAGCGAAACGGCCGCCAGCGCCTCATGAGCGTGCCACGTAAGTCATGCTGTACATGACATGCGTGTCATGATTTTCATGTTAACTCGTATTATTTGTGTTCGTTACACAGTAACGTCACGCAATACCAATTTCGGGGTAGATCAAGCTAGCGAAACCGCCGCCAGCGCCTCATGAGCGTGCCACGTAAGTCATGCTGTACATGACATGCGTGTCATGATTTTCATGTTATCTCGTGTTATTTATGTTCGTTACACGGTCACGTCGCAGGATACCAATTTTGGTGTATATCAAACTAGCGAAACGGCCGCCAGCGCACCATGAGCGTAGCATGTAAATCATGCTGTACATGATATGCGTGTCATGATTTTCATGTTATGACTTGTCATTTATGTTCGTCATACAGTCATGTTACACCATACCAATTTTGGTGCACATTCGATGAACCAAGCGACCAGGAGAGCATAAAGTCGTAGGCGGCTAGATAGATAGATAGATAGATAGATAGATAGATATAGATAGATACGCTCAAAGTCGCAGAAGTTCGCTAAGAAATGCTTCGCATTTTAAAAAAAAGAATTGAAAAGCGGTGTTGGTCTTATAAAGTAATAATAATATATGGTTATGAGGGACGCCGTAGTGGAGGGCTCCGAAAACTTCGCCCACCTGAGTTGTGCACCTACATCTAACGGGCCTCATACATTTTCGCCCCCATCGAAAATGCAGCCGCCGTGGCCGGGAATCGATCCCACGACCTTCGCGTCAATAGTCGAGCGCCATAACCGCTAGACCACCGTGGCGGGGCGGTCTTACAAAGTGTACGGCGAAAGAGCCACACGGGATGGCTTTCACATTCCAGTCGTCTTAGGCGAATGCAGAATGAACCCTGTGAAAATTCACAATTCAGGGATTTAGCTGCTTAGCATTGGGTTTTTTTTTTTTTGCTTTGTTTTTTTTTTAAGGCGAACACGTTAGATGGCTCATCAAACGCGAAAAGTGACCGTGGTCGTCAACAAGAATGGTGCGTGCTAAAAAATCATCATCACGTGATGACGTGAACATATGACGTTATCATGGCGTCACATATCCCCAGAATTCGTGACGTCATCACATCACCTCGTCGCTTTGTCAAAGGTGGGCCGATCACGGAGGCAATGCAAAAGCAGGTGAAGTGCAGAAACCTTGCAACGCCTCCAATCCTGGAGGCAGGGCAAAACCACGTTCGGTGCAGAAAGCTACCGGGGGGGGGGGGGGGGGGGGGGAGGATCGATACATCGACGGCGAAGAAAAAAGATGATGGCTTTCGCCTTCGAGTCGTCTTAGGCGAATGCATGTGGCACTTTGTGAGTTCTTTAACTTAATTTTTTATGCAACTACTGGCAGAGCGTTTTTCATAAAAGCGAATGCATAAAGGACACTGCGAGTTTTGCCCAATTCAGTGATTAAAATGTGTACCGTTTTTTTTTCTTTTCGTTCGCGAACACCGCATGACCTGCATGCATGCATCTGAGAATGAGTTCGCGGTTGCATTCCGGATATACTCCGTCGGGTTAGCGAGGGCGCTGCGTGCGCTTGAACTCGGCCCCGAACTAGCTAACAGATAAACGGCAAGGCAGCACCGTTAAAACCACTTTCGTATTCCTTGCACGTGCGCATCGGCAGAAGAGATTCGCTGAATAACGTTACCCCGTTGCGCAATAAATAAGTAGCAGAGCAAGGGAGAGTCGTGGTCGGCAACGGGGGAATAGAGAAACCGGAAAAAGGCTCGGGCCGTGCGTGCGAGACGTGGTGCATCACCAGACAAAAACAAAAAAAAATCGAAAACAAAAACGCAAATCTTATAAACGTCCCAAAATGGCAAGGCAAAGAAGCGCGTACGGTATACGAAGAAGAAACGTGACTGGCAACGAACTTCATCCCTTGCTGCCTCTATTAAATGTACTTCCACGTCCTCAGAGATCCTCGACATAGCGGATGTTGGATCATTGATTATTGCCTGGCCGCGCTGCCGACAGGCATAATAGTCGCGTGCCTATAGCCATCCGCTGTGGAGTGGTTTCACTGAGTCTATCTTTCGAAGAGTCCTCCCGCTTAGTGCAAATCGAACTCAGGACGAATTATCCATATACAAAAGCAGAAACCTGGGCGCGTTGGTTCGGATTCATCATTACCGGAGAGCGCTTGTGTTGTGTTCTTCCCTGCGTCTCCGTCTTGAGTGCGCGATCTTCGGCAATAATGTATCGATGTGCGCAGTGCAGTATCATATGATTACAGCAGGGCGTCGTCGTCATTGGTTGACAGCATGCAGACAGGGATGCGATTAAATTGAGATGGTTAGATTTTTAAACACTCACAGGGTCCCTTATGCATTCGCCTCACACGACTCGCAGGCGAAAGCCATCTATGTTTATCCTCAGTCAATGTATTGATCCTGCCCCGCCACCCTCCGAAAGCTTTCTGCACCTAACGTGGTTTTGCACTGCCTCCGCGACCGGCCCACTTTTGAGCGATGTACGATGTCATGTGATGACGTTATCATTTGACGTGGGGTCACGTGAGGTGACAGTAACGTCATGTTGACGTCATTATGACAGACAGACAGACAGACAGACAGACAGACAGAGACAGACAGACAGACAGACAGACAGACAGACAGACAGACAGACAGATTAGATAGATAGATAGATAGATAGATGATAGATAGATAGATAGATAGATAGATAGATAGATAGATAGATAGATAGATAGATAGATAGATAGATAGATATATGATAGATAGATAGATAGATAGATAGATAGATAGATAGATAGATAGATAGAATAGATAGATAGATAGATAGATATAGATAGATAGATAGATAGATAGATAGATAGATAGATAGATAGATAGATAGATAGATAGATAGATAGATAGCCACTGTCCTTGAAATGAAAGTCTCTTTCGTTTCTGGTTTACTTGCGTAGTCTACACAACGACGGATTACTTGTGCATACGCAGAGAAAGGCAACCGTTCGTGGCGCGAAACCTCGCACCCAGCGCTACCTCCCTCCGTTTTTCACATACACTGTGTACGTGGAGCTTCCAAAGCACGTACCTCTACGACACGAACGTTTACAACATCGAGTACACCGGAAGCGTTATTCTATATTCCCGCCATCAACAGGTTACCTCACCAGGTGCAAGACGAGAACATCCGAAAGCTGTTTACCGCCTTCCGAGGGCAATTAGGTTACTCCTCCTCTCCCGATGCGTTGCTAGTAACGCGCAGAGCTGCAGAGTGCTGGCCATGCATGTTTTATTATGAGAAGCTTTATTTGGCTAGGAAAAAGGAAAACCCGGTCTCCAATGTACGCAACCATCATTCTCATGAACGGCAATGTACCACAAATATTTGTTAAGCCCCACTACTCACCGCTAGTCCACTAAAAATGAAAAAGGGAGCACACGGACGGCAAACACCAATTAACATTTCTGGACGGACGTAGCCAATAACGTCACACGGACCCTGATGTATTTGTCTAAGAAGATTCAAAGTCGAAAGCAATTTCTTCTTCTCAGTTGTTTCTATTGATAACCTCCCCCCCCCCCCCCCCCCGAAAGCTTTCTGCGCCCAACGTGATTTCGCACTGCCTCGATGATCGGAAGCATTGGAAGCCTACTGCGCCTCACGTGTTTTTACAGTGCGTCCGCGATCTGCCCACCTATGACCAAGCGACAATGTGCTGTAATTAGATCATAATGTGAGGTCGCTTTATGTGGCGTCACAGTGACGTCACGATTAAGTCATCATGGCGACACAAATTTTGGCAGCCTGTGACGTCACGATGACCTCTGTGTGACGTTATCACACGATGGTTTTTTTTTTTCATCCCTCGTCTTTCGCCGACGGTATCTGTTCGCGTTTGATGATGCATCTAAATGTTTCGCCTTAATAATTGAGACAGACAAAAATGAACCATCGGGATTAATCCAGTGATAAACACCGAGGCCGAATGTTTCAGCTTCGCATGTACGGATGTGCTTGGGCGGCAATTTTTGCCTGCTCGCTCGCTCGCTCGCTCGCTCGTTGCACGTTCGAACCTGATATCTGCTAACTGCAGTATGACGGGCCGGAAGAGGCAAGCGAGGAGGTGTCGGCTTGAAACTCGAGCTTCAGTCTAAACACTGTACACGTACGCGTCTAGGAGAGGTCCGTGACTTCACGTGGCTCGAACCAGAGTTCCATGCTTTGCTCAATTCTCGCTCTTCACTGAGGCGGATAGAGATTTTGTTTACTCGTTTGTTTTTATCGTTTGTTTCGTCGGGCCCACCAATCAGGCGTCGCTTTACATTCCATGTAGTGACGCATGCCGTGTACGGCCTGAGCGCCTATAGGCTGGCTCAACGCGACGAGCTATACGACTTATATTCCCTCAACGGCTGGTGCTAAAAGGGCTTCACAGTTCAACCTGCGCAGGCGATAGGTTTCCATACTCTATACGTTCTGTCAAGGTGTTCTAAGTATTCTAAAGCGCTGTGCATACACATGGCACTCTGACGATAATATAGCGTCATTGAAGACTTCCTTTTTCAAGTTCAACTTGATCCAGTTGTTTGATTCGAAAGCAGTGACGTAAGAGAAAATTGCAGCAGACATGAACATCGACTCATTGGCCGCGCGATCAACGTACTCAGTATCTCTCCTCTTCTGCACCATCCTTCTTGGGACCGCCGACCAACTCGTCATCGTGGAAGATACGACCAGTCTTCCTTGCTCGGCGAACAACTTCAAGTGCGCCGGAGCTGACGTGTGCGTCCCAATCTCGCTGCTTTGCGATGGTAAAGCGGACTGCTCCGACGGCTCGGACGAAGATAACTGCGTGGCAAGACGAAACTGCTCAGCGATCGAATTCCGGTGCACGAGCGGCGGCCAGTGCGTCTCGAGCTGGAGGCGATGCGACGGCCATTACGACTGCGCCGACCAGTCGGACGAGGCCTCCTGCGCAGCAGAGACGTGCCACCCCGATCAGTTTCAGTGCAAGAACCACACCGGAGCGTGCATACCCTCCGGGTGGGTGTGCGACGGAGTCGAAGACTGCGCCGATGGCTCTGACGAAGATGAGTGCCAGTACACCTCCTCCTGCTCCGATGACGTCATGTTCCGGTGCGGCAACGGCCTCTGTGTCTCTAAGGGGTGGAGGTGCGACGGGGTCCGAGACTGCGCCGATGGCTCTGACGAAGATGAGTGCCAGTACACCTCCTACTGCTCCGATGACGACTCGTTCCTGTGCGGCGACGGCCACTGTGTCCCTAAGGGGTGGAGGTGCGACGGAGAAGTCGACTGCGACGACCGCTCGGACGAGACCAACTGTCCACGTGGGACATGCTCTTCGAAGAAGTTCGAGTGCGAAACCGGTCAGTGCATACGGAGAGAGTTGCTCTGCAACGGTCACCCCGACTGCCTAGACGGATCTGACGAAGACGCGTCCACCGTATGCGCCCCCGCGTCGTGTCCAGTCGGTGAGTTCCAGTGCGGTCCCGTTCGCAGTCGTTGCGTACCCGAGGAGTACCGGTGCGACGGTTACCCGCAATGCGCCGACGGGTCGGACGAAAAGGACTGCCCTGGCTTGACCTGGAACGTAACGGACTTTTTCTGCGAGAACGACCAGCGGGTTCCGCTGTTGGTACGCTGCGACGGAAACTTCGACTGCGACGACGGGTCCGACGAAAGCGTCCAAGTATGTTACATGATGCAGACGTGCCCTGGCAACAAGTCTCGGTGCGATTCGCCCGAAGGTTCCTGCGTTCCGCTCGACGTCGTGTGCGACGGTTACGAAGACTGCGTCGGAGGATCGGACGAGAGAAACTGCGAAGGTGTCACGTGTTCGTTCCAAGGTGAGTTCACGTGCAAGAGCGGTCAGTGCGTGCCGAAGACGTCGGTGTGTGACGGTTACCTGGACTGCGAGGACGGGTCCGACGAACACCGCACCATCTGCGCGCTGAAGTGCGCTGAGGGCGAGTTCTCTTGCAAGAACCCCCGCGGAACTTGCGTTCCTAGCGAGTACCGCTGCGACGGCGGCATGGACTGCGAAGACGAGTCAGACGAAATAGGATGTTGAGGCGGAGGACTCTGTATGGTCTGAAACACACTTTTCTAGAGCTGTTAGTCGTCTGCTTCAGACGCCGCTTTTCGTTTGCAAAAACACGCAGAGACCAACGCCGCAATCATACCAAGCATTCATACCGCGTGCTGGGTTCTTGTGCTACAATTCAAGCATGAACAGAAACTTGTAGCTAATTCGAAGTACACAGCTGCGGACGGCGCCAGCGTCCACAGCCACGCGCTCGACCTCACTAAGCAAGTGTGATTCAGACCGTGTTGTACCTGCCGCACTTTTTTAATGCATTAGCATTAGAAAGGGTACAATGAAGAAGTCCACGTTAAAGATGCTTAAGTTTGTCGGAATCATGCGATGGGGAGCTCACCGTATCCACTCGCAATTATGCAACGACCTCATACTGTGAGCTAAGTGCTGGCTAATGTAAGCCAGTGTTGGCTACCGAGGTACTTAAAGGCAGTTATGAGTAAATAAAGCTTGTGCTGACACGTGTACCGCCTTCGCTCATCTATATCACCGTCTTTGCCCGCTTTTAAAGGGCCCCTACACAACCTTTGAATATAGAAATAACGAGCGCGTTATTCTCTATTGGCGTTTCCAGTCTTTTCGGTGAAATTCGTGGCGCCAGCAGTCTGTTCAGGTGACGTCATGAGGAGATAAAGTTCATATACAAGGTATATTCGTTGTGAATTGTCTCCTACCCTGCTTTCCCTGCAGTCGCGCATCCATTCTGCCTTATCTCGCATGACTATCGTGCGTGATCAACTGATTACACTTTGTTTTGTGCGTCTTCGACTGCTCAAGCGGAGTCAAGAGCGGGCAGCCGAAAAGCACGAAATCCTGATATATGCTCAACGCTTAGTGCTGACATTGTCCTCGCGTTTTTATAGGAAATAGGAAACCACTCTTTCTTGTGTTCGAACTCAGTTGTTTAGCGGCCTTTCAAAAACCTGCGTTACCAAGAGGGGCGTAGCCAGAAACTTTTGTGTGTGTTGGGGGGAGGGGGGGAAGGGGGGGGGGCTTTCTACCATACATTATGATTGGCGTGCGTTTGTATGGGACCATGTATGTCTACACATGCAAAATTGAACGTTTTCGGGGGGGGGGGGAGGGAGTAATCGTCGTCCCCCCCCTCTCTCTCTGGCTACGCCAATGGTTACCAATAGCTGCGGGCTGTTTACGCCGACCCCACGGAAGCGCCCAACACGTCGGTAATTTAGCCATGACAAGTCTCTGCATATGCTTATCCATGTCACAGCGCAGCGAGGTGAGAAACGTTGTTTAGTGGACATGACAGAAGGCAAGGCGTTTAAACACGGACAGAAGAAAATCAGGCAACGCGAACGCCGTTGTTTGTATTGTCGGGCCCTTTTCTCTTCTCCGGTGTCTGAATTTTCAAGCCTTACCTCGCTTCTGAATGAATACCTGCCAATTAACTTCCGCTAGTGTAAAACCTCATTTCCTGCACACATTCCCTATTCGTGTTCTAAGACATACGTGTCACCCGGCCTTCGTTTCCAGGGTCTATATCAGCACGCCTTGCTTTCTTCCGCAACAAAACTGTCTAATCTGCGTAGCTGGCATCGTCTCTAGTTGTGAAAACGCGCGGACTGTTCCTCCATTGCGGGAGCAGCTGCACCGTACATCACGACGCGGACACGCACGCTACATGCATACGGGACTCGCCGGGTCTCTTTGGTGCTGAGAGCGAAATTCGTCGGAACCCGGCGCACGGTTGAACGCCCGGCAACCCAGCCGTGTAGTACACGCACGCTAAGCTGTGGTCACCGGCTGTGACGACTACAGCGCTGCCAACTACTATAAGAGCGACGGCGCTGTGGTACGTAACACCACGCTCCGGGTGAGCCGGATTTCCGCACAAAAGGGACGGAACTGGAGTTCAAGGCTGGACCCATTCGTAAACGTCTCGGTTCAAGGCCATACATGGGACCGATGAATGGTCAAGGAGAGATGAATGGCAAAGCTCAAAGAAGAAACTAGGGAGTATACCTTATATATTTTTTAAGCTGAATTAGGAAACAAATAAAAATGATACTAATACGTAAAAGACATGGTACAATATTGGTACATGAATGAATGAATCAGTGAACCAGTTAATCAATGAATCAATGAATCAGTGAATAGATAGATAGATAGATAGATAGATAGAGATAGATAGAGATAGATAGATAGATAGATAGATAGATAGATAGATAGGATAGATAGATAGATAGATAGATAGATAGATAGATAGATAGATAGATAGATAGATAGATAGATAGATAGATAGATAGATATAGATAGATAGATAGATAGATAGATAGATAGATAGATAGATAGATAGATAGATAGATAGATAGATAGATAGATAGATAGATAGATAGATAGATAGATAGATAGATAGATAGATAGATAGATAGATAGATAGATAGATAGATAGATCTCACGTCACGTGCTACATGACGCCAGCTGGGACAAATGTTAAACATTCGCCGCCATATGGTGGCGCTAGCTAACACTTTCGGTGGTCGCGTAAGCATATCATAAGCGATCATCCATGAAGTCCATGAAGTCGAGTCTCTTCCGTTGAAAAAGTTGCCACTAAGCTATTGCACTGAAGTTCACAGCGCTGCCACGTTAAAGATGTACCTGAGAGCGATTAAAAGCACTCTAAAAAAACGGCACAGTCACACAATTGATAACACCCAAACCCTCTTCGCCTCCTCACAAGGGTCACGAAGTGCCTCCCGGTAAAGCAGCTTTCCATTTCAAGGCATTCATTCGGCTTGCAGGAGGCAATTACACGAAGCCTCCCAAACTGACACCACCATACGTCGAAATACTCATCAATAACTAGCTGCCACGCATGTCAACGCGACGGCCAATGCCTCACTCATTCCTGGGATCTCCGAAGAGAGCAGCCGGCTACATAAGAACCGTGAAACAAAATCAGTGGCAAGAGCTTGTTTGGCCTCCCACGCCTGAACGCGTTCTGGGAACACACCGGCAGCACCGTGACACGCACCGACGACCTTGAGGCGCAATTCATCGTATGCGGATCAAAACGTGGCTTGTTGGCGAGGACAGATTTGGCCCCGTGGAGTTGAAGGATCTCGTTCGTCTGCAGCGCAGACGCGTGTCTGGTGAGTCACGTGACAGGCCGCGTCTGGAGACGCGTCTGCGCACTTTGGTTTGTTTTTGACGTCGTGGAATGCGGCTAAAGCGACTGACCTGTTCGCATGTCATACACCTTGAAAAGACCGGGAATTTTCTTTTGTAGCTATTTCATAGGCCAGAGGATGTTTAGCGCTTGTTGGTGTTCGCCAAAGATTGAATATAGAGCGGCCACGCTTACTTTGCGTGCTTGCCTCGCTTGCTTGCTCGTTCGCTTGCTTACTCACTCACTTTCTTCCTTCCTTCCTTCCTTTCTTCCTTTCTGCTGCCTCCTAACTGTTTCCTCCCTCCATGCCGGGAGTCGGACCTGCATCCGTGCTTAGAGCTCAACATTTCAGTTGCTACAAGAAACAACGATGGTCATGCGTTCATATCCAGGCAACAATAAAACGTGGCAACGTAGAAATGACACGTGACCTCAATAAAAGATAAGATTGCCCTATCAGAAACGGCTGGTCACCGGCAAGCCCACGATCCCCCTGAAAGAGCATGGATTATTAGAAAACTGCGCATACCAATACGCGTGTCACTGGCGCACCTTCAAGTGCCGCATTTCTGTAAGCCGAAATCTGCGAGTTATAAAAGCTTCGCTTAAAAAGAATCTGCTCCACATCTGGAGAAAGGGATTACCACTGTTTGGGCTCCTTCGAAAAATTGCCGATCGTGTGACGTATTCGTGATCTTCGCGATCAACGAGAGTCACGGTTTCTCTTGCTTAAGTTTGAGAACCCAGCCGTTAACCGAGGACGGCCAATTCTATACTCACTTTCGTGATGTTGCTTCAAAACACAAACATTCTTAAACGAGTCATTCACTCGGCAAATGCAGATATTCTAAATAATGCTCCCAGCAGTACAAGTGCTTCGCATCAAACGTGCGCTCAACGCGTGAGCGTCGGCGACGATAAGTTCCACGGGGTCATTATTTTCTGTCATCCTCATCAGCAGCAACATGAATACGCCCCATGCAGAGCAAAGGCCTCTCCCATGTTTCGCCTTTCAACCCTGCCTTGTGCTTGTGGGGCCACCTTATCGCCGCAAGCTTCGCAATCTGAACTGCCCATCCAACTTTCTGCCTCCGCTTCACGCGTTCGCCTTCTCTTGGAATCCAGTCTGTTACTTTTAATGAGAATAACACAGTAATTTCCTTTCATTACAGAGCTATTCCATCATTGCTACGCAAGTAGAAAGGATCTCACTTACTGCAATCGGTCATCCGAAGCCACTAGCCGTCCACTTCCAAGAACTGACTGCTTCGGTTCTACGCATTCGAAGCTCGATCGCCGCACTACACAGTTTCGCGCAACTCGCACAACTGCCGACACTAACACGCATCAGGTCACCTAACGTCCAGATGAACAGCAGGCGGCCGAGTGAGCCACAGCTAGCGCCAACATATCCCGATCGACGCACGTGACTGCCTTTACCTTCATGACGTCATTCAAAGATGGAACCGATACTGGGGTTTGGGCTTGTTGGTTTGGCATGACACACACAGCGCTCGTGTGTGTCAGGCCTCTTCTCTGTCGTCGCCTTATGCGCTTATCAAACCGATACTGATTCGTAGAAAAGTTATTTCAGTCATTCATTTATGACGATCTAGGCTGTACCACGGCATTTTTCTACGGCTTCAGGATTCCATTTTATCCCTTGAAAGTGGACAAAACGATCTTGAGGTTATTCACTTCAAGAAACAGTCTCTTTTTTGAAATCTCTTTTAAAACACACGTGTTCATGTACTACAAAATAAACAGGTGTTCAGAAAAACTTCAAAGAGCTATTATACCTGTCAAAAAATTGAAATATGATGTTTCAAAAATAAATCTCAAGGAACGAGGGGGTTGAGGGGGGAGGGGGGACACTTGCACGATGTGTCCTCCCTCCCCCAACCTGAACACGAGGGTCGTCAGGACCCCCCTAACTCCCCCTTTATTGAGGTCAGTCACTTGGATGCTCTCGCATTCAGGGCGTCAGTGGAGTGCGTACCGGAAAATATCTTTCTCCTGAAAGAACTCCACACGAATACAGGCTTATCTGCGTTCTGGGTTCAGCGGAAAACAAGCGAAGGCTTTGTGCCCGACCTGCAGGGCTGTTCGCGCTTCCAAATGAAGACCTCCGCGGCCCAGAACAGCAAGAGAAAACGACCCGAACGAGCTACACCGTCCTGTGTCAACGACAACCCACCTAGCTTCTGTCTCGCGTGAAAGAACCCTTATTAGCCGGTCGGCCGAACCGAAACAGAAGCCGCCGAGCATTGCGTTTTGTGCACTCTTCAAACAAAAGGCAAAGCGCGCACGGAGCCGACTGTTGACCTGTCACAAAGGATCCCTCTTGCGGCGAGGATGACCTTGACTGCCGTACTCGAAAATCCTCGCCCTATACGTTCTTCGCTTCTTCCTGCGGCTTCGCGCATGCGTGCTCTCGACCGACAGAGCTGTTTATGATGCAAGCCTTTTCATCGTGACTGGCACACCGCACGTATACGTGTGAGAACCTCACCGTGCGTGGCTTTTCAAAAGCGTTTTCGCCCTCACCTTTCCCTCGGTCGCCGGACAGACAATACGACAGCGGTCGGGAAACAAGCGGCGGTCTTGGACGCGGACGGACAATAAACTGATCACGTGGTTGTCGCAGTTCCGGAAGCCGAAGACGAAGACGCGGTCGACATTGAAGAGTTCAAGTTCATTACTGACGCTACTGTGGCGACGTGTGGCGCATGCATGCAGGAAGGGGACCCAGACGAAACGTCCCGCTTTCTTTTCTTGGGTGCTGTACAGCCCATCGTTAGGCATTCCATAGCGGCCGATGATTATGGTTGCACTTTTGTTTTTGTCATTCGAGGTTACGCGAACGCAGCCGCGCCTTTTTCCCACGCCTGCACAACTAGAGACATAGGCGTGCGAAAGAAGAGGTGGGGAGGGGGGGGGGGGTCTGCCACTTCTAATACCTCGTCTTTGAACTGTGTTCTGATCGTAAGGGCCTCAGTGGGAGGGGATCGGGAAGAGGAGGGTGGGGTGTTGTGGTAAAACTTCGCCGCCACTGTTGGAGAACACTGAGCACGCCGATGACAATACATATATGAGGGGAACAGCTGCATTGGCACAGCTTCAGAATAGCACACCTTCAAGATGGCGCACCTGTACAGATTGGGGCCTGGTTGCCCATACGCAAGCGAATGGTCGCGCTATTGAGCATCCAAACGGCAACGTTCAGCGACCCCTTTGCGTGGTTCGCTTCCGCGAAGTGTTTCCACGCCACCACGAAACAGACATCTTCCCTTTGGCACATAGTGTTCCACAACAGGGGCGTAGACAGAAATTTTTTTCGGCGGGGGTGGGGGGGGGGGGGGCGGGAGTCAACCATACCTTATGTATGTTCGTGCGTGCGTTTGTATTATATATATATATATATATATTATATATATATATATATAATAATATAATATATATATATGTGTGTGTGTGTGTGTGTTGGTGTGTGTGTGTGGTGTGTGTGTGTGTGTGTGTGCAAGCAAAATTGCAAAATTTTGGCGGGGGGGGGGGAGGTTGAACCTCCCAACCCCCCTCCCCTGCCTATGCCTGTGTTCTACAACGTTCTTTCTTATTTCTACAGAGATGCCTGCAGAGGGCACGCCCTTGAACATTCGTGGCTGTCTTTACTCTGATATGCCGCTCATCGTTACCTTCAGGATGATTTCAGCCAATAAGAAGTTCTTAGAAGATTTGTGGCGTTTTTTTTTTTTTTTTCTGAAAGAGCCAAGCCCACTTTAACTGAAACAGAAAAAAAAACGCAGTCTTTTGCTACCGACAATATGGCCGGGCCAGCTCGAACAATTTTTTGCCAATGTGCTCATGTCACTAAAATACTTCCAACCCATATTGCGGCTAAAATATATAGGCCAGAGGCGTAGCCAAGGGGGGGGGTTCAACCCCCCCCCGAAATTTTTCAGTTTTGTTTGCGTGTATATACGCGCACACATACAAACACACGCACGCACATACATAAAGTATGGTTGAAACCCCCCCCCCCCCCGAAAAAAATTTCTGGCTACGCCTCTGATATAGGCTACCATCGTAGGCATTGAGGAGTAAAGTTTGGGCTTAAATTGGCTTGCAAAAGACGTCTAATTGGCAGTGAATTAACGATGTAGCAATAATTTGCGACAAGATTAACACCATCCTTGTGCTTTCATTGGTGCCGTCCTTTGTTGCATGGGCGTAATGGCGATGGCTGGACTTGTAGGGAGAGAGGGAGAGGGGTCTTTCCTGGCAAAAGGTGCATCATTCTGGCCTGTCGCCAGCCTTTTCTTGCTCTTGGCATCTATATTGAGGGCCTTCAAAAATGCTTGTTTGTTTGTTTGTTTGTTTGTTTGTTTGTTTGTTTGTTTGTTTGTTTGTTTGTTTGTTTGTTTGTTTGTTTGTTTGTTTGTGTCTGTTTGTTTGTTTGTTGTTTGTTTGTTTGTTTGTTTGTTTGTTTGTTTGTTTGTTTGTTTGTTTGTTTGTTTGTTTGTTTGTTTGTTTGTTTGTTTGTTGTTTGTTTGTTGTTTGTTTGTTTGTCCTTCATCAGTATGGCACATACCCACTACGGGGGATTGGCCAAGAAATGGTAGCTTAAAATTTAGAAGTTAATCTGCAGAATGTTTAATCATAAAAAAGAATAATAAAAAGGAGATATTAGGTAATATGTCAAATAAATACTGCAATGACATTGATATGCGCTTTCGCAGTAGACCAGACTGCCGTATTAACTTGATCAGAAAATTTTCGAATACATTTGTTAGATTTTAGTGAATTTTTATTTACGAATAGTTGACGTCAGGATTAAAGCTGTGTACGTTTAGTAGCTTGGATGAAATTACACACCGCATTAAAAGCATTACACTTAAAAGCATTACAAACGCACCGCATTACACACCGCATTAAAAGCAAAGAAAGAAACCGCTCTCTCGTCTTTCAACTTTCAATTCGGAGGGGTTTAGGGGCCCTTTAGCACTGTGCTTGAGATGTCGCGCTACAATTGAACGTTCAACGCGCCTTAATCAGCGCAGCTACGAAAAAATGCTGCTGACGACAACGGCAACAAGAGAACATTCGAAAGTGTTAATAAGCTCAGGTCTCATGCTCTGCGCTAATGAATTCTAATGAGACTCAACTGGTTTTATCTCCACTCCAGTGAAACTTTTTACATGTGATTAGCTATTCATCTCATAGTTCTCGTTTGCGAATAGCTGACCAAGCTATGCTCGTGTAAGGCGAAAAGAAAATCTTAGGTGTATGACAATCGTGTCTTCCTGTCGACACCGTGTCCTATCTTGTCTCACGCAAAAGTTCGCGGAAATAGCGTTAGAAGAAATTCTAAAAATCTATGAAGCAATTACGCTCAATAAAAGAAGCATACGCGTCTGATACTCTTAAATGATCGATGAAGCCATCGATCTTGAATGATAGTACGAAATAGAAACAATCAAAAGAAAGCAATTTCCTCAATTTGATGGATCGGAGCGGAAAACAGATCTGTTTAGTTGCTAGCCCTCGGGGTGCCCACCGTGTAAACCTCGACAACTACGAATGTCACCCGAAGCCCAAACATGGTTTGAATCAGTCCTGAAAAAAAAAAATGAAGTCTTTTGCTTTGCACATTTCTTTTTTCGCTTTATTTTTTGTATAATTCTTCCTCTGCGAACAGGTTTCCCACAAGAACGGGACCATGACAGTCGATGCCGTGTGCCTCTAGGCTGCCCAGTTTCCACTGGTTTTTCGTTACTTTCTTTCTCGCGTGATTTGAAACAGAACAAAGTTTTCGCAGGAGCACCTAAGGCATCGACGGAGTTGTTTCAACTCAAGGAGGAAGTGTTGGTTCAGTGGAAAATTAAGGTAAACTTAAGCATCGATGCATCTGTTTCCTCCGCCTACTTGACTCCTTATACGGGGACTGGTCTGAGTAAGTTTGAAGCTCAGGAAATTGAAAGATATTTTATCTTGATATCTAAAGCAGGCTTGCCTGTTCCGCTTATAATAAGCGGATTCGGGCGTCCGTTTTTTTTTTTTTTTTTGCCGAGTTTCTCGTGGCGTTTTTGGGCTTATTTGCATTTTTTCCAGCAAATATAGTTATTTTGGCGATCATCACGTTCATTAATAGCGCGTTTGTCGATGACTTTGAGTAGTTGAGTGTTCAAGTCAAACATACGTTGCTGCAGTCAACAAGTAACGTTAATCATGCACTGGCGAACGTGCATTCGACCGAATGGAGACTACCTTGGAGACAATGTTAAAGAGTAAATATGTGCTTTCGTTCATAGTTGCGCATATTTTCGCTGTACAAAATTATTAAAGTGATTTCTTCAACTCTCCTTCGTATTTGAGTGACATTTTTTATTATAATTAAAGATATTTTCCAGAATGGGAAGATTCATTGAACTTCCGCTTATTTTGGGCTTCTTCGCGAAAGTCGCACCGCTTTCTTGGGGCTTCCTTTGTGATGATTATTTGCTTGTTAGCTCGGTAGCGTCTGGCAACTCTGATCTAAAGTCAATTTTCGCGCTGCGCACCTACTAACATCGGTACTAGCGAGCGTGACGTCAGGCTACACTATCAGTTCTAGTGACTTCACGCTCCAGTATGGCTAGCTGTGACGACATCAGGAGCCAAAAGAGACAAAATGGCCGCTTGTGCGTCACCGACGGAGCGGATCGGCCGTGGAAACGTCACGATACCATGCGCGAGCACGTGACGAGAAAGTCATGCTATGTCGTGACGTCAGAGTACACTAGGAACCAAAACTAGCTTTTGAAAACATGTTGCAAATGATTTTTAGGGCACACTCACACTTCCCAGGACACTTTCTAGGCTCTTGAGGGATTGGCCATTCATTTGACAGAGAAAAAAAGACAACTGAAAATTTTCGTGTGAGCACCCCATTAAAATTTTACTCTGGTTACAGTTAAACATTAAAAGGTGCGCTTCCTCAAACCATCCTTTTCCTTACACCGACTATGCTAACATTGCCGGCCCTTTTCTGCATTTTTAAACCATTCACATAGTTAAATATCGAAACTGCGCCCGCCATTCCAGCTAGGAATAGTAGATGCTGCTTAAGACTCGATGTGGGTTCCTGATACAAGGTAAGCAAAATGCGCATCGCATGCGCTTATATGTACTGAATTCGGAGATATTTTTTTCGTATTTGGCACTTACTGAATTAGCAAAGCGCTAATGGTTTACTTTGAAATTGTCAGCAGAGTTCCGTGCTTTCTTGGTTCCGTAGGCATTTTAAGTGGGCTTGGCTGTGCCTGTTATCTGTCGAATATCACCAGCAACTTTCTGAATTTCCTGCGCTTATTTGTGACCTCGGTTGCAACCAATTACAATTTACAAAAACAGACTTACTTCTCTCTCTCCTCTCTCTTCTCTCTCTCTCCGTGTCTCTCTAAGGTTTAGTTGTACAAGTGCGTGCGCAGGATCTTGCCCTTGGACAATAAGGCAAAGCAAACGGCTTCCATTTTTATTACGTTTCTTTTCGTTGTAAAAGAACGCCGCCGTGCGTAACGAGTCACTTGCGCGGAATGACCTCATTGTCGCGCGCGTTCGCGCAACTCCACGACGACGTGTTTAATTATTCATGAAGGCAACCAATTGGTGGCTTTCTCGTTTCCTTTGCCCCTTCCCCACGCCCACCGTACCTTATCTCAGAAGTCACGCTGCCTTGCGCAATCACTGACAAATCAATCAGTCACGCACGGAACTTCACTGATTACATTAAAACCACATAATGAGCCAGTACAAGCATATAGTTCGTCGTTGTGTGTGTCGTCTGCATGTCGTCTGTTTCCTTCCTTCCTTCCTGTTTACGCCGTCTGCTTTTAACGGGGCAACCAATCGCGAAAAGCCTGCCATGCGGAAACAAGCCAAACCGCACTTGCACCGTGCCTTCTTTTTTTTCTTTTCTATACCTGCTTCTCGCAGGAAACGCATAATTCAAACTGCACTGCGGCGTGCTTCTAGCCGAAACGCTTCTTTTCTTGCTTCTTTCCTTGCCTTCTGCCTCCCCGGAAAATATTCCCGTTAACGCCGCATACGCTTGACCGTTTCGCGTCCTTCCCTTGTAGGCGTGGTGACCGCTACGCTGCCCCTAGCCGTACGCAGCTAAGAGTGCCTCGCCCGCAGTTTCTTGCTAGCTGCCGACGCCTTTGCTCCACGCCGGCGTCACCGCGCATGTGAGCTCCATTTTTCCGCCAGCAGGACCGAGAAGCAACGGCGACCGTAGCCGAGCCGAGCCTATAGCTAGTTCACACCCAAAAAGCTCAATCACGCCGTTTTTTTTTTTTTTTGCGGTTGCTTTTCCCGTGATTGTTTATTCAGTTTCTTAGAGCCGCGACCTGGCTGTACAAGCATTAGGAAAGAAAAAAAAATTACGCATATACCCAGGTCGCACAAACACGCATAAACGCAAGCACCTCAAACCAAAACGCGCTGCACTTTTCGCACTGGGAGTGGCGTCCAAGAAAAAACACACAAAAACACATAAGGTATTTGCGAGAAGGCGCGGAAAGGTTGTTGTCTGCATCTGTTGATCGCCTGCCTCTCTTAGCGGAAAACACCTTTTTTTTTATTGTTTGAGTTTCTTCGTCTTTTCGACGCAACAGCCAGTCAGTCACTTCCGGCCGTAGCCTGGAGACAAGACAAGCCCGCCCCTTCGCTCGAAGCAGACGTGTGCTCAGCGTCGTCTGCTGCATCTTGCTCTTCCTTTTCTGTCTTTTCGGCTTGTTTCCTTTCGTATTCGCTTCGTCTTTTGAGTTATTAATCACCGGCTCTTGCACCAGAGCCGTCCGTACACGGGAAACGAGGAAAGCAGAAACTGTCAAGTTATTTTCCCGTCTTTTCTATCCCCGTTTATCTACGGCGTTTACCGATTCGCGCTCAGGTTCTCTGGTTATTTGTCATTGAGGTCGCCGGTGTTCTTCAAGGTTTTCCGTCTCTTTGCTAGAGAAATCGGTTTCGCGGCTTACAGTCTGTCTCGCGTGCAAGGAAAACACCGCATGGGGGCGCCGGTGTCTTGTTTCCTGGCAGTTATTTCGTAACGATCCACGTTTTGCAGCCGTACACGCACAACGGGTGGTCAGCAGATAAGAGGCGGCCATTTATAAGGCACTGAATTGAGACGAAGTTCGCCTGGTCCTTCGTATGGCTATGGCTGCCGACCGTCTAACTGCTTTCGGTCATGAGCACGCGTTTTTTGGGATGTTTTCTTATCTCCAGACACAATCTCGGCGCTACCGGAACAACGCGCGAACGTTGCCCTGAAAACGGACGAAGCAGCTGCCTTACAGACAGCATCCCCCAACGATTTTGCAGATATGTAAAGAACATAGTCGTTCATAAATGGCTTCTAGGAAAATCTGATATAATGCGGTATAGAGTGGTCAAGAGGTCTGTTGCCTGATCACGCTGTTTCGGAAAGGACTTCGAGAATTGCTATATAGAAACGCATCGAATTATGTCTTATTAGAACGTAGGCCACATCCATGTATAGGCTCACTCTGCAATATCCGCTGCGACCTGGAATCGAACCCTCGACAGCATGGTCAGCGTGAGAATGTCGTAACCACTGAACCACAGAAAAGTGTTCCTAATACAAAATGAAGAGCTGTGAAGTCCGAATAGCAATCACTGGAACAAACAGCTTCAAACACTTCAGTAATATTCCTAAGCGGTACGGTATTGTAGCGAACTGAATGGTATTCAGAACACACAGAGCTATTGAAGAAGTGTCACAAACGACTCGTCGAAAAAGTGGTTTGAGCGTAGTACAAAACTTTGATATCGGTACTGGGAGTGGCGAGTTCTGCGAGCCCACCAGATGGCCCTCATCCGGTGCTGGGGGCGACCTCCTGGGCTCTTGCCGTGACCCGGACTTGTACGTCCGGAGCAGAAGTGGCCAGCACGGTCTCACACTTTTGCGAGACTACAAGCTTATGGACTGTTTTGGTTGGTGGGCCTGCCGGGCATTCCCAAATAACGTGTTTCGTTTTGGCTCTCTGACCATATTTAGAGCAGTCTGGCTTGAATTTTCTATGGTTTGACACCAACAGACCATGAAGCTCAGTATGGTACACGGGACATACCTAGACCTTCTGTAAAAGCTGACGCCAGCTGACGACAAAAAGAGTGTTCCACACTCCCCGTCACGGCTGCGAGTGGCGCTGGCCAACACCCCCAGGATTGCATAAAATATAAATACCCAATAAAATGGATGGGAAAGCGACCACCGCTGTAGCTGAAATTGGTAGATAGTCGGACACGTTACCCGACGGTTGTAGGTTCGGTCTCTAACTGCGGCAAGTTGATTTTTCATTCACTTTAATTCCTTTCCACTTATGTCATAACTACTATACAACAGTGAAAACATACAAATAATGTACCCTATACCTTCCTTAGCTACATTGTCCGCTGGTTCCATTAAGTTGGGTCTGGCATGACGAACTAGCCTTCGATCAATCGCCCTTCTTTCGTTATATGAGTTGATGTGGTGCATTCTGACCGGATTTGGGAGAGTACTGGTTCGGAGTTGTCTCCCCGTAACCTCTTCTGCTTTGGTAAAGCACTTGTGAAGAGGTCCTTTTGGGACTTATAAATCCCTAGTTGCACGACTGTTCGATATTGATACTGTAGTAAAAGCACAGCCTGCCTCCCCACCAACGGCGCGATTGGTTAGCGCACGATGCCTTACACATTTCACTCGGTCATGTCTCGAGCCCATACTTAATTTTCTGGCATCGTACTTACTACAAGGCAGATTATTGAGTAGTGAAACTAATGAGAATAGAGGGATTCAATCTCCCGTAAGCATAAAGAAGATAACGTTGTCATGTCCAAGAGGAGGGGTAAACATGAGAACGAGAACTGGAGCACATAGTCACGTTGTATTGGCACTCTCATCAGAATGGAAGGCCCGACTTTTCGTTATGTTTGTTTGTGTCTGTGTTTGTATGTGACCACGTATATATAGATACAAAAAGTAACAATGTGGTGGGAAGGGGGTTGTACTCCCCCTCCCCCTTTTGGCTACGCCACTGAAGAGGAAGATGAGACGACCGCACGGTTTGCACCGTACTTCCAAAGTGTGCCCCCGATGTCCTTTTGATACATTTCGTCCCCCGTCCTTTTAATACATTTCGTGCTGAAAGTAGTGCCGAACCCAGGGAAATTTAATTTAATTTCGAAGGAAAGTCACTAGGTCTCTTTTACTTGGTTGTTAGCCTTGTGTGCTGGAACACCTGATATGCCTGCACACAGTTCGGCGTCGAACCCTTCTCGTTAGGATGACGGTGCAACATACGAAGGTCTGGTAGCATACCGTCACAAGAAAAGCTCACAGACAAGTGCACATATTTGCTCGCGGAAACGCTAAGGACCCGCAGTGTGTATGTAGCTGCTCCGTGCAGAGGTCGCACCTTATGTTTGCGGCCATGACAACTTCTATTTGTTTGTGGTTGGAATCACAAAACCTTGCTAAGCGTGTTTCGCTTGTGAGAACCACAATCGCAGGTACCGAAAAATCAATCCTACGCAATACTCATTTCTGAAGTTTTACGTGGCAAAACAACGATATGATAATGAGGCACGCCGTAGGGGTGGGCGTAGAGCGTGTTAATTTAGACCACTAGGATTTCTTTAACGTGCACCTATATCTAAGTCTACGGGCTTTTTTTTTACATTTCACCCCCATCGAATCCGCAACCTAGAGCTTAGCAGAGCTAGATCTCAGCCTGCTAAGCTACCATGGTGGGTATATTTAATGCCAATCTCATTTCATTTTCTTGAGATCTCATTTCAGTTTCTAACTACGGGACTTCCTCCTGTATATACGTGCACGTATAATTTAATTATCACCGTTAATTATTATTGTGAGCGCGACAAGTGAATGACTCTTCGTCCTCTTTACATGCCATCAACACTTGAGCATCTTCGTCGTCTGTATATATCATCATCAATGTGATTTCGGCTCGAGCACGGCTGAATAACGCGGTTCCTCATAATATGAATAAACGGGTTCTGATTCGGTAACATACGACTCACCACAACCGTAACTCTAATCGCATCACGTCGTAAAATGAAAATGGAAATATTAGCTGAGAAACACGGGAAAGAAAGGCAACAAATCTGTCATGTCTTCAAGAACAATGGAATCAAGCCTCCGGAACAAGCGTGAGAAGAAGTAAACAGTAATCGGTCTGCAGGGCACGTCCCGCGCGCACGCGCTCAGGTTCAGGGAGGGCCCCGGCTTGAGGACTTCCGCAACGCACTGGAAAATTGCCGCGAGGATGAGGGCAGGGCTAACTGAAATTGAAATGGCGGGTAGAGGAAGCGACGGTGATGTTCTGTGCCGCAGGGTAAGAGCCCATTCGCTCAGCTCATTGGAACGGCCCAAGTTCGACGACCCTCATCGGAAGAGGAGTTGCTCAGGTAGCACGAAAAAAAAAAAACTCCCCCGCCCTCCCCCTCATCGCGGGAGGAAACTGCAGTCCGGAGAGGGACTAAAAAACCTCGCTGACTCCCCTTCCCCGCCCTCCGCCGCAACTGCACTAGCGCCAGCGCTAGCTAGCACCTCAACGCTGTACGTAACATCTCTCCGACCCGACAGCAGGGCCCTCTACCCTCAGCCCCCTTCCCCCTCATCGCGGGAGCAAGCTGCAGTTCGGAGAGGGAGTAAAAACGCTTGCTTACTCCCCTTTCTCCGCCTTCCGCCGCAACCACACTAGCGCCGGTGCTAGCTAGCACTGCAACGCAGCACGTAACACCTCCCCGCCAGGAGCGCCCTCTACCTTCGCCGGTGCAACTCCCTTGCCCTCAAAGCGGGAGGAAGCCGTAGTCCAGAGAGGGACTAAAAACCCTCGCTTACTCCCCTTCTCCGCCCTCCGCCGGAACCACACTAGCGCCGGTGCTAGCTAGCACTGCAACGCAGCACGTAACATCTCTGCGGCGGCGGCGCCCTTTACCCTCACCCGGTGCAACTCCCTCACCGGCCTACAGGGGGCAGCAGCGTCGGCGGCCGAGTAAAAGAAGACTCGGCGATCGCCAAACGCAGCGAGCACGCCCGCGCCGCCGAAATATACGGTTCTCAATTAGCATAAATAAATATTCAAAACGAAAGTTCCGCCGGCGCAGTTATACGTGCTTCGGTCGTCGGCGAAAGCAGCAGTAACGAAGGAAGATGCAGGGGCGTGATTTCTCTCTTCTTCCTCCCTTGTTTTTCACTCTCTCTTCCTCTTCATCACGCTCGCTGTGTCCCGAGCCAACCATACCCTCACACACCCCGCTTGCGCCGTAGTAGATTAGAAGCAAGCAAGCAAGCAACGGCTCACGATGCGCAGCATCCGCCTTTGAGATTTTCGGTTTCTTCAGGCCCTCGACGCCCCCTGGACGAGGGCCCACCGATAGAGCGACGGGTGCTGACACCTCGAGTACACTATGTAGCGTCGTCATAATCGCCATCGACATCGTTACGAGCCTCGACGTAAAGAGAGAACGTTAAATACTTTTGTTTTTAGAAGCCAAAACTTGGGAAAGCGGGATGCCTTAAGCGGGCTATCCCAACGTCAGGAAATTGATATCGAATCACCTTGCAAACAGGAAGAGAAAGAAAAAGAAAGGAGAGATAATCGCGAGCGCCGTTAAATGCTGCTGGCGTTGATGACGTTTTGTTGCAGTTGAGAATAATTGATCGATTTAAACCATTATTTGATCTGGTAGTATGTGGCCCAAAGGTAAGTAGGATACTAGCCAATTAATCAATGTCAATATAATAATAATCATAATGAAGACAATTTAATGCTTTTAAATTATATATGCAAAACATGTTGTTATCGCCGTCGTTGTTTTTCTGTCGATAAGAAGCTTTCAGCTCTACAGCTATTGAACCCGTTCACGACTGATATCAAGCGTTTGTCATCTCCCGGCTTTAGGAGTTTTTTTTTCTTTTAGGGAATTAAAATATAGGTAATGCGCTGTCGTGCATCACATTTACATATTTGTTTTTCTCCTTATGCGCCACTTATACTTATTCTGTTAGAGATAACACTATTACCAAATTGCTTATAGGCTGGTGGCACTCTTACGTTTCATGTATTTCATAATAAAAGGTCCCTTTTTCGTATTTTTCGTATTTATACTGTTGGACGTCTTTCTGTATACTGCTGTACCATATATAAACACCTGCAACTGACAAGCGAATTGCACTTTTTTTTTTTCAATATAACACCCATAATAACGTCCAGCAACTATTCTAGGAACGCTGAGTCGAAGGCCAGCTCAGTCGAATTTTAAAGCGAATGAGCGCTGAGACTCTTTGAAGTGACAGCGGCACAGGTAGGAGGGAAAGCGAAGATGTTTCTTTAAAATACCGAGGAAGAATTGCATAACTTCTTGTTGGGCAAGTTGGTATCTGTTCATAATATAAATGCTTTAGGCGCTAAAAAAAGGCACACATCACAATGTTCCCACATCACACATCTCAATAGCCGCTGTGCTGTACGGCGATTGCACATAATTTCACTTGGCATGGGTGCTGAAGACTGCCGTGTGGGTATATTTTCATCCACAAAGCGAATATTACATCGAAGTATGCGTTGTCAAAGCCAAGTTCCTTATGATAAGACAGACAGAAGCAGTCGAAGATAGTGAGCCGTAATCGTGATTAAATAAACGAACGGGGCCACTCCTCCTTCGATGCTTTCGTTTGACCCCTTGACAACCGCAAACATTCCCTGCGATGCCGTTATTTACCGAACGCTATTTCCAAGCCCTTTACAACAGGCGAGGCCGCGACCCCCCACTCCCCTAGCTGAACCAATCATCAATCATAGAAAACACATTCGGAGAGTTCGACACAAGTGTTGGAACACTACCAAACACGACTCCGAGGGTTACGTGAGAGTCATTCGGATGAAGAAACCTTCACCAGCGGAGGTCACAACTAGCGAAAGGATTGACTCTCAATACATGTATACACAGTGACTCATGATCAAATCGAGTGGCGTTAACATGTGTATGCTCTGAGAGTTGGACGAGTGTCGGATGCCCTTCGCTTTTCTTTTTTCTTTTTTCAATATCCTCATACAGCCCAAGGAAGGTGTATGTCCAGCGCCAAATTGAAAGGGGGGGGGGGCGCCCACGCCTCTTGGTGTTTTACTGCCGTGCCCTTTCACCAGGGGGCGCGCGGTCGGGTCAACACGCTTACGAAATCAGCACTGGACACGTACACAGCCTTCAAACCGAAAATTGCAAAAGAAAAGATATACGATAACTCTCGGGATAGCGCTCTGTTGTTTGAAGCCAGTACGGCATTTCTGCGGACCAAGACGTACCGAGCCAAGTACGTAGGAATAGACACACTTGGCTGTGCGTGTGGAGAGGAGGAAACAACGGCTGAACACCTGGTACTTTTCTGTAAAGGGCTTCACCCTACAGTCCAAAGCAATGAGGCTGAATTTTTCATAGCATTTGGGTTTTAGGGGCAGTGAAGGCAAAATTGACTATAAGCAGGTAGAAATAACCAATAAGAGGCTATCCGATTGGTGGCTAAAACCAACGCAGGAGTGAAATTTGGTGTTTCACTACATAGAGTTCATACTACATTATAAGTTACGGCTAGGTGGCGTGAGCCGCCGCCCGATCAAAAAGGTACAGGCCCATCTATCTATCCATTGGGGGCACGTTCTAATTGACTAAAGCGTTTTTAACCATTCTAGCCGACTATCCCAGCTTCGAGGGAAGCTTGTTTGCTGTGGCAGCATTGGTCTGGGTGACCAGCTGGTTTGCTGGCCCCTGTCCCGTACCGCTTGCAAAACGGCCGGGGCGCTCAGGTGGCGATTGACCTTACATTTTTTTCGCTCCGGGCTGGGTTGGCACAGAGCGCTGGCCACGCTAGCTTAAATGAGGCATTGCGCGCATGATAACAAACGCTGCCCGCCGCGCAGCCCCTGCAAGTTGACTGCGACGAACTGCCCACGATGATAAAGACAGGGGATTCCGGCATGGACTCGGTATGCGGGGAGCTCTGGACAAGGCTTTTTCAGCACGATGAAACGCTGGGTGAGTTGGTATAGCTTCATAGTGGCTAACAGCGCGACATGAGCCAGCACTCCATTTCGTTACATGATGAAGGTAATAACCATGATATCTGGTGTTTTACGACCCAAAACCGCCATATGATTGTCAGGGACGCCGTAGTGGAGGGCTCCGGAAATTTTGACCATCCGGTGTTATTCAACGTGCACCTAAATCGGCTCCATTGAAATGCGGCCGCTGCGACCGGGATCCGATACCGCGACCTTCGGGGTCTGTAGTCAAGCACCCTAACCACTAGACCACAGTGGCGGTAGTTACTTGATAAAGGAATTGCCTTATTAGATTATTGGTAAACACCATGTGTTTGAAGGTAAAACCGGTAAGCGCAAATAAACAAGACAGGGACACAGGAAGAATGGACATGGACAGGCGTTCAAGTAGGAACCAACCCGCCCAGTTACAAGTTTTTTAAAGACGATAGTCTTTCTTGGGCAACTTAAACGCAGAAATTTTGGCCTGTCTGTCTGTCTTTCTGTTTGTCGGCGCGTCCCTCAATTCAGCCACTCGGCCAAAGTTGAACCACTTGCCCAAGGGCCAGCCGTCTTGAACTGGTACGGCTGTTCATACTTGTGAACGTTGTCGATCAAAAAGTAAATATCATGCATATCTGAGGTGCAACAGCACTAGGTAAGTATTAGGTGGCGTGTTCCTTTAATAGAAAATGCATACATACGTAATTTTAAGGACCCTACTTTCTTAAGCTGCGCTGAAAATGCATAAGAATGGAAGCTTGAGCGAGTTGGTATGCGTTCATCTTTGTTGAAACAGCGCTCACTAGACGACGACGAAGTAAAAGAAGGCACAGGACAGGTGCTGCCTGTCCTGTGCCTTCTTTTACTTCGTCGTCGTCTAGTGAGCGCTGTTTCAACAAAGCTGAAAATGCGACTGCGCTGAAATTTGCCTTCCTCCGTGCCCTTCGCACGAGCTCATTGTTGTGTTTCGGTTTCGGTTCTGTATTGCACTGTACGAATGCGATGGGTTGGTGTTGAAAAACTTTAGTTTTGAGAAGGCCAAGAAGGTGAAAAAAATATTTAAAAAATGAAAAAGCAGCGTTGTGGGCGGCCTTCAGGCTGCCGGTTGTGGGCGCCGCTCTGGCGTTCCTGTTTTACCCAGGCGACGTCTAAATAAAAGAGTGTGTGGAGAGTACTCGTTGAGTGCGGACGTTTCTCTGCTTCAGCGCTTCGCGCCAAACCGCGTTTTCGGGCTGGCTGGCGTCCCCGCCGGTCGCGTTGGTCACCGCCGGTCTTCGCCTGCTGCTGCGCCGGGACTACCAGCACGCAACACAGCACTCATGTTTCCCGACGTTGCCAGATGGCGTCCATATCTCACACAGCGCCTCTTCTATCGTCTTTACACGACATTTGCAGCGAAGCACGCAGATACGCGGCCAATTTTTGAACCATGTATTGCATCGGGCCAGTAACATTATTTTTGTTGGCCAATAAAACCTTCGTCCTTGGTTTCTTAGCATCTGAGCTTTCCTTGATGATTGGCTTTGTCATCCCTTCCCACGTTAGCTGCGCATTTACCCTTTCCAACGGCGCAGCTGTTTAGCAAATCATTCCTGTGAGTCGATCGCAGAAAACTATCATCTTTACGGTTATGTGTCACTGTGCGGCTACCTGTGAACGAGTACAGAGAGAGAGAGAGAGAAAGAAAGAAAGAGAGAAACAAACATAGAGACGGAAAGAAAGGTATAAAGAAAGGGAAAGAGAAAACTTCTTTCCGAAAAAAAATTCTTCATGAGGCGGGATTCTAACCCACGTACCCTAGATCCACTCGGCTATCCAGGCAAGCTAGCAGAGCATAGCATAGCCTTGTGTAGCATAGTGTAGCAAGGGGGTGGGAAAAGGAAGTGAGCGTTAGGAGGAGAGATGCGATGGTGAGGAGGAGGGAAGGGAGGGAGAGAGTAAAGCGTAGCACAGAAGGAACGAGAAATAGAGAAAAAGAAATGCATAAAGAAAAAGAAAGAGAGACAAAGAGAGCATCAACGAAAGACAGAGAAAGAAAGATAGAAAGAAAAGGAAGCAAGCATCACGTCGTCTAGCGACCAGATACCGCACAACCTGGCCAAGCCGTGCATGCGCAGTAGCTAAGCCACACCCACCGACAGAGACATCGCGCGCAACCTTCGCTCTATAGTGCAAATACTGGCGGCGTACTCCCGAGGAGGAAGCCGCGCACCTCCAAGCTAGACGTGTCGGTCGACGAAAAGTGCGAGCGGCGACAGGTCCGTAATTCGCAGTGCCAGGCTTTGCGCGACTTAGTGCAAACTTCCCACAATATTTTTTTTTAATTATTGAGAATCTGTTGCGTTTGCCTAGAGTTGAGTTTGGTCACGTTTGTGCGCGTTACATATGTGTTGTTCAACCAGTAAAACTCAGTTGATCGCCAACGCCGTGTTGCGTCCGCTTTCTTTGCATTTCGTCAGTATGTCGCGCTGTTCGCCACTATGAAGGCATTTCCGATGTGGATAGGAGTCTAAGAGACGCGCAGGCATAGCCTTTTCCGTGTGCAGTTGGAGTCAAAAGTTTACAGACCGCGGCACTTGATAAAAGCGTTGATTGCTTGAGAAGTGTATTACGCTGACCGTATTGAAAACTCCTACATATAACTCTAAAAAAAGTTACGCCCTTAAAGGTGTGCAGGTATCCCGTAGGTGACACCCTTACATTTACGGCTATGCGGATAGTTTCGTTTGGTGTTGTTTATGTAACTTAACGTCCCAAAGCCACTCAGGCTATGATAGATGCAGCAGTGGAGGGCTTTGCGGATAATATTCGACTACCTGGACCTCTTTAAAGTGCACTGAAATCGAATAGTACACAGGAGCTATAAAGATGGTATCGCACACAACAGCGAACATTGGCTATACGGATAATGCGAAAGTGCCTCGTTAACAACTGCGTAATATTTCTGACCCCCTGGAGTTCACATCAATATCCGATACTACAATTTGGCAGCGACAGCTGCGGAAATTTATCGATAGCACTTTTCGTCTTGTCCCTTGAAGCTATCCGCATATTTGTTCTTGCAAACTTGCCCAAACCACGCTTCGATCTTACCCCTTACACATGAGGACGTTTGCCATGTGGGACGCCTAAACGCCCTTTGTAGACCCCTAAATAAGGTAATACGCTTTGTATGTATTGTTGTGAGGCGGAGAAAGGCACTAATGTTTTGTGCAAGCTCAAACAAAACAGAAGCTCTTTCTGTGTGCGTGCGTGCGTGGTGTGTGACGTACTGCTTTTCTTTATTGCTTGCTTGATTTCTTTCCTTGTAGGTAGCGGCAGTGCCCGGAACTTTGTTTTCAGGCTAAATCGGCATGGCGTCTTTCATGTTCTTTCCAGCGTCCGTCAGCCTCTACAACGGTCCAATGAAAAGACCATCACGCGATCACGGAAATGCGGTTTAGGAGTTCAGTTATCTCGAAGCCCGGATGCTCCTTGAAATTGTGCGATTCCTGATATCGACCTTACGCGTTGTCCAGCAGATGATTTTTAGTCTATCAACACGAAATATTTCAACGAAACGCCCGTAGGAAGTGCAGTGCTTCCAAATTATTTTTTGCGCCGTCGTTAGAACGCATTCATATGCTTCAGTTAAGTTCGCATTGGGATAGCATGGAATAAAGAAAAAAAATTACACCATTTCCTTCTAAAGCGGACCATGAGGCGATCCGAAGCCGGAGAGCTTGCACGATCGCGTTCCGTTGGCGTTCGTTGGGCATGCTACCGACCTCGCGTCGTGGAACGCGAAGAGGAACGCTACGCGCGTCTTGTCTTCCCTCTAGCCGGGCCGTTAATTCTCACAGGGTGAGCGGGGAACGCGGTCGACCGGCTTGCGAGCGGGGGCAGCGTAAGAGGGGAGAGAGAGGGGGAGGGGACGCGCATGCGCTGGCGCTCATCGCGGCGTTGTGCTGGAGAGAATTTCGGCATGTCTAGCCCGCGTTTCAGAGGAAGAGTGGAGAGAGGGAGGGGAGAGGGGAAGTGGAGAGGGGGAAAGAGAAGAGGGGAAGTGGAGAGGGTGAGGGAGAGGGGAAGTGGAGAGGAGATGTGTGGAGAGGGTATGAACATGCGCAGTAAGGGTGGTCACGCCGCACATCACCACCACCACCGGTTTGAACTCCGCTATAAGATGATCTAAAAAATGGGTGTGTGACTTAGTGTTCAAGGCACTCGCATTTGAACCATGGGGACCCGGGTTAAAACCTAATTTTCGGAAAGAAAATTTATTTTATTTTATATTATTTCTTTGATGCGCACGGCCCAGCTGTGGGTAAGGAGGGTTTTTTTTTTTTTTCTTTTGACCACCATTACACCAGCTACACAGGTAATTCAATGGAAGCTTCGCCTAAAGAGTGTTTAGTCATAGAGGAATAAAAATTCTTTCCCTGTGGTTTAGCGATTCAGAGTGCTGTGTACTCTACCACGGGAGAGCGGAAGGATTTCCCTGATATATGTCGACGTGTACACAAGAACAGGTGGCGCTTGAAATGCATATACCATGAAAGGAGCGCTACACGGCCGGTTATTTCCTTTTCCTTCGTCTAAATTCGAAATTTCCCCACTTGTATTAACCGCCGGTTTCATGGGCAATCCCGTGTGTTTAGAAAAATTTATTGTATCACAGAGGGTTAAGGGCCAAGAATGAAGGGTCAAGCAAGCAAGCAAGCTGCAGTGGCAACTACAGTTCTTCCTCACCTTCTCCTCAGTCCTCGCCTTGTTCGCTAGGTTAACAATGTGGGGATACACAATCTGAAGCTGGAGATCCGAATACCAGGCAAAAATACCAACATTTCTTCGTCGCATCGCGCATTCCGTAAAACCTTTATTCTGAGAGTACAGAGTGAGGCAATCAAAGTCTGAACAGCATGTTCCATTGCACTTGGCGAACGCGGGAACAGAAGGACCGAAGGAATCAAACTTTACCAGTCAAGATGTTGTTAGAAGCGTAGGCGTGCGCACGGAGGGGGGGGGGGGGGGGCAGCCCCCCCCCCCCCCCCTAGTTGCCAAACAGAGGAGGGGCGCAAAATCTGCCCCATATATTGACCCCCTACTCACGTAAAGGGGGGGGGGGGGCGCAAAATCTGCCTTGTTCATTGACTCAGGGGGGGGGCGCTGCGACGAACCATCGCCCCCCCCCCCCTGATGGGGTACCCTGCGCACGCCTATGGTTAGAAGACGCTCAGGCTACGATGTTGAAGCATGTGCGTGTATTCGTGCCCGTCCAAGTCACGTTTCCGTCCACGGCGGAGTCTAAGCACACTACCCGCTAAAATATGAACAAATCAATGCGTCAAATGTAACGTGACAAGAAACCGCAATAGGCGACCTCTGCAATGTTCGCAGAAACCAGCTAGAAACCGCCCGTGATTCCTTGATGGTTCGAAGTCTACAGTCATAAATAATATGAAAGGGAGCTCAGAATTCATGCTTAAAGGGACACTAAACAACGAATCAGTTTAGATTGATGAATTGTACTCTCAAAACTCTTGTGTTGTTAATTACACCATCGTAGGTTTGTTAATAGAGAAGAAAATCAAGGTCAAAGTGTCATATTTAAATTTAGCGCCAAAATCTCCGCGCGTGGCGTCCACTGTGGCGTCACGGATTTCAAAGTGTATTTTTCGTACTTTGGAAAAATGTTTGCTTGACAAAACTTCCTTAAACTTGGTATGCTACGTCCATGGCCCTCTCAGAGGACAATGCACTGTCATTTTTGCTGATTGGGAGCTACGTAGGACCCAGTAGACACCGTCAAAATCTACGACATCACGACGTTTGGTGCGGTAACTTCAAGGTGGCGTCGCCACCCGCATTTTCTTTTTGCGAGTTTTCTCGCTTTCCAAGCGTCTTCTCGCGGGAAGCACGGTGATCGTTTTGCCCTTTAGCGTCCCTTTAAGTAACGATCACTCGTGATGTACGGACACGAATTTGATGTATTGATTTGCAAGAGGTGCATCTCCGCTTGAACATTTAATGTTATGAACACTTTTGTGCTCGCCAAATGCATTAGGCTTCTGTGACCTCTTGGACGTAGTTTCAGTGTTTCTTGTCATATTGCTCGCGACTGCGCACTTCCACAGAGAATAACGACAGCCATATGCTCCCGCAAATATCATCCTACGCACATTTCCCGGCTTCGCAGTTCATGGTTTGTTGCCAAACGTTCAGGCTTTTGGCTTGGCGTCGGTACAACGACAGACCTTCAAACCTCTTCGCGAGCACACTGAAAAGAGCGCAATTATGATCCAGTATGCAACCCGTTACAGCACCTTCGTATGCGCCGAGCCGAATGACAGGTAAACGGAAAAGGTGTCGCTACACTTAGAAAGCAATGAAAAGCAACGATAAGAAAGAAAAAAAGAAACACGATGCCAGATTATTCGGTTCCCGCGGTGTGGCTCTGCCCACGCTCACTGCGGCCTTGTCTTCACGGCTAGGCCGTTCGTACGGCGTTACGTGCAGAAGCGAAGTTCTATACACGTCTGGCAAGAAACGGGCAGATACCCGTGCCCTTTCCAATCCCCAATGCGACTGCGACACGCTTGCTGTGGACTTGTACTACAGGCCTGCATTTAAGCAGTCTTTGCCACTTACGTGCAACAGGCGGCCTGGCCCACCACCCGACCACGATCGCTGGATTTACAGACCGTTCTACCGCTAACTGCTAGACTTCATACATGAAGCAAATTTGCATGTGTAGTATTTACGACACCGCGTAGTACTATGCCTAAGTGCGGGCTTTCGAAAATTAAAAAAAAGAAGTTACTGTGGTTGTCACAAGCGTATGAAATCGCAGGTGCTACAAGTCTAGAGACCACGGGCTTAGCCAGAAATATTTGTGTGTGTGTGTGTGGGGGGGGGGGGGGGGGAGGGGTGAGTGGATTTAACCATACTTTATGTATGCTCGTGCGTGTGATTGTATGTGTGCGTGCAAATATACATATGCAAAATTGAAAATTCTCGGAAAGGTTTGACACCCCCACCCCCCTACGCCAGTACTAGACTCCTCTTTTACCTAGCTACCTGAACAGCGTGAGATAGGCACAAAGACAAGGGACCGACGAGGACAAATACGAAGATTGTGGGTTCGAACCCTACTTACGGAAAGGGTGATATTTCGTCCACTTTATTTCATTCGGAAGCTGCATCATAATTACTACGCTACATCTAGAGATAACAATGAACGTCCCCTGTACTTTCCTTGGCCTAACTGTCTGTTGCATTCATTTCGTTAGTTACGTATTGGAATAGCCGGCCTCACTGCGTGCCAGTCTTCCCATATCTGTTATTATACATCATGAACCTGTATTATATGATTATACATCAAGAGGCTTTTAATGTGAACATCACGGTATATTGCTCGATATACCTTTGTCAGAGAGCACGTTCGCGAAATAAGGGAGCTCTTACGTAACACCGCAACGATTGTCCCGAGGGCCTAAAAATCAGTGCGCGGTTGCGTTCATAATTACCTCCATTATTGTTCCGCTTCCTCCGTGCCAAAAACCGTATAAGCCAGAATCCAGGCTCTAAGCCACGCGTCTTGTCCGCCGCGAATTTGTTTGGTCAGGGAAGGGCAGAATGCGTGGGGCGCCCGCGGCAGTCGTGTTTAGCCGCGACCAAATCACAGCGCAGGCGTGCGCTCTGCGGCCGCGCGCCATTTAATTCGTCACGGTTTGCCGGACGCAGTGAGCATAGTGCGTGCATGCACGGGCAAGTGTGCCCCGTGGCAAAAGGGAGGAGTGTTATGGTATGCTGTTTCAAAGGGACACACCAATCTCTATTCTATACCATTGACCATCACTGATATTTCAATTCTTACAGCGAAGGCGCGTGCCTAGGTTCTTACGGATCACATCCGCGGACAACACGACACGTAGAACGAATTTTGACCGCTGATATATACCGGCTTATGCATAAAGTGTCTTATGACAGGTGCCCCTCGTCCCCGCTGATGCATGATGAAAAAGGAGGCGCAAATAACACGGCACACAAGAAAAGATGGAGACCAGGACTACGCGCTATACTAGCAACTGACAGCAAACGACAGTAATACACAGGCACAAGGGCTCCACACAAAGGGAGACCATAGAGGCCTTCCATATCGGGAGGGAGGCGCCAAGTTGCATTAGTGATCCATCTGTTAATCTGCAGGATGGTGAGATAGCCTTTCTCGAACGACACGTGAGATAATCGTGCTGAGCGCTGGTTTTTGTAACCTTTTTGTGTCGACTCGTTGGGTTTTATCTGATCTAACTGCGTTTTAAAAATGCTCCCAAATAGAACCATATTCTTCCGTGTAACTTATAAATTAAACGAGCTTCATGCCTTGATAGCATGCACAGAGTGATAGCTTTTACTCAAAACTCACCCATAGCACAGCGTGCACTTGCAGGGCGAAGCTGTTGATAGTCTTGCGTTGTTAGCTTCTAGGACGAAGAGTGGACAATCGATAACTACGACGAAAAGAACACAAGTAGTACCGACGGCAAAGACGTTCAACTTGCAACTGAATTTCATTATCGCACGAAATATCCCTTAGACGTCTACAGCGCATGCGCAAGAACCAGTATGCCTCTGACGAAAGCACGCAGATAAAAAGGAAGAAAATGCAGAACCGAGTTGATCATGGCAACGACCTTTTGGCGACAACTGGACAGAACTAATGTTATCGAAAACCCGTACATGCGTCCTTTAGACTGACTGACTTAAACCTATAGTTTAAAACGAGCCGTAGGTGTGGACACTGATGTGATAAAACCGGAGACACGAAAAACGGAAGGGGGCTTAGTAAACTGAGCTCCGAAAACGAACTCGTCACGTAGGATAATTCCAATCTGTAAGAGAGAGAGAGAAGAGGGAGAAAGGAAAGACAGGGAGGTTAACCGGAAGCAGTCTCCGGTTTGCTACCCTGCACGTGGGAAGGGGAAAGGGGATGTAAAAGAATGAAAGAGAATAAGAAGAGTTTGTGACGACAGCACGCGACGAAATACAACAACAACAACACAAAACGAAGTCATAACCGCAGTAGAAGTACCACACAGCACCATTTTCTTCCAGCAGTCACAGTTTGACATTGAGTCCGGTTGCGTGGAGAAACCGCAACAACGCCCTCAGAGCGGCTCGTACTGAAGACTGGGTAGGCCAGGGCCCTAGGATTTTGTTCTCCGTGAGAGGGCGGTTGTCCAGCTGGCCTAGTGCGGCTGAGAGGGCCGTTCTTTCGGAGTTGTACATCTTTAAGATGTACAGAAGGCACGTATTACGCTAATACACAGATGAGCTGTAGCTGCTACCCGTTCCGGCTTCAAGGATCTCCCTCTCAGGGGTTATTGTCGTGATCAACCCCTTCCTTTCTTTTGTTAATTACTTTGCCCGTTTACGTCGGAGTCGTACTGGTTCTTGCCCATGCGCTGTAGACGTCTAAGGGATTCTACGTGCCTCACGGAGATTCAGTTGAAAGTTGAGCGTCGTTCATCCGTCTGTATCACACTTGTCCAGACCGGTCAGTCGACTGCTTCAGCCGCCATTCTTTTTTTTTTTTTTTGCGAAAATGTTCAGAGCCTGACGACTTAATAATTCCAAACGTAGTCGTATCGCATGCGAGGTCCTTGTGATATAATTCAAGCCTGAAGAGAACCTTGCAGCTAACTCGAGGTAGTAATTTCGGACGCCACCAGCGTCCACAGCCACGCGCTCCACAGCTCAAGACAGGTGCGATTCACACTGTACATATGTTCCTTTTCGTGGGTGCAGCCAAATGGTTCACGCTTCTACTTGTGTTGCTAGGTTTATATTCACTGACGCCTGCTGCTGTACTTGCAAGCAGCGCGGTGTTAAGATGGTTCTTATGCGCGGCGCTCGGGTCCTACATGTTGATCTGCGCTTCGATGTCCGTGTAGGGACAGCTTCCGGTCCACATTGCATTTCAGGTTACAACCAAGTTAAGGAAGAAGGCAGTGGAGCCGTGGGTTTGTTGATGCACTGCGTCAACGTGGCATGTGACAGTGCCCGGAGGGAAGGGTCATGTAAGTGAGCGCGGGTACGTGATCGTCCCTCATGAAGATGGCGGGTCATATTAGAAGGTGTAGGGGCACAGCGCAGAATGCTGGAAGGGGTCGTTGAGGGGTATGTACAGGAAAGTCGTTGGGTCGGATGCCAGCACGACGCAATAACCAATGGCTCCCTGTGAAGGCGCAATAACTCTGCCAGGGGAAGAATATGTCTGCTGCGTACTGTTTGGCTGTGGATGTGTCTTTAGGGAGATGTAGAGCAGCTTTATAAACCGATGTAGAAGGCGCGAAGGTGACGACGAACAAGAGACACACACACACAGGGCGCCCTGTGTGTGTCTCTCTCCTGTCCGTCGTCGTCTTCGCGCCTTCTAGATACATCGGGTCATGCAATACCAACACGCCCACTTGTCCACCCTAGCTTTATAAAGCGTGTTAAAGCGGATTGAATGCCACAGGGCGCGCTGAATACTGCGGCAGCTCTTTGTACAATGAAGCTCATTTTGGAAGGACAATACCTACGGAACTATGACTTTCCTTGCGTACAAAATTCGCATAGCGCCAGCTCCACCTGAAGCCTTCAATGCTGTTTGAGTAAAGGCAGAGAGTTTCACAATAGTACATTAGAGGGAAATCTGGCACTAGTGTCTATGGCAGCTGCAACGTATGGCACTTCAGCCAGCATGGGAATGATGTGGATATTGCATGGATTTGCATAGGTTTCGTTCTTTCTGCTTCGTGTGCCGCGCAACTGATTGGTCGGCAAGACCAAGTTCATGAAAAGTTCGACAGTCCAACTTCACCACCTTGAACCTTTAACGCTCAACATTTCAAACGAGCTCACGAAGTGTAAAACGAGCCGTTGTTTTATACGAAACAAAACCCAAATCGCGACAATAAACAAAGCCTCAAGCACGAGGCCTAGGCAAATCCACGTATTACCCATCATTGCCGTGGTAAACGAACGATCGCAGCGTCACAGTTCCCTCTAGCAAATATTTCAAGAAACTGGCAACCCGCCACGGCAGCCTAGTGGTTATGGTACTCGAATGCAGACCCGAAGGTCGTGGGATGGAATCCCGGCCGAGGAGGCCGCATTTCGATGAGGGCGAAATGCTTTAGTCCCGTGTACTTAGATTCAGGTGCACGCTAAAGAACCCCAGGTGGCCGAAATGCCCGGAGCCCTCCACTACGGCGTCTCTCATATCCATATTGTGGTTTTGGGACGTAAAACCTCAACAATTATTATCTATGGCTACGGGCACCGTCCCTCCAGAAGTTCGTCCTGCAGCCGCCTCGGGGCGCTTTTGGCTCGTTTTCCCGCCAAAGCACACATCCCGGCCGAACGGGAGCGCGCGGCCACCTCCTCCTAGGCGTAATTAGCATGGGGGCCATAGCGAAAAAAACGCGATTACGTACAGCTGACGAAGGAAAGAATGGAGTTCAGTATGCGAACGCTTATTAAAGCAGCCTGGGCGCCGTCCTACGGCGATACTAGGACGGTGAAGCACGGCGGTTATTGTTATTCTTTCTTATCTTTCCGGTGTCACGCAAATTGGCGCGTGGAGCGGGCAACCTGGTGATTGCGCAGTTTTGTTCGGACGGTGCACGCCCGGCAACACCTCCTAATTCTTTCTCGTGGGAATATAAATGAGAATGGGAACGTTGTTTACAGCGGTAATGTAGGTCCTCTCCTATTATTTTAGTTCCTTGTTTTGCGTAAACAAGAGGCCGACAGCAAGTTGAAAGGATAGAAGGAAGAAAATACGGCACACACGCGTGACCTTGCAGATTCGTAACCCAATTTCAAGCGAAGCTGTGTATTAATAGCAGGGACGTAGCCAGAATCTTTCTAGGGGGGCGAGAGGAGGGAGGAGAGGGGCGTTCAGCCACACTTTATGCATGTTCATGCCTGTGTTTATATGCGCGCGTGTACATATCCGCATGCAATATTCAAAATTTCAGGGCGCTATTCCAATGATTACTAGTGCGACATAATTGTTGTACAGGACAAAAAAAAAGTTGTTAGTGAAGGAAGTTTATGTCGCTTGTACAGGACAAAAAAGCTCTTCGTGAGTCAAGTTTGTCTTTTTTATTTCTTGTGGATCCGACACTTAATCTTTACAACTTGCCAAACTTTTCTTAAAAGAAAATTAGGTTGGGCTGTACTACGCAACCACACCTGCAAAAAAAAAGAGACATTCGCTACATGTGTTCTTCACAGCGCATATCATATTTCTGGAAAAGGCACGTTATATTACTGAAAAATCTGCCGCGGTGAGCGGGATCGAACCCACGACCTTCGGGTCGGCCGTAACCACTATACCACCGCAGAGGCTCATTCTATAAACTAAAATAAGGTGCAAACACAAGGGAAAGGATGAACGGAGGCTGCGCTGTTTTGAACAATTTATTCATTTTTTTTCTTTACTATACATTCACTAGGACGAAGAAAAAAAATAACACACAATGAGTCAGTTGCACATGCGGCTTCGATATCTACTAATCGGCCGCAATTTCGTGGTATACACGGAAAGCGCCATGGCACAAAGGGGAGAGACGAGGCACACAGTCCTCGGCAGGGTGGCAGCTTGTGTAAACGTCGTGAAGACACGGAGGGGGTTGACCACGTGACCACGGTAACGCGGCCTGCGATTGGACGGTTCGCCGAACTGAAGGGCGTGGCATGAATTGCGGGATGGCAGCGAACTGTGTGTTTTCGAAGAGTAAACCTCCCAGCGATCTATATCACTAGAAGACCAACGCGTGGTCTCTCGCGTAGCATTAATCTCACGCGTAACATTCAGTCAATATTTCAGGGTGAGGAGTTTGTTTCTTAAGTGTCTGGAGGGCCAACAACACGCGAACTGCTCTATAAGCCTAATATTTGCGGTATAAAGATCACCAGCCAAATATCCAGGGAAGCCAGTCGATTAACAGAGGGGCCAGCACCAGGCCAGTTTGTTTTTGAAGCGATTTCAGAAATTAATGGCTCTCGAGAAGACTTCTTTATCAATGCATGCAAAATGTTTTAAGGGCAGTGGTGAACAGGTAGGTTAAACACTATTTTCAGCAAATTTGTCAAGGAAAAGTACCGCAGTGGTTGGTTATGAAGATGCATAACAATCCGAAACTATAGCCACAAACTGAGGTGTGTAGTTCTGTGAATCGGTGCAGCCTGTTTACGGATAAGTATTTTGAAGTTCGTGGAGTAAACTTTTGTGAAAAGCGTCAAAAACGCTGATCGGCAAAGACTCATTAATTTACAACAGAACACTCTCATGTTTCAAACGACATTTGATGTCTTCTCTGTTTTCTTAACTAAGCCAATGTACCAACTGGACCATTAAGCAATAAGACAACGCTCAACTAAACAACTACGAGCAACACCAACAGAAGACTTCTCAATAAAAAAAGAAGCTAGCTCGGCCAACCGACCAGCGAACATGGCTGTAAGCTGACCGATAGACCAGTCGACCCAACAGTCCCTCAATCAAGTTCACTGCGCATGCATCAAAGCGCAGTTCATTTCCTCCTTCAAACGCAATGCTTACTGGCGCCTTACCAGACACTCGTGCTGCTCAATAAAGGATAGCCCGGCTGGCCCACATTGTCGTTGCCATGACGACGTGAAACTATCGGTTATTGAAGACGAAAATATCACAAAGCAGACTTATTCTCTTAGCACTCTCTTGTTTCTGTGAGGGAAACGTTTTCGCTTCCTCTCTCAGGCCTCTTTAAATCCAACCACTCGTCTGCACTAGGTTTCGTGTATGTACAGACGGGTCCATTGTTAAAGGGAACACTTGCGTGTAGGGTATGTCCGGATTTTGCTCTCTTGCAAAAGCACAATGGCTTAGATTTGCATAGGACTATTGGTGGTTGGCAGTTATTATGGTGGTTGACAGAATGTTATCACATCCACTTGCCCCTAGGGGGCCAGCAATATGAAAGGTGCCCATTCGAGTGTTCTCTTTAACAGTGGACGGTACTGTACCTTAAGTTAAGAAAAAAAAACTTTTTTTGCTATAAAGAGTTAGTCGTGTCACTCGGGCAAGCATTGACAAATCCCAAAACTATTGGAGGGCGCAAGAGGGACGACCACGAACACAAAACAAGAAATCAACAAACAACGAAGCGGTTTGCACTTAACAAAAAAAAATAATAGCATCGACGCAAAAAGACTGTCAATACCGGCCCCTCAAGATTCGCGTACATTTTTGCACAGTATATATAGAGAGAGACTGCCACAGTTTCTTACATGTTTTTTTTTTTTTTTTTACCTTCAGGATAAGAAGCGATTCGACATGCTAACATGTAACAATGATCCTGCTTAGTAACTCGGCAACTTGGACTCGTACTGATCGCGTTTGAAACTGCTTCTAGTAGAGGAATGCAGTTTTGGCCATAACGCTCTCGGGAATCATAAGCGACGAAGTGAGGGCAGTGCCTATTTGTGTTAACTGACTTTGTTACGCGTATTGGAGATCTATATAGTGAAGCGAGGCGTGACGAAGGAGACTCGACGGGACAGGCACAGCGGTGACGCTTTCAAGCTGCTTTTCACCACAGGTACGCAAAGCGACAGGTGGCACAGATGAGTCACTCCGTGTTTCGCAGCGACATTAATGGGAGGGGGATCTGTGCATACAAGTTTGATATCCTGCTCAGATAGGCAGTAGCGTCGGCTACGTCAGTCAACTTACATATCAAGAAGAAAGCTAGAAGTCTGCCAAAGCATGAACGGGCCACGGTATTGTGACGTAATCATTATTCATTGCCTAAACTTTCACAACTATGCACAACGAGGCGTCACATGACAACGTCACTTTGTCAGTGACGTCAGCGGTGACGTACCAGTTGGCCGGAGTTACGTTGCGACTCGCGAACGCGTCACTGTGTGGCAGTTTGAGAAAACGAATTCACTAGAGAAGTGAAGTACGCTGAAATTGTAGCGAGCGACGCCACCACTGTGAGTGTTGGCAGTGGTGAAGTCACTGATAAATGCGAATTACTGATGACGTTGATATATGAGTGAAGCCGTATCATTATTGATGTCATTCTCGGAAGTACAGTGTGAACTTGAGCCACTGAACATGTTACGTCACTCGTGATGTAATTCACTGCAAACTTGAATGCCGAAATGCAAATTGTTCGCGAATCACGACACAACATATCTTGTGCCAACATTCTCTTTCAGTGTTTAGACGATTTCGCATATTTGACGTCTCTTGTTAACCTTACTATAATACACAATACGCATGCTCCGAACAAAATTGACTATTTTGAGAGGGTTTGGCAGACTCGGTCTCGATTATTCTCGCCGATACGTGAAAGAAAAACCTCACACACCCAGTCTCAGAAGCACTCCGCTGTCGCCAGTTTGAAAACGCCGTCACACGCCGCTAGTTCCAACCATCCAAGTTCGAATCGCGTGTGCTTAACAGACTACACACAACACCGCTCCTTCAGTCTCGATGACTCATCAAAATCGCTGCATCGTCACGTCATGGCGTCCCGCTGCGTCACACCACTGCACTTTCAAGGCACACAGTGAGAAGTCTTTTCTTTTTCCTATCGACAGGACACTGCATTCGAGAGCACCTGTCCAGGAAGGAGCACGAGTCCGTCGCCATGGTCCCACACTTCACCGCAAGTCAGCACAAAGCACCCACAAGAGTAGTGACACGCAAATATTCAAGGATTTTTCTCGTGCCATTGCAAGCCCAAATCGCGTAACGCTTCCAAATGGACGATTATCGTAGAGGGTTAGCCTTTACAGCGGTGCGTCTTTGCTGGCAGTGGACAGTTCGAAGATACATACTATTGTAGTTGACAAGTTACAAGCACCATTAACAATAAAGAAAAAAAGACGAAGCAGTAGTATCTGCTATCATTGACTAAATTACGCGCAGGATGTTGGCCCTTGCCACTGGGACACCTCGCCTATGGAACACACCATCTAAGGAACTCTCCCACGTGTTCTGCCCTTGTCCTCTAAATGGTATGACATCACTGTCGTCCACAGCCTGAAGCGGGTACATTAGGCGAGGAAGATAGCTGGATCTCTAACAATTTAGAGCAGGATGCGATCGTCCGAAGCACAAAACGCTGTGTGAGCTATCGCTGCACGCAATGCAAACTGAATCGTGAAAGTTCAGCGAGATATTAGCTGCACATTGAAGGACTTCTTGTTGAGTAAGTAAACCATAGGTAAAAAGGCATTGAACCTCGTTTTAACACATCGCCCTGCTTCTAGCTTTTACATGAGACCGCACTTTTATTATACTACTGACACACAACATTACTCTACTTTAGTGACGACCAGGCATTACAATCATATCGTGAATGACCCACGATAACGCAAGGGGTTTTATCACACCGAGCATCTATGCTATGGCAGGATCAGGCACGGAGTATTTAGGTTTAGACTGGAAATCGCTCGGTTTTGGTATAGCAACACAAGCGGATGAATATAAAGTCTGAAGGACGGAGTTCCCCAGTACAGATGTCCCACGTCTCCACTTTCTTGCGGTAAAAAAAAAAAACACAAACGATCCTTGTCTCACGAGGAGCAACGTTGGCAGTTAGACTTATGTACATGTTTGAGAAAGCTGGCAAACAAACAAACAAACACTTAAGCGAAACGCAATCAACGGCGAACAAAGCCATAGAGAGGCGGGTTGTGCTTCACAGGTACAAAGTCCCGACCTTCTTTCCCGAACGTTCAGCGGCTGCCGCTATCTTGGAAGGCAAGTCGGCGTAGATGAACTGGTTCGCCTTGAGCTCGTTGTGCAGGAGCAGGTTGTACCTGTTGTTAGCCTCGACGTCCCAGAAGAGGTTGCTCAGAGACTTTGGCCGCGACAGCTTATGCGGAGGCACGGACCCCGCCGTGCGGTCATGCTTGGATCCTTTGGAACCGGAACCCTTGGAACCGGACCCCTTCGAGCCGCCGGAAGATGCGCCACCTCCGGAGTTGCTCGAGTCCAGGGTGTCGTTGAAGTCGACGGCAAGGTTGGTCAGCGACTTGTACCGGATGTTGAACAGAGGCGAGGTCGTGATCGTGCCGTTGACGGGCTTGGCCCCGCGGCAAGTCCTCGGAGTCCTCGACGAGGCCTTCTGGAAGATTGCCGGAGGCGGCGGGGCCACTGACGTGTTCACGCTGCCCACGATGACGCCGTTGGGTGGGCAGTGGTGATGCTGCGGGCACGGTGGGTGGTGGTGGTGGTGAGGCACGTGAGGGTGGTGCATGGAGGCGTCCTTGATGGACGCCGCGGCGACGGGGATGCGACCGGCATTTCGGAACATGCGAGGCTTGGCGCTTCCATTCCGGACCTGGTGCGAGCTCTTGACGAACAGCTTGTTGTTGGGGGGCCTTGGCACGCCCGACGACCTCGGGACGCCCGACCGACACGTCGGGCGACGCTGCCACCTTTGGACTTGTGCTCGTCCGAGCAACGCCTCATGACGGCCTCGTAGACGTGTGAATCGGTGTCCTTAGCTCGCACGATCGGGGGAGACTTCAACGCCGGCGCGGCCGTCGGCGGGGAGTTCGGGCCCGGGTCGGTGGCCATCGAGTACCGCCTGGCCGGGATCGTTTCTATGGGAGGCGGCAACGGCTTTTCCCGGGATGTCACCGAGGTCGCGGGGGCGCCTGGTGGTGATGGCGACGAAGGCGACGACTTCTCGCATTCGCTGTTGCCGTCGCCGACGCCTTGTATAAGCTCGGTCTTGATCTTATCCGGAAGCGGAGCGAAGCCGCGCACGTAGTCGTAGATCTGGTCGATCTCTTCGTACCGATAGTCGTCGGGCGCTGGCATAGACTGGACCCGTTCTACGCCATTAGTCGGTGGTGCGGTGGCGGTGGCGGGGGGACTTTGTGGTGGAGGGGGTCGGCTTGCCCTTCGGTTCGGAGAGGCTTCGCTGCGGTGGCGTCTTGGACGAGAAGAAGTCACTGCTGCTTCGCGTCGTCTCTAGGACCTCGATGGCGTCTATCCGGTCCTGCAGTCTCTTAGACCTGTCACAGGAGAAAACCGAACAGGTCTTGTCAAGCTTCAAATGGGTTTTCTTTCTGAGCTAGTTCTACTGGCATAAATACTGAGTACATCAAGGGTGACAAACGCAATGCAGTATATCAAACGACCGGTAATAATACAACGTCAGTGTCAGAATGCCTATGCCTGTGCATTCGTATGCTTTGTGTTAAGTGATATATAAGCTGATGGTCAAGTAAATCGCGTTATTGCATTTCACCAAAGCATACATCGCATGTCAGCAGCAATTGAACATGAGAACTACGTAATCAGAACGGCTAACAATGCTTAGATAAGACCCTCAAGTATGAGTGGTTGTCGTATTGTGCCTGCTATATCAGGTAGATTCAAGAGCGCACTTTGAAACGCTTATACCTACTGGCTGCAGTGCATTAAAGTTGTGAATAAGGTGCGACTCTATGAATCGGCTGTCTCTCGGGTACCGAAAGTTTCCCTGAAGCATATAAAGTTCGCGTTCATCCAGGTTATGACCTTTTACATTAAAACTGCTGTGCCACTGTTATCGGTAATTTTTTCGCCCTTTTCTTTTCGGTTTTGCCCTCGCTCCATCTTTTATTCGCACTTGCTTTTTTCTCCTCGTCCCCCTTTGTCGTTGGGAGAAAGCACCGGAGGCGTACACATACACCGTGCTAAGGAAAGCAGCTGCTGCCTTGACGACAAGCCTGTTCGTCGAAACTTTGGCTCCAGCAATCCTCTTCAAGGATTTTTCATTTCTTCGGGCTTTGACAGTGTAATTCAAGCAGACCTGACGTCCAATTTGATTGAGTGATCTTGATTTATTTGTTTATCGCAACACATGTGAAGGGAGGAAAAGGGAAAAGCCATTTAAAAATGGCTTGAGGGGGTCCTTCGCCTCCGTATTGGCAAAATACAGCAGCAAAGGCACAGACATTTTGTTTACATTTTCGTACGCTTTGACAAACCTTATTTTTAAGCACAACATTGTCATACACTCTGACGAAACTACCAATTTAATAAAACACATCATTAGTTGTTTTAGCAGACATCACATCTGCATAATACACGAGCGCAACACTCCATTTCAGCTTTCGCATTGTATTAGCGGCAATATAAGAATTATTTCCACTACAAGAAATGCCACTATCTTTTTTTCTATGATAAATCTCTCCCTTTCTCTCTCTGTCTCTCGCTCAAGTAGCGATTATCATTATCAGTCGATTCGACTTACTTTCACGTAAGAGGTCGCAAGAAGAGAGCAGAATGGGTCAGGGAACAAACGGGTGTTAAGGACATCTTAGTCGAAATCAAGAAGAAATTGACATGGGTAGGGCATGTAACGCGTAGGAAAGACAGCCGTGGACCATTAAGAGTAACGGATTGAATTCCAAGAGAAGACAAGCGTGCGAGGGGGAGGCAGAAAGTTAGGCGCGCAGATGAGATAAAGAAGTTTGTAGATATAACGCAGCAGCAGCAAGCGGCCACGTCAATCTGCAATTACTTGCAGACAAATTGGCAAAACGTGGGAGGGGTCTTTGTACTGCAGTGGGCGCAATCAGGCTGATGATGATCACGACTTACTTTTCCGTGAGCCTCGTGTACTCTGGCATCTGCACCAGTGCATCGACGTTCTTGGGCGGCTGCAGTCGCAGCGGCGCCGACTCCGGTAGGGACAACGCGGGCGCGTCCTTGACCAACGGCAGGGCCAGCACGCATTCCTCGCGCTCGACGCCGTACAGCCGGAGCTCGGAGGTCTTCAAACCTGAGGGCGCCGGTCGGCCGTGGACGAGACGCACCATGAGCGGGAACCGCTTGCAGAGCAGCGTCTTGACCGAGTGGACGCCCGAGATGTTGCCTTCCTTGGCGATCGGCGAGAACTTGCCCCGTGACTCGGCCGCCAGGTACACCGGCTCGCCGGCGGATGTCAGGCAGCGCAGGAATCGGCCGTGGGGAGCCGAGGACCGCAACCTGGCCAAAGAGGCTCGCACCATCGGAGACGTGTGCTGCGAGCGATCACGATTGAGGAGTTGTTTAGGTGAGACAGAAGTAGACGCGCAATAATATATAGTTACAGGACTGTCGTGGCCACAGCCTGGTGCTGTGCCTCTAACCATTGGCGGTAGTGCAGGATGTTAGGTCATCGCGTTTCCTTCTTCAGAAAAGCTAAAAGGAAGCATTTCACGGAGATGAATGAACCACGGCCTTCCAACATTGAGAAGTGCGTTACGAGAATTACCACGTTCCCTATTCAAGTATGTAGATGTCTTAAACTAGAAACGATGTCCCCAGAAGACCGCTCAACTGTCTTGATTGCGGTTTGCTATGTCCATAGGCGTGCTCAGGGTTCTCCGTAAGGGGGTGGCGCGCAAGTTCCACCACTGAGCAAACGTTTAATAGCCTGTTTTTTTTTCTAATGAAATTTTGGCTAGAGGCTGGACTGAATAAAGTGGTGTTCTGCTTGGTACCACATACCTTCAGATCTAGCGCGAAACTGAATGAATAAACGACGCAGGACGAAGAACACATGCTGTGTTCTCGCGTCTTGTCTTTTGTTGTAGGGTGACAGAAGGCAAGAACTTTAAAAGGGATAATCGACAACCCCCCGTGTGTAGCACGATGCCGCAAGCTCGCCCTGCCAATTGCTAGCTCTCTGGTTAGCTTAATTGGCAAAGCGACCGTTCCGGAAATGCGTTGGTTCTGGGTTCGATCTTCGGACCAGGAAGAATTTTTCGGCTACGAAGAAGTTTTCGTTCTGAGAAATCCGTATGAAATTCCATGTGGCTTCATGCTACAAACGGGTTGTTGTCAATTATCCATTCCGCCACCTTGCGGGATTCCGCAGATCTCATTTGCAAGATAAGACCTGTATGCAGCTGTTGCCTTCCGTCGCTTAAGATAGCAGCCCTTGCCTTCTTCGACACAGGATACAGTGCTTGCCAAGAGCAAGAGCTATATCTCATGTCGTCCTGCGTCGCTTCTGTACTCTAGTCTTAACGATAGCTACGGGGTATACGTATGGGGTCTAGCGCATCACATACGATGAGTGAAAGTCGACATTTGAGTGGCGCTAACGTTTGTCCAGTTCAGTCAACCTTGCCTCAATGCTTTCCCACTCTCAACAGAACTCGAGGTCACTCCCGGCCGCGTGCCACCGCCACTCACCTCCTTGACGACGACGAGTGTCTCGCCCACCTGCAGCGTCCTCGTCTTGTCCGTCACCTGCTCGGGGTTGTCCGGGTGCGCCAGGTGCGCCTTGACCGGCTCGCGCACCAGGCACGTGTCCGGCGAGCGGCGCATCAGCTCGGCGACGCTCTCGAAGCACCGAGACGCCCGGCCGTCCTCCGAGAGGATCTCAAACCAACCCCGGTAGCCTTCGGGGATGGCCAGCCGCGGTCCGATGGCCACCACCCGCTGCCGGTTCTCCTTGAACTTGACGCACTGGGCGCTGATGCGCAGCCGCGCGCCCAGAGGCGACAAGAACACCACGCTGCTCAGGCCGGGCGAGGAGAGGGACGGGACGCCCACGTGACGGTGCTGGCCTCGCACCACGCGCGCCACCTATGTGTACAGGAGAGAGACGTCGTGTAAGATAAGCAGCGCAATTGGTGATATTTCAAAATCATTTCTATATCCGAGAGTACAGCTTACTGCTGTGATTAGCAGACGGTGAACGTTGAGCCGCGGTAACCTGGCCTGCCATTTTAGTCTGCTATGAGCACTGAGGCGCTATTCTATACATCGTCAAATTCCGCCATGTTGTTAAATTCCGCCATTGGTAAACTCTGGTTGGTCCAGAGGACTGCTACAGCCTCTCTGATTGGCTTAAAATGCCACAATTACGAAATCTGCCAATGTGGCGGAATATGCCAATGTCCAGAATAGCACCCCTGATTAGCACTGGCGGTTGTTGACGAGTGTTGGCTAACAGATCACTAATGCCCACCAGTTTTCGATAAGTGATGGCTAGTCTTCTGTAAACGTTGCTAAACGAATGCTTATACCGGCTTATAGTGTTGCCTTAAAGGGGTCATGAAGCACCCCGTGGGCTTGTTGAAAAAACACATCCTGCGGAAAGCTGACACGGCTATGAACTGCTCTGCCAAATACTACAGTCGTGCGCGCCGCGTAAAGGCCACAAGCGGAGCGCGAAGTTGCCGTTTCCCCAGGCGCCCTCTTTTCAAACAGAGGCCGGTTCTCACTCTCGTCGGTGGGCGGGGCGTCTGGCAGTTTACGTCGCGGATCTGGCAGTTTACGTCGCAAGAGACATAGCATGCTTATTGGCCGACAGCCGACGTAAATCGAGAGCGGCGTTCGGATCAGATGCGCTTCTTGCCGCGGGGTGCCGCCACTTGCCGGCGCCGCACTCCTCAGTACACGGTAGCCGCACTCGCGCAAGCGAATCACAGCGGGAGAGCGATCGCGTTTCATGACGCGCACTGACGTAACTTCTTTCCCCCGTGTCATCCCTCCCTGTCTAGCTTCGAGTGCGCTCGTCGGCACGAGAAAAAGAGAGAAAGCGCTGGGAGCGTGCGCCAAACCCCCGTAACTCCGCTGATTCTTGACGGATTCGAGAAATTTTTGCGGTAATCGATTCGGGAAGCAGTAAACTCTGATACAAAGGTCATTAGATCATTACTTGTAAAAGTGGTTCATGACCCCTTTAATGTCGGTTAGTGCCGCCAGGCGTTGCCTAATGATGCCTAAAGTTGCCAGAATGATAGTAAGTGTCCCCTAATGTCGGCTATCCGTCGTTATAACAGCAACATCGTTTCCTGTCAAACTCAGCCCAAAGAAAGAGTTGTCTATCAGTTTTAGACGCAGTCGCAGTCTTTCAGATAGATATACTTCAGCATTGATTGCCCTTGTAAGGATAGGTGTCCTTAGTTGGGTGTTAAGAGGGGCACAGTAAGATGGGTACGGTTAGAAGGGTACGCTTGGAGGGTCACGCTTAGAGGGTCACGCTTAGAGGGGCACGCTAAGACGGGCACGCTTAGTCGGGTACGCTTAGAAGGATAGGCTTAGAGGGGTATGGTAAGAGGGGTACGCTTGGAATGGTTCCTTATAGGGGTACGGTAAGACGGGTACCGTTAGAAGGGTACACTAAGAAGGTAAGGAGGAGTATGACCCAGCGTACATATAAGCATTTTTATTCCTTTCGTTGTACCCAGTTGCACCCGGTTTGCTGTAATACTGAGTGCTCACCTGTGGCTCTGGAAACTTCTGCAGGAACTCCTGCAGGGGTACGCCGGTGTCGTCCCAGCGTACGGCAGACAGGTAGACGCTGGCGTCGCTTCCCGACATGCTGCTTTCGGATTTCGGACCCAGCTTGACCAGATTGTGATGCAAGGCAAGCGCGTCAAAGATTGGTGTTGTGCCCCTGCTAGGCCTCTAGATCCCCGACTTTCCTGCAGAAACAAACAAAAAAAAACGGCACGTCAGCGTAGTACTTGGTTGTTGATTAGTTTGAGAAGTTAGAGAAGTTGGCAGGTGTGAAATATAATTGTTGATGGAAATAGCATAAAGGCGAGTCACTGTGACACTCAGTCAGTAATGAAAGCGCGCCAAATGTCTGAACGCGCTGGCTTGCACGAAGAAAATTTTTTTAGGAAACCATCAGCGTCGTGAAAAACGCGCCAAACGTCTGAACGCCCGTGATTCGGACCAAGCCAGACATTTTTTCTAGCATTCGCTTCCGGTACAAAAAGAAAGGCTGCTGCAACCATTATTTGTCAAGGAGGTACAGCTAGATAAAGCTGGGACCGGAAAAATTCAAAGTCGGCCAAACATTGCATTCGCACTCAACAGATAACCTGTTACGCCATTCTTTGACCCGTTTTCACGTTGTTTGACACATAATGTGTCGTGGTATACCAACAAGCCCCAGATAACAACCATTGCGTCACTAGAAGATTAGTGGCCCCTCTACGAGGCACCAACATCTGACATTAATATGGAAAAAAAATAACAGCTCTACAAGTGACGTTCGTCGAAGCGAAGAAGTGAGTAATACAACGAAGGAGAATGATCAAGCGCCGAGCAAAGTAATCGAGTCTTTCGTTTGGAGCAAGCACACCGCCGAACATAGGCTTATCTGTGTCACCTAACCTTCGAAACAAAAGAAATGGGACGGCTATATCCGGACAAACACGGATACATAGAGAACGGGAGAGAATAAACGCCTTTGTCTTGCGTATGAAGCTTCGGAAGCACCCAGTTCTAAGTTTGTGCTAAGTTCTGGATTAAAATTAAGCCAAGAGAATCGAACAGGTGGGGGGGAGGGAAGGGTCCCATAACCGATACGAGTGTTAAGTAGGACAAGCAGTGACTCGCGACCAAGTCAACGAATCAGTGGAGCGCGCCAGCGAAAAGTCCCGCGACATTATTTTCAAATGTGCCTTCAAACTTGTGTAACTTGTGTTCGATGTTTGCGCAGCATGCAGCGGCAAGCGTGTCAAAATAAACGTCACGGCGACAGTGTGCAGAAGATAATATCTGGAGCGGAGAAGCCAAATCATGAGACTTGACAATGTAAAGACAAAAGCTGCTTGGTGTGTCAGAACTCGCTAAGAGTGTTTCTGAGTAACTTTCACAGTTTTTGAGTATAGGATGCGATATGGCGAGTATACACGGCACAAGGAGGTTAAAAAAATATTGGTGGAGTGGCGATTATTGCGCAAGAGTGAAGCCGTGCCCACCAAAAGATGGCGGCTGCGACCGCCATCTTAGCTGGGGCACGATAAATCATCGGCGTTTGGCGAAAGCGAGCGTTTTCGTCGCACGCCAGACGAGTTTAATATGGCAACTTTTATGGGTCAGACACTGCTCCAAGTGTGTCTTTGTGGTAATAGTTTTCATTAGTAAGCCTCAAAGTCATGGCAAATTTTATTGGAGATCAGTCGTCAATACTCCACTCGACGGGTTACTTTTGTCGGCAACAACGATCTTTTACTTCATAATTAACGTAGTATTCCCACTAACAGATCCATGCCATTTGATCTCTAAGTAGGCGCCACCAGAAAAGAGCATGTTTCCGAGCTCTTTGGTGGGCAGAAGCTGGCTTCACTTTTGTTGGCAAGGCGTTGCGAGAGCTTCCACTCCAGAATTCTTTTAGGGGCGAAGCTCCTTAAGGCGGCCCCCGTTCGTCCCTCGTAGTCGTAGTCGTAGTAGTGCGTAACCAGTCGTAACGCTAGTACCAGATCTTGACCTCCAAGGTGGTGCCGGTGGGAGATTTTTCCTGTGCGTTGTTGAACAATAAAAAATTCGCAGCGTGCGCGTTAACTAAAAGCCGAATTCTTCTGTCTCTCATTCCCCATTAGCAGCCATTGGCATGTTCCAGTAGGAAACGTTAGTAGAAGTAGAAGTGTAAGTGTTAGCTAAAAGCCGACTTCTTCTGTCTCTCATTCCCATTAGCAGCCATTGTTTACCTCCAAGGTAGTGCCTGGTGAGATTTCTCCTGTGCGTGATTAAACAATAAAAATTTTGTTCAAAACGCCGTTGATTGATGAAATAAACCAACGAAAGACGCCAGATGTTTTCTAAAAGCAAAACGAAAGAACGCCAGATGTTTCTAAAGCAAAACGAAAAGACGCCAGCTGCTTAACGAAAGACGCCAGATGTTTTCTAAAGCAATGGTTTTCTAAACAATGAAAATTCACAGCGTACATGTAAAATTAAAGTGAGCTGCAAGTCGTCATAACTCATCGAACCTTTAGTATAAACGCGCCCCATCTCACGTCGGTGATGATGTACTGGGCAGAATTCACGGAAGATTCACGGTTTACCGATGAACCTCCGCAGCTTCGCCCACTCATCATCATTCACTCCGTGGATATGCTGTGATTTTTTTTAACCATTTTGGCAGCGCACAAGCGCCGCATGTAATGAAGAACATCGAGGATTACGAAGGGAAGTCTAGCTCACGCATATAGTTTTACAAATTTTGCATCGTTTGCATAGTTGTAGCGTGAAAAAAAGATTGGTGGCAACCCTGATCCTTGACGAAAGTGTCTGGTAGTGGCGTCCGTCTGCCCTAGTGCACTCCTTGGGTTAACTTCGCGTTTCGTCGCGCTGCCGAAGCAGATCCCGGAGGCCACGTAGAAAGAAGCGCGCGGTTGAGATTAGCTCCGCCAGGTGCCGCAACGATCCCAGCTACTCCCAAGAAAATTGTCTGCTCTGTCAATGAACTCATTCGATTAATTCTCATTAATTATCCTGATAGTTAAATGGTCCTTAGTAAACTTACGATCCGATGTCATACGTATCCAATATAACTCTTAACTTCAACCGGAAACATTGATTTAGTACAACTTTTATTTTTAAAACATTTTTTTCTGAATATTCGCAAAACCGGAAATAGGTGCACGACCGGAAGTGCCAGGAGGTGAAACAAGACTCACGCGGCGCTCGTGCCATTATTATAGCGGCGTCCCGGGCGCCTGCCCGTTACGCCGACATAATACTTGGTATTTAGTCTGTGTCACATTCACAACAAGAAAATCGTAAAACCGACTTCCAATTCGGGAATACCAGTAGAAGTGTGAGATATTAACTATGCATGATTTGTTGTTTATTTTCAGGTGCTGATGGCTTTCGCGATTTCAGGCCCAAATAAAGATGCAGCTTTCGCCTGAAAGTGCTCTGGATCCTGTTACATCTGTATATTTTTTTTTTCAATTTTACGTTGCTTTGGTTCCCGTTGACACGTGAACACCCGCCGCACCAGCAGGTGGAATTGAGGCATAACTACAGCGTGGCGTCATGCCAGCTAATGAGAAGTGGGGAGCTAGATGAGTGAACTGTGAACAGTCAGGCCAACCGCCACTTTTCTTTTAGTCTCTTACATAATTCACTGATAGTCTCATTTCTGCGATCGAAATTTAAGAGCGCAAGACCGCAGAAGTTCCCCGCAGAATAACGACTTCAGGCCCTCGCATATTCACTCAATATGAGCACATCAAAAAAAAAAAGAGAGAGAAATCTTTCCTTTTTTTTCAGATTGAATTTTTTTTTGTCTTCTTCAGATGCGCGGGATTAAGATTTTCACTTATCACCAGACAGACCAGATGGCCATGATTTCCCGGTATGAGAAAGCTACTAAACCTACTGACGTAGGAAGACAAAAATAAACGTGGTCATAAAACGAAGTTTATTACTATTCCTTATCAAAAAGATCGAATAACAATCAAGATCGCGTTCGGGGATCGAAAGTGTAATAACAGGGTCGAGATCATCCAATGGAAGTCCTGTCTACATACGTACAAACGAAAGTTAAGGCACAATCATTTCTGTTTTTATTTGATTTTTTTACGAGTTCTACGCACACCTTGCACGAGCACCTATGGGTCGCGCCAGCTCATTTCGCATGCAAGCACTGCAGGTGCATCGTTTTCGCGTTCGCAACGTGGGAGGGGACTGCGCGCCCTGGCGCGCCCAACGATGCAACCTTAAAAACAATGCACGTGCATGCAGACGCGTCCGTTAAGAGCAGCACATCCGCGTCCGGAACAGGTACTTCCGCGTTGAAGATGCACCCCGCCTCGGCAACCATGCATAGTTTCATCATCTTTCACTTCAGCGATTATTAAACCAGAAAACAACAACGACAACATCAGCAACAACTCTCGCAGACGCGACGCAGGAGGTCTCGAAAGCAACGAAATGGGGCCGGACGGGAAATGGACGACCATTCGAAAAAAAGGAAGGGAGAAAAAGGCTTAGCGAAAGACAATCGAAATGAGTTGTGAACAAACGAATATAAAAAATATCTAGAGAGTGGTCGGAAGGAGCGAAAGGCTTGGAAACGACGTGATCCTTCATGTGCGGACGCGTTGACAGTAATGAACGCGGCGAAGGAGGAGTTGGAGGGAGGAACACTTCCCACAGAGGGCGCTACACGCCTACGTGCTTAGGCCTAACGTACCTCGCTCGACCGCTCTAAATCTCTCCATAGTGCGGCAATTTGCGTATACAAATTGCTATTCGCGTCGCTTTGCATGTGGGCTCTGTTTAGGGAAGGTCCGTTTCCGTTTTTCAGATGTTTTGAGCTTAACTGTACTTGTGTGGCATAGAAAGGTGCCTTGTTCAAGGGAACGCGAAATATGCGGTACACAATTATATATCGCTGAGATATGAAGGTGAGTGACCAGATGTTTTCGTGTATAAATGCACACCCGACGACGAAAGTTTGCTGGACATGGGCTGCATTGCAAACCAAAATTTCTTCTTCTTTACGACGCTTCCAATTTACGACACTGTGCTTCTAATTTGTTAATAGATGAGAGTGTACGTCGCCTAAACTACACTACAGAGTGAACGTTCATTTAAAGGATGAATGTTTTTCAGGGCAACGAAGAAAACGGCCTTCTTTCGCAACTCTCGTGTCCCGTAAATTTTTATAGCTGGGTGCATACTTTCAGTTGATTTCCGAAACATCTATCCCGAGAAAAGGAATGATTAAGTTTTCCAGTTCCATAACTAGTTAGGAGTTCCTTTGAACAATAAAACGTAGCGTACATTATCTTGAGCGCTTTCATCGTGTGAGCAAAGCAACCTCACCGCGATTTCTGTAGCACTTCTTTCTTGTTTTTTTTTTTTGTTTTTTCAGGCGTGGCAAGAGAATCAAATCCAGCAGTATGGACAATGCAGGCAAGACAGCTATATATAGTAACTAACGATATGTTACAAGAACAGAAAGCTGAGCTAGTTGGTAAGTATCCATTCTAAAAAGACAGGGCGTGCGAACACGGACACAAGAAAGAAGTCATGACACCCCAAACGCGGTAGTGTTTGTGGTGTCGTGACTTCTTTCTTGCGTACGTGTTTGCACGTCCTGTCTTTTTAGTATGGATATGTTAACGCAATACATTCTAACAAACGCACACACACTACAGACGAGTAGAGCTACAGAAGGACATTGATAAGTTTGAACTCCAGGCACCCCAGGTGAACTAACTGAGCATTAAGTCCTTCTTAAGCATTTGACTACACAGAAGGCCCATCTGCAGCCATTAACAAAAGAAAAAGCAAACAAACAAACGAAACAAACGCGCGCCGCCAAAGTTACGCGATTCCAAGATTTCACTCGCACGCGTCACGCTTCACTGATAGCCCATAACAGATTGAAACGAGGCACTTTCTCTCATTAACGCGCTGTTTTTTGACGTTAATTACCACTTTACGAAGACGAACCGACTAGCTGCCGACCAACTATACCTATTTACCACCCCCTGTGCGAGGTTCCTAACAGCAGGGCGTACGTGGGACGGCTAATGGTTTTTCGCCTCGCCCACATTCTCAGCCACTGAGATTGATAGAACCGACGAACAGGTTAAATAAAAATTTGCGTCCTATGGTGTAGAGAAAGTCAGTTAGCTAGACGAAAGCGAGGAAAATCGGTGGCTGCATAAGCAAGATGGAAAGAATGATATATAAAGGAAAAGATGGAGAGAGGGAGATAGGACAGCACGGATAGAAGGAGAACCATCAAACAAGATAGATAGATAGATAGATAGATAGATAGATAGATAGATAGATAGATAGATAGATAGATAGATAGATAGATAGATAGATAGATAGATAGATAGATAGATAGATAGATAGATAGATAGATAGATAGATAGATAGATAGATAGATAGATAGATAGATAGATAGATAGATAGATAGATAGATAGATAGATAGATAGATAGATAGATAGATAGATAGATAGATAGATAGATAGATAGATAGATAGATAGATAGATAGATGGAAGATCTGTCAAGACAGCACCCCAAAATTACAATTAACTGCCTCGCTGAACACCAACCGCCGTAGAGCGCCAGTCGGGATGGAGAGCAGTGACGTTTCGGTTCCGCCAGCTCGTTTTTACCAAAGAAAGAAAGAAAGAGACTGAAGAGGAACAGAGCAAGACGGCACGCAGGGACCGGCGCGATGCCGGAATTAATGGATCTTTAAACGGAGACCACCGGGCGTGAAGCACAGAGAAGAGGAGGGACCTCCCGCCGGTCGTCAGTCTCCTCGTGGTTGTATGTGGAGAACGAGATTTTTTTTTTTTTGCCGCACGTGACGTACACAACAGAACTGAGAATGAATCGAGTAAAATGTGAGAGCACGCTCGCTCCTTTTCGCCTAACGAGTAGGCGCCAGCTGAGTTGCGTCGTCCGTGAAAATTGGCGTAATGCGAATGGCACTCCCGAATTCACTTCGTGTCTGGCGCCGCGTGCCCCTGCACATATTTCTCTCTCTCTCGCTCGCCCATTGCTTCTGTATTGTGTTTTGTTGCAGCTGCTGTACTTGATGAACTTGAGTTTGAGAGCACACGGAAGCAATGACCTTGAAGTGTTTCCTTTTCTTGCTATATCGTTGCTTCGCAAATTTAGCGCGCCGGAGTTAACTTGAATTTAGCTAGTAGCTCAGAGTATACGCGTGCAGGACATCTGAGCATTGAAATATACAGCCAGAAATAGTAGAGCCATTCATGGAAACGTAACTGGAAGGAATTCTGGCGCTAGTGTTTGCGAGAGTTTCATGTAACGCCGTTCATCAACAGTAGGAATCACGCATGCGTGATTGCCTCAGCCTTGCCCTTCTACGTTTTCAAATGGCTTTGTGACTTTGCGAAAATGATCACTCGGTAATATACTGATTCATAGATGCGACAGTCAGTTCGCGATGAACGTGCAGCTGCGCGGAGACTCATTCCTTTCCACTAAGTTAAGCATGAATTTCTCGTTTGTAGGCGATGTCCGATTGAACGCAGCATAGGCGGCTGTCACCGAGTGACGGACACCCAACGCATCTCGAAGGCTGAGCTTTCGCTGACTGCACTCGCCGGAAGTAACTGGAGAGCCGTAAAAACGCGTTACAAGCGCCACGTTTCTGGACGCGACCGATCGCGAGAAGAGTGATAAAAGTGCGTTAAGTACTACTTCAAAAAACGACCGAAAGACAGAATCGCGAACACTGCGCGCATGCGCCGAGACAGCGAGCGCACTTTGTACTAGCCCACGTAGTATGTAAATGGGAGGGCTCTTACTGTTTGTTCGCTTGAACGCTGCCATCATACCCGTCTCGTTCTGAAAAAGTGTTAAACGTTGAGATCTTCCGTGCCGAAACCACGATATGATTGCGAGGCACGCCGCAGTGAAGACTCCAGGATTAACGTGCACCTTCAGTCTAAATACACAAACGATATTTTTTTGTCTTTATCTAAGCGCGACCGCTGCCACCGGGAGTCGAACTCGCACCACCTTCGTGCTTAGCAGCGCAACGAGCAGCGCAACGAGCAGCGCAACGCCCCAGCAGCGGCTAAGCCGTGGAGTGTGGACCACGGCTCGTTGGCTCTCTTGTACTCCCTTTCGGCACCAGTACCCATGAAAACGGTCATTCGAGGCAGTCAGCGAGGCAGAACGCCTCGACCGCCGCGCGCGCGCGCCGACATCCGGGTAATTATATTAAAAGAAGAAGAAGAAGAAGACGTCGACGCACGGGTTTCCGAGGACGTCGACACTGGTGCTGCAGCGTATCGCGCCTTCCACAAAGAAGAAGAGGAAGATGAAAGCCAACACCGATGTCCCCTCTCGCGCTTAACCGCTCGCAAGCGAGAATTTACGCTCGCCTTCGCCTGTCCCGCCCAGTGTATACTACCCCTAGACGTGTACGTATATATCAACGCTGGAGAGGTCGAATAAGAGGAAGAGGAGGAGTCAGGAAGCACAACGCCCCCGAAATAACACCTCTCGCGGAGTGCGTACACACACAACCACACGGTGTCTTCGAGAGCTCAGCTATCTGTCCGAGCGCCGGACTGTATAAATACGGCGGAAGTGTGTTTTACCGTACCGCCCTTGCGTTTGCCGATTCACCCGCGTGTTCTTTACTTAGAGATCCCAATGGCAGCTCCGCGCGACTTCGCATTCTACGTCGCGCATTCCTTTAGAAGAAAGGCTCGGCTGTTGTTTGTTTGTTTGACTGGTTGTCTTTCACTGTTGCCGTTTTTTTTTTCCTTTGTGTCGTGATCGTCGCACTTTCCGTTTCCGCGCGCACACACACACCTACCTGTCGGCCATCGCTCTCGGATTCAATTAGCTCCGGTAGCGAAACGATGCGGCAGAAAACGTGTACGTGCAGCCACCGCCTATCGAGGAAAATAACGGAGCTATTGCTGAAGAAACGGCAGAGAGCGAAGCGCTTAAGTCGAGAAGAGACGGGAGCTCCGGCGAAGAAGGCGGGATCGTGGGCGGAGAGTGCCTTTGTTGGCGGAATGCGAGGTTTTGATTTTCATACCTTTTGCTACTACTGTTTGCGCCTGTGTTTTTTTGTCTATATGTGCGTGTGCGTGCGTGTGTGCGCTGTTTGCATTGTTTCCTGTTTTTCCACTTTCTGTGCCTGTGTTTGTAATGTTTGTGCGTGGGCAAAGCCCTTGGTGTCTCCACCAATTCGAGCTCCTGGTAACGTGTCAACGAACGCTGACCATGGAAGAGTGTACCCACAGAAACGGAAGCGACGCGTTACAGCATCAACGCGACGGCCGATCTCTCTCTCTCTCTCTCTGTTCCTTTGCCCCCCTCTCTTTATCGACAAGATTCATTCCAAGAGAACAGACTCTAGGGCTAGTTGGTTTGGCACATTCAATGAAGCCATACCGCTGAAAACACAGGGAGGAGGGAAGAGGACAGCACGTGCGCTGTCCTCTTCTTTGGTCCCTGTGTTTTCAGCCGTATGACTTCAGTGAAAGACACATTCCATCAGATACCATTTATTTATAACAACTGTCGACGCAGCAACACTGTCATAATAACGCTGCAGTCTGGACACCCTCAGCAACACTCGAAATCGAAAGCTCGCTGCACACTTGGTAACGCATAAAGTGATATTGTCTGAAACCAGACTTATATCAAGACAAAAAAAAAAAAAAACGAGCCGCAGTGATTCGCCCCTTTTGACCTAGGGACGATATCGTCTTGTGAAATCATTTTATATGACTTCATAGTGACGTTGGCGTAGCATATCACAGATGAGTTCGTAACGTCATCTCTGACCAGGTGACGTTTTCGGACTGTTCGTGTTGACGTCCCGACGGCCATATTTTGCGTTTCGATATTTATAATTATACTAAATATTATTTAGATATGTTTGTATTTATATGTATTTATTGTAGTTCTATGTACTTATATGTACTTATTTGCTCTGTAGCTCAGTACTAACTACTCGTTAAAAAACGGAGCCCTGCAACAGCCCTTGAATGGGCTCTGCGGTCCTACCTGTATAATAATAACCGGGTATTACATGTATAACATACAATAAAAATTGATTGATTAATTAATTGATTGATTGATTGATTGATTGATTGATTGATTGATTGATTGATTGATTGATTGATTGATTGATTGATTGATTGATTGATTGATTGATTGATTGATTGATCTGAAGTTTCCGCGTAAGTACAGGCGCCGCTTACAGGTGACGCAACATACATAATACGCCTAAAATATGTCTAAAACATGTTTCCACGAGGCTTCCCGTGCTAAATGCGCCTGGCCTTCAATAGCGCATCATCTTGGAGAGGTCAGCGAGAGCGAGCTGCGTGATTCATAAATGCGGGCATGTGCAAGGCCTCCGACATACGAGACGTGGAGCAACGCGCGGCAAGCAGTAATTTCGGAGGCAATGCGTCGAAGCTTTCATAAGTTGTATCAATTTGTGGAGCGCTTTACCGGTTACCCCCAGCTTGTTTGGGCCGCAGAAGCGATCGCAGGTCAAACGTATTCCGCAGTACGAGTCGCGGACTAATCTTTATCACATGGTCATTGTATATAAAAAGCAGGTCCGGGTGAGAGCATTCGCATCTCATGCCTCCATCGGAACGTTGGCCGGAGAGGCAGGGAATCAAACCCGCAACCTTGAGTTCGGCAGCGGAACCGCCTCCCGCAGTGCGAGATCAGGAAGGCTTTCGGTGTCAGCTGGGAAAAAACGCACAAGGCATCGCAACCAACTGCCCCGCATTTAGCTGCTCAGGTTACAGGCAATTTGTCGTAAGGCACATCGGTGCCACCGCACTGGGCTGTTGTACGAGTCTTTTCCCATTCGACTACATGGCGGCATGGATTAAGGTCACGAAACGTCGAATGCACCGACCCAACAGTTTTAATGTATATACGTCTACGGTAGTGCCATTCGTTTTGTGTTTAAGGTGCTGCTAAACCACCCCGATTTCAACGACTATAGAGTGGTCTCTTTCTTGCCTTCGCTGCTCTTCCTATAGAATATATGGTAGGCCAACAAAAAGAACATCAACCAAACGCCTGGGCAAGGTACTATCTTCTCCTCGCCCTTTATTTCTTCATAAAAGATGTCGACAATGTCAGCACTTAGTGTTGGGTCTCTCAGGAGTTGAGTTCGCGCCTTTCGGCTACACGCTGTTATCTCTTGCGCAGTCAAAGATGCCCAAAACGAACAACACGATGTATGCGAAGCCGGTTGACGGCGCACGATAGTCATGCGGGACAAACACGACAGAACGGGCGTTCGGCTGTAACACATATCAGAGAAGGGGACAATTCACAACTGATATTCCTCGTATATGGACCAATCGAGAGCTTATTTCCTCGTGACGTCACGGGAACAGACTGCTGGCGTCACGAATTGCGGCGAAAAGACGGGAAACGCTGTAGGAGAGAATAACGCGCTCGTTCTTTTGTGTTTTCAGAGATTGCTTAGGGGCCCTTCTCTTAAAAAATGGATTTAGATAATCTAAAGACTATCTAAGCCCATTTTTAGACAGTATACAGAATGTTTAAATCAATTTTTATAAGGGTTCATCTAAATTCCCTAGATTTTCCCTGTTCTAGGGACTTTAGATTCAACGATACAAAACGGCAGGGCTACAGTGCAATATGACGGCACCGAAACCCGCCCGTCGAATAGCACACACCACAATTCCGAAAGGGTGCGCAGTGACGTAACACCCTCCTCCTCCGCATCCTGCATTCACGCAAATTCTTATTATACAGCAAGATTACGGGAACAACCGCCTGTCTTAACGCTGCCGAAGCGGGGCTAGCCGGTTTAACGCAAGGCCGTCGTCCCGTGCATGTCTCAAACGTTCATATGCTTCCCCGTTCGCCCCTATAGACTTCGAGACGCCATTAGTCGGTGAGGTTACCGGCAGGTAATCGCGCCCGCTAATCTTGCGTGACCAACATGCTGCGTTCGCACGCGACAAATCTGCACGACGCGAGAGAGGAGAAGAGTCGGTCGAGGACAGCGTTGCAGCCGAGGCGCACAAATGGTTGCAAATTACAGCGTAAAAAAGGCGGAACAACCCGACTGCCTGCCTGCCCGTGCAGTGCGGTGAATTCCAGAACTACGGGTTCGTGCAGTGCACGACGCGGAGATCCGTCCCATCCCGTATGTATACGTAGTTGTTAGGCAGTCTCTTTGCGCAAGCGCAGTGACGCGAGGGGTACACGGTGTGCCAGATCGACGTCTGTCGATCGTTTCTAGAAGCCTCTGGTTATTGCAGCTGGAGTGGCGGCGGCGTGGTGCCCGCGCGCGTTAAACGACTGTCCGCATCAATTGAGTTCCGTCGTGCGGCGAGTTAATAGCACGAGTTAACTGGGCTAGCGAGTCGGACTGGTTCAGGTGCAAGCACACGGCAAATAGGAGCAACGTTCGACGACGTCGTACTTATGGAACCGTTATCGACATCTTCAGTCATCAGCTTCATCATTGGGAGCGGATGTAATGTCCAGTGCGAGACGACCTGAAGGTAGTCCGACAGCAGGGCATAAGACAGTACGGTAAACGTACGTATGCGGATAACTTGTGGATGGAGGCATAGTATGTTGCACAATGACTTGCAGCATCTTTTTGTCTCCAATCTCTTCGCAGTTCCGAACTACTCAGGGGGCTTTCGAAGCTGCTTTTTTCTTACTACCTCTGTATTTTTCACAGACAGAAAACGCATATTTCATTGATTGATTGATTGATTGATTGATTGATTTTGATTGATTGATTGATTGATTGATTGATTGATTGATTGATTGATTCTGGAAACACTATCCCATCCGTACGCATACAAAACGGAATAAAGTACATCTTCATTCACACTATGCACTTGCTTTTCAGTCAGCCTGTTTCATGGGTTAATTATTCCCATAAAAGATGAGTTAGCATACGTGTTTGTCCTGGCGGGGTACCCCAGGATTTTGCAGTCATGCCCAACAAGGCTTTGACATGTAATGAAGTTCCTGTAGGTAAGTTTTCCTGTTAATTACAGTTTCATTATAGTATAATAATATTTGTTGGGGTCTAACGTCCCAGAACCACGATATGATTATGAGAGACGCCGTAGTGGAGGTCTCCGGAAATTTCGACCACCTGGGGTTCTTTACGGTGCACCTAAATCGAAGTACACGGGCCTCAAGCACTTTAGCCTCCATCGAAAATGCGGCCGCCGCGGCCGGGATTCGATCCCGCGACCTGCGCCTCAGCAGTACAGCACCATAACCACTATACCACCGAGGCGGGTAGTTTTATTATAGTAAACTGAATGTAAAAAAAGTGTTTGTTTTTTTTATCTCAGATTATTACGGCGGGTAGAAAGGGATTGCCATTCAAGCTCAGCCAATTCATTGCAGTGCAGCTCCTTCTCCTTCCGTACTGCCCCAAGATGAACATGGCAGCTTACTTTTGTATTCGCTATAGAGTCAATTAAGTTTGCTTCGGCGGAGTCCCACAACACAGTCATACTCCAAAATTATTCCAACACAGGTAACATATTTCAGTAAGACGCTCTGGCGGGCTAGTTGGTTCATAGCATTTAGACGTTATTAATCTGCGCGAAGAGATGAATACACCAGTAAGGAACATACAGGGCACCACTGCGTCCATGGTGTTCCATATACTCCTGAATAGTGTCCTCATCTTTCCGCGCAGTTTGATAACGTCTAAAAGGTAACATATGCCATAAGTTTTAAATTCGCATGCGAACATCGCAGACCTTTATGAATGGCCTTGCTTATTGAAAAAGGTATTATTCCTTCTTCAATAATAATTATTATACTTATAATACAGCTTCTGTTTTATTTAGCTATGAGCTTAACGATGAAATTAAATGGAATGGCTGCCTTGGCTACTTTTAGCTTCAGTTCTGGCTTCTTTTCAAGTCTACCCAACGGCAACCCTGCTTGAAGCCCACTGAAGATGACTGGATAATAGAGAGTTTTAGTGCCGGGGCCCCAAAGCGGCTTGCGTACGTAAGCCCTTGCGTTCCTTTGTATTCTCCATGGATGCGGCTGGGAGTACAAAGGAACGCAAGAGCGTGCGTATGCGGGCCGCTTGGGGTCCCCGGCACTAAAACTCTCTAATGACTGGCGTCCGAAGCTGCAGCGCGCGTTTAAAATCTACACACATCTCAAAGCCGCCCTGTTGCTTCGTACCCTGTTGCTTCGTACGCGCACGTTTGCATTTACACCGGTTGGTTACACTGCAGACAAACGCACACCTGCAACAGCCGGAACAACAGGAAAGAAGAGAAGCCGCAGACGAGAGGACGAGGAGGAGGGGGCGTATACCAGTATACGGAGGGTGTTCGACGAATCGGAGAGAGAGAGAGAAAGAGAGAGGGGTGAGATGCAAATGAGCGCGAAATTGGGTCAAGGTCCCGCTCACGACAACGTTCGGAAGGAGGCAGCTGACTATACAGCACTTGTAGCCTCGCCCTGTGCGTGGCTTCAGGAGACGTGGGTGTGAGGAGAAGGGAAGGGTACGCGGCGCCTTTTTTTGTGCGAAAAGGACGTGCTCGAGGCACGGAACTTGCACAGCGGCGGCGCCTGGTCGTCCGTGGTGGCCCTGCGTACGCGACGACGACGCCCCTGCAGCGTTTTATATACAACGGCGTGCTACACAAAGCGTGCGAAAGGGAAGTCCCCGGCAATGAAGGAGCGCCGGAGCGTCGCGTCGGGACAGATACGATACGCATTGAGCCGTGGTGTGATAAACGAAGCCGCTAAAGCAGTCCGTGCGAATGTCGACATGACGAATAACGAAGGTCGTACAACGCGGACCCGCGCGTTTTCTAACGACAGCACTTCGCGGCTCCTATTAAGCGAATCATCACACTCCTTCTTCAACACCGAGTAGTAGGCAGGAACAATATTACAGGTCGACCTCCCAGCTTTCTTGCTGCCATAGATTACTCTCTTACTTTTTCTCTCTCTCGCTCTCTCTCCCAATGGCGGTGGGCAGATAGTCCTGTCTGAGAACGATTAGAAGGCGAATCGGATAGCCCCAGAAGCGAATCGAATTGTGTATCGAATACATTTCGAATGTTCGACAGCCAAGAAAAATTGGCCGCGTATCGGCGTGCTTTGCTGCAAATGTCGTCATAAGACGATAGTCTTCTGCCGGCCGTACTACATGAGCCCTGGTATCATCCGCGGCCACCCCTGATGCTGCTCTCGTAGCAATTTTAGGGGCGAAGCTCCTTAAAGCGGCACCCGTTCGTCCCTCGTAATCGTAGTGCGTAACCAGTCGTAACGCTAGTACCAGATCTTGACCTCCAAGGTGGTGCCGGTGGGAGATTTTTCCTGTGCGTTGTTGAACAATAAAAAATTCGCAGCGTGCGCGTTAACTAAAAGCCGAATTCTTCTGTCTCTCATTCCCCGTTAGCAGCCATTGGCATGTTCCAGTAGGAAACGTTAGTAGAAGTAGAAGTGTAAGTGTTAGCTAAAAGCCGACTTCTTCTGTCATTCCCATTAGCAGCCATTGTTTACCTCCAAGGTAGTGCCTGGTGAGATTTCTCCTGTGCGTGATTAAACAATAAAAATTTTATTCAAAACGCCGTTGATTGATGAAACAAACCAACGAAAGACGTCAGATGTTTTCTAAAAGCAAAACGAAAGAACGCCAGATGTTTCTACAGCAAAACGAAAAGACGCCAGCTGCTTAACGAAAGACGCCAGATGTTTTCTAAAGCAATGGTTTTCTAAACAATGAAAATTCACAGCATACATGTAAAATTAAAGTGAGCTGCAAGTCGTCATAACTCATCGAACCTTTAGTATAAACGCGACCGATCTCACGTCGGTGACGATGTACTGGGCAGAATTCACGGAAGATTCACGGTTTACCGATGAACCTCCGCAGCTTCGCCCACTCATCATCATTCACTCCGTGGATATGCTGTGATTTTTTTTCATCAAGCGGCCATTTATGTCTTGCCTTGCCTCAGACAGCGGCTCCTCTATGCTGAATCGGCCGCATCTGGCTGGCATTGATAAAAGAGAGGAGGCGCTGCGCGAGATATGGAGGCCATCTGGCAGTGGCGTCGGTAAACATAAACTTGTGCAGAACCCAGGGCCACTGCCAGGTGGCAGCACCATATCGTCGGCAGAGGGCTTTTTCGTGCATAGCGTCGCAGTTTCAGCGCAGCCTAAGAAACACTAGGGTCATTAGAATTACGTACCTATGTATTTTCTAGTCAAGGAACATACCACGCAACATCAATACTTACGTATTGATGTTGCGCCTCAGATATACGTAATATTTGCTGTTTGATCGACAATGTTCACAAGTATGAACGCACCTACCAGTTCAAGATGACCAAAATTTCTGCGTTTAAGTTCCCCAAGAAAGACTATCGTCTTTAAAAAAGAAATTCAGGAGTCCTTGCCCTATGGGGAAAATGGAGGCAAGCGAAGCTTTGCGTCTGTGTGCCTGACGTACCACCTTTCTTTCTATCGCAGTGCACAATACCGCGTCCTAGCTGTTTCCTTCCTCCATGCCGGGAATCGGACCTTCACGCACGCGCTCAGCAGCGTGACGCTTCAGTTGCTACTGGCAACAACGATGGCCATGCGTTCCTATCCAGAAAACAATGAATTCAGGGGCGTAGCCAGAAATTTTTTTCGGGGCGGGGGGGGGGGGGGGAGTTCAACCATATTTTATGTATGTTCGTGCGTGCGTTTGTATGTATGCTTGTATATATGAGCAAGCAAAATTGAAAAATTTCTGAGGGTTTGAATCCCCCCCCAACTACACCCCCCCCCCCCTTGGCTACGCCCCTGAATGAATTGTGGCAACGTTATATGACAAGTCACACCTCGATTAAAGATCAGACTGCCATACCAGAAACGGCTGATTGCCGACAAGCTGGCAAGCTGATTGCCGACAAGTCCATGACCGAGAGAGCATCAGTTATCGGAAAACGGCGCGTACAAATGCGCAAGTGACCGGCGTACATTCGAGAGCCGCATTTCCGTACGCTCGCCGGCGCCGCGTTTTTCGCGTACGAAACCGCCACCGATAATCTGTGAGTTGTAAAAGCTTGGCTTCGGCAAAAGAAAGAAAAAGACAAGACATTCCCCGAATGATTATATTAATGCCACGGTCATCATGGCCTTGTGCGCGTCCAATAAACCTCGAGAGTAATACGCGTTGTTTTTTTCTTGGGCTTCCAAGCGCGCTTTTCTCGCTACGTACTGCAAGCATCGCGAGAGGCGAGAGAGATGGCCCGCTGTTGTGTTGGACACGCGTGGCCCGATGTTCTTATATCTCACTTGGGCCGGAGAGAAGAAAGAAAGAAAGAAAGAAAAAGAAAGAAAGAAAGAAAGAAAGAAAGAAAGAAAGAAAGAAAGAAAGAAAGAAAGAAAGAAAGAAAGAAAGAAAGAAAGAAAGAAAGAAAGAGACCTCAATTTCATTTCCTCCGCAGCATCACGATATAAAGTGGACGCCCGCCGCCACCTTTCAACAAGGCTCCGGTGCTAATCACGAACGCGCGCCTCGCGTTCGGAAAGGGGGGGCCCGCCCGAGGGCTCAGAGCAGCGGCAGCAACACCATTACTGCAGCGCCGACCGTGCCCGAAAGGCACGGAGGAGAGCACGACGCGCAAGGCCGTGCGCGGCGCGAATTCGTAACCACCGGTGTCCTCTAAACAACGCGCGCGGGCGCGTCCTAAATCGAACGGCCCGGGACAAGACAACCCCATCGCTGTTGTTCTCGGCGTAATCATCCCAGTACCTTGGACTCGTTAGCGGTCCTGGTCAATGTAGTGCGGTAGCAAATAGTAGTGCTGTTGTATTAGTGGCGACGGTTATGTTTAGTAGTAGTAGTAGTAGTAGTGGTGGTAGTAGTAGTAGTAGTAGTAGTAGTAGTTGTAGTAGTAGTAGTAGTAGTAGTAGTAGTAGTAGTTTTCACAGCGTCTTCTTCAAGGTCTTGTCTTCTTCAAGGCAGCAGCTGCCTTGAAGAAGACAAAACCACTTGACGAAACGTTGGCTTCAGCTGCACCGCGTGTTCAAGAATTTTTCATCGTTTGAAGCTTCCATCTTCCCCTGTACTTCCTTAGTAGTATAGTAGTAGTAGTAGTAGTAGTAGTAGTAGTAGTAGTAGTAGTAGCAGCAGCAGCAGTAGAGCGTGCTAGTGGTGTTAGTGTTGAATGTAGCAACGCTAGCGTAGTCGTACCCTAGCGGCAGTGGCGTAAGGACATTGGCAGCACCAGTAATTGCCCTAGTAGTAGCGTAATTGCCGTAGTAGAAGCACAAGTTCTGGTATTCGTGATAGTGTTGACAGCAGCAAAACTAGCCGTCGTACACTAGTAACAGCAGCCTCATAACAGTGGCAGCAGCAGCGATAGCACTAGCAGCCGCGCAATCGCAGGAAGAGCAGTGGTAATGCTTGTGTCAGTATTGTGGTCACCGGTTGTGGCCACCGGCAGTGGCTCGTGGGGGTGACAGTATGTAGTCCATATCACCACTAGTAGCAATGACAGTGGTAGTGTGTGTAGCCCACGACGCTCCTTCTTTCACTTCAACTTTCTTTCTTTCTTTCTTTCTTTCTTTCTTACAAAACAGCAATGCCCCATTTCTGTCCACTTATACCAAACTGTCGGTTATTACGAAATCACATGACTTCTGTTTAGCGCCACCACAACGCTGCCGTTCTCAGCCCATCTTATTGCTTTGCTCCTTTCTTTCTTTCTTTCTTTCCTTCTTCTTTTCTTTCTTTATTCCGTCCATCTAAAGTAGCAACGCCACACTTTTGTCCGCTTATACCGAACTGACGGTTATTACGAAATCACCGTCACTCCTGTTTAGCTCCGCCAGGACGCTCCTGCTTTCACCTCACCTTTTATTTCTTTATTTCTTTATTTCTCCAGTGCCTCCGTTCTCCTGCGTCCCAGCTCGGCTTTAGCGCTCCGATTGTCTACCCCTCGTAGCGAGACCCAATTTTTTTTTCCCGTTCCCGCATCGCGATAACGGTACTGAGCTCGAGCGTTATAAAAGCGTGGCCCGCGCTCGGCCGAAACGTGCTTCCATTGTGAACAAAGCATGCAAGGTCGAGCCGTCCGTCTTGTAAAATCTCCTCTCGACAACGGCATATGTATAAGACGCACGTCGTATTATACGCAGCCTAAAGATGAAGGCTGCGATTCAGCCGCAAGCTCGGGCTTAATTTCCCGGCGTCATATCTGCGAAAGAAACTTTATTTGAGAGGCAGCTCCTGAGATTATATGATGTCCTTGTTCTTACTCAGAGAACGTTTGCTGAGAATCATTGACATTTTGTATTATTATTGAAGTCCTGTATAGCCATGTAGATAATTTGATGTTCCCCTTACACAATGCCCCGTTGGGCCTGTAAGGTATTTTGAATAAATTAAATAAATAAATATGTAATCGTAAACTCTCGATGTTCCCCTTAAGAGCTAAGGAGAACCCGACGCCTTATATTTCTGCGCGAACATCCCCTTATATCGTATGAATAAAAAAATAGATGTCCTGGTATTTTTGTTGCTGCTGTTGTTAACGCCTTAGCGATAGGAGTGTCAAACTAGAAACATATGTACGCGCTCGTGTGGAATTTGTCGTATTTGTTTTTATTTGCATGAACGACCACTGTTGGCTAATGTGTGAGCTAGCGTTGGCTCAAGTTGGCTAACGAGATAATTGAAGGTAATTAAGCGTAATTAAACTTAATAATAACGTAATTACCTCGCGTTCTTCGTTGAGTAAGCGCTAAACACCTTAATTTGACTCTCGCCCCCTCGGCCACTCCCAATGCTACCACATTCACAATAGCGCCAGTCACCCCTTTAAAAGCAGTAACAGAAAGTATTATGTGTATATGTTGTGTATTCGTTGCCTTCAATTGAATTTCTTTTGACATACAGCCGAATGCCACACGTGATTTTCAGCAGGCACAAAGCTTCGTATCCCTTACCGAAATGACATACTATTGCATCCAATCGCCTATCAATAGACATTCTATTGAAAATGGTATAAAAGCACAATAGCGGTTACATTATGATTTTCATAGCGCTTATGATAGTGCGTATCATTCATAACCTTTGAAACACTTTGCCTAAGTCTAAACAAATAAATGAATTAATTAGACCGCAAGCACAAAGCTTCTTTCTTGACTACGTGCGCAGCATCAACACCGACACGGCCATTGTACGGTATGATATGCCGGCCTCTGTAATCCCCAGCGCGAGCCATGAAAGAGGCCAAGCCGCAGGAAGTGCCGAAGAGCGAGCCACCCAGACTTCCTTTCCCGTGTTGAGAACAACACCCAAACTGCTATAGCTACACGTACTCTATGGCTACGTATACTCCACACGAAGAATGCGCTACCTGATAGATGCGCAAGCGGCACACCGAACAATTACAGGTCCAGGTGACCGTGTTTCGAGCGATCACCCATATACCGCACGTGCCTTCGTTTAGTGCACGCCGCACACACGAGAGCCAAGCCGAGCCAAGGCGAGACGAAGTCTCACCCTCTCCCCCCCAACGAAGAACGAAGAGTACGCGGCTGCAAGTTGAGTTCGATTATGCCGCTGCCGCCCCCTGGCGTTGAGCTATTAAGCACGGACCATCCTCTATATACACCCGCAGGCGGGTGGCGCTGGGCGCGTTTGTTTGGGGGCCCACGCGGAGGGCAACCGATCCCTTCCTTCGGTCTCCTTTTATTCTAAGTGCAACGAACTCCTGTGTCTGCCGCGGGGAGTACACTGGGCTGCAGATTCATTTTTTCCCTCTAGAAGCTGTAAGGAGCGCGTGTGCAGCCATGCCTGTTGAGCCTGATTCAACGAGCCATTGTGGAGGTGGGGGGTCAGAGGTTACAGATACGGAGCGTGCCCGGCTTTGGAAATAAGCGCCGTATCTAGTTTCCTGCGCAGCACTCACGAATTGAAACGCGACATCGTTTTTTCTGTCTTTTTTTTTTCATTATACCGACTGCTATGAGCAATTGCTCGTAATAACCGCGTTACGTCGCTGCAAATCCGGCCGCTAGAGGTAATGTCGGCTTTGGTGTAAGTGTTCGAGTCAAAATTCGGCCGATATGACACGAACTGCAGACGCTGGAAACGAAAGTACGAGCATTACTTAACCCCAAAATTTCGCGTTTCGATTCTTGAGTACCGTAGAGGAAAATTCTTCGTTGTAGCGCAAAGCTGCCAAGACAAATTTTTCGTTCACTCGGCGAGCTTTTTCTTTCTGTGAAATCCGTACGGATTTCCTGGTAGCAGGCCTATCTGTCCTAACGTGGGAACGGCCCGCTACGTTCTAAAGTTCGCTCCCCGAAGGGCCTAAATAAAGCTTTCTTTTTTTCCATTCCATTCGCGCAGTACAAACGGGTGGACAACTTTATCACTTTCGCGGAGTGAAATCTGTTTATCACTGGGTTAATGCCGACGGCTCATTAAAGTGTTTCTCGATTATTGGTCACGACTATCCAGAAAGCTCAACTGGTGTTTGCCGTTCCTTAATTTTTAGTGGACCAATAGTGAGTGGTGAGATTTTGCCCATTTTATGTGACACGTACGCGCTAGGAGCTTTTACATACGTAGGATGGACGAATTTTGCTTTCGCCTAGCTTCGCCGTAAAATATCGGGTAATACCCCCAAGCATAAGCGTAGCCAGAAATATTTTTTCGGGAGGGAGGGTGGGTTCAACCATGTTTTATGTATGCCCGTGCGTGCATTTGTATGTGCGCGTGTATATATACGCATGCACAATTGTTATATTTAGGGGAGGGGGGGAGTTGAACCCCCTCTCTGGCTTGGCTACGCCAGTACCCCAAACTACTTCCCACGCTATGCCGCTCACGCGTACTACTGTGCCTGCACCTTCCTTTATTTAACACTGCTCACACTAGGACAGTTCAGCTTAGGCAAATTTGCCGCCAGTATTCTTCCCTATGGGAAATACACGACGGTTAATGCCTTGGGGGGCGTGGTCGAATCGTTCGCGCGGCACAGAGGAGGCCAAATCGTGTGACTCCATTCTACTACCGTACGTAAGGGGCGCTGTCAATTCTCTTGCAGAAGTGTAACAACAAGAGCGTGCAGGCACGCAATGCAGGTATGCCTCTGTCGAGCGTGACTCGGCAGTCTTAGGGTCAGAAGGTTACGAGTACGAGACGCGCCTCGCATCGACGATAAGCGGAAAAAGAGGTTCCTAGTTGACCAGCTCATTCAGAGCAATCAACGCGGTGGCCATATACCGGGTCATAAAGGAAAGAAACAACGTGAGGGCGTTCCAATTTGAGTCCGCGAACAAGCACGATTCGAAACGCCGCGCGGCCTAATAGTGCGACATTTGGTGCACTCAGAAACGGTAGCGCGATCGGCGTACAAATACGTACCAAGATTGCATGAGTGGGCTCTTTGGCAAAGCCCTACTTGAGACCAAGAGCGGGAATCCAATACAGAGACTGAGGCAAACACAACAGCTTCAGACAGACACAGAAAAGGAAATACACAGAACAGCGCTGTTCAGTTTCTTTCTGTATATAATTAAAAAAAAACCAAGCTCACAGGGTCCCTTATCGCCTAAGATGCCCCAAAGGTGAACGTCTTTTTCTTCTTTTTCTTCTCAGTCAATGCACTGACCCCCCCTCCCCCCTAAGAAATCTCTCTGCACCTATCGTGTTTTTGCACTGCCTCCATGATCGGAGGCATTGCAAGCTTTCTGCGCCCGTCTCACCTGGTTTTGCACTGCCTCCGTTATCCGCCCACCTTCACTGCCTCCGTGATAGGCCCACCTTTGACCAGGCGACGATGTCATGTGTTGACGTCACGTCATGTGATGTCATAGTGACGTCGCGATGACGCCACGAAATTCTGCGATCTATGACGTCATGAGGCCGTCATATCGTGGCGTCATGACGCGATGATTTCCTTTTGCATCACCTGTGCTGACGCCCACGCCGCAGGACGCCGACGGTCAATTTTCGCATTTGATGAGGCATCTAAGGCTTTCGCCTTAAAATCGAAACCAAGGTCTTAACGACAGAAACGAGTGAAACGTTCCTAAGAGGAACATGAATGTCAGAGGAGAAGGAGGAATTGGAAAGTCGTACTGGAAAACGCAGGAGGGCCTCGTGGCCGATCGTGACCGGCGAGCCCTTGTTGGGCTGGCTGTAATGCGACTGTCGCTTCGCATATCGAGGGAGATCGCAGCGAGCCAGCAGCCAGCAGGGCGGCGGCGGCGGCGCCGGGGACCGAACGCGAACGAACGCTCATTAATCACCACGGCAACCAAGGTCTGTCAATCGCCTTTGCTACGCATGCAACGACCGCCACGTCTATACAAGGTCAGAACGACAGGGTCATTGAATGCAGCTTGTATACGCACGCACAATTGTGACGACACAAGTAATATTGCCGGAAGAAAGGAGCACACGCAAATATACGTAAGGAGCCAGGCAGAGGCAGTGGAGAAACCACCCTTAACAGGGGCGTAGCCAGAAATTTCTTGGGGGGGGGGGGGGGGGGGTTCAACCATACATTATGTTTGTTCGTGCGTGCGTTTGTATGTGTGCGTTTATTAATGCGCAAGCAAAATTGAAAATTTTCGGGAAGGTTTGAACCCCCCAACCCCCCCCCCTTGTCTACGCCCCTGACCCTTAAACCTTTGCGCACCAGCATCCACATGTGTGGACCGAACGTATTAGTGAAGTGCGATTAAGATAGCCAAAGCATTGGCTTAAAAATCAATTTGAAATACTGGCATTACTTCAGCATTTCTGAAGTAATGCCAGTATTTCTGAAGTAATGCCAGGGGGGGGGGGGTTCAACCATCCTTTTTTTATGTTCGTGCGTGCGTTTGTATGTGTGCGTGTATATATACACATGCAAAATCGAAAAATATCGGGGGGGGGGGGTTCAACCCCCCCCCCCTGGCTACGCCCCTAGATTACACAGTTTTTAGCTTTCTATCTGTTAAGTATTAGCGTTTTTCTACTTACTGTGAGTGCTCGCAAAATACGAACATACCACGTGATATGCCCGCTTGCACGATGTGATTGCAGTGCTCCCTAACGTTCCGCCTGCAAACGACCATAGCATTCAACCACGTGTGCTAGGGCTTAAAAGGCGACAACATAGCAACCATGATGGTGGCTGGGTGATGACGAACCTGTTGCTTGCGGCGGCACAAGCGATAACATACATCGACTGAGAAAGAAAAAGAGGAAGACGGCTTTCGCCTTTGAGTCGGCTAAGGCGATTGCACAGGGACTCTGTGCGTTTTTATGATAACTCGTCACATGACATTCTGATTATGGAAAATTGACGTGAACATGCATTCACTAAGCTGAGACCAAATTCTGAAACAGTGCCGCCCTCCCACTGGTCCTCGGTTTCTTGACATCACTGGGTAGGTGTTTTGACAAAAAATATGAAAGGTATACGTGGCCACAGATTGGAATCAGCTCTTCATTGCATGTCTAAGCGTTGAACTTCCGCAATGGTTTACTTGTGGGACGTGAAAGCATTTGTGTCCGTTTTATTGGTACAACTCCCGCGCCACGTGTAAACGTCGTCTTCTGACCGAACGAAGAAAAAAAAAATACCTCCACGTGAGTGCTGGAAACATGTCGCTTGGAAACATATGATTCAAGAAAAGAGTACACAGAGATGGAAACAGATGGCGAACTAGCTGAAAGCCTTTAATGCCTCCTTGTGAAGAAACCATTTGCGAACCACTGGGGCGCTTTGACCTCGCCTGCCTTAATCCTGCCTGGCCCGCCACAGAAGGGCAGCAAAACAGGGGAGAAGACCGACCCGTCCGTGCTTGCAACACGGACAAGCCATAAATTGCAGCCGATTTCCGGATGCCTTCGCCGAAGCCGAGGAGATTTAGAAGTCGTTAAAGAAGAAAGGCCAGCGACCGAGTACCCCGTTAAACTTCGGCGAGGTAAACAACGGGTAAAGATTAGCGGTCGAGGGTTATTCTCTCTAGGAAGGAGAAGCCATTGCCAGCGATGTCCGGCGGGAAAAAAAACGAAACAGGAAAGTAATAGTAGACGAAAACTGTAAGAAGAAAAAAGACAAAGCAGACGGCATCGCGAAAGCATAAGCTTGTAAGCTATGCGCGAATCCGGACCTTCCATTCGATCTACGGAACGAAACTGAAGATGAGACAAGACTGCATTGCTGCAGCTCAAAGCCCAGACATGAATTGCACATAAACACACTACTCACCACTTGTGCACAATAAGGTGCTGGACTGGGCTGATTGGTTCATTCTCCAAGCATGAAGTAATTAAGCAAGACAGGCACCGGGATGTGTCTGTCGTGTAACGTGCAATCCATCGAAGGCTATAGACCTGCTTAACGGATCACGCATGTTATGAAACCCAGACCTGCGTTTCCTAACCGAGGAGGAACTTGTTCGTGTGCGACTGGTCTCTTGGCGATGAAGCTTCGGTTAGTCGTGTTCTAGTACTCAATTTAGACGACTAGACGTATAAGTGAAAACCACCGATGGCCAGTCTCGTTCTAGTTCAGACGAGGTCGACAAAGAAAGAAGCTTCGCGGAGGCAGCGTCGAAGTGACGAACCATGCAGGTTATCTGGTTGCCAAAGCAAGATGGCGGCCGAGCAAGAGACTTGGGAACTCGACAGGAAAGCCGTCTCCTCACGAGAAAACGCAGTGACGCTTTCTTACGCACCTAATCTTTTTTTCTTTATTCGCAAGACTGCATGTCCGCTACGATGTGCTCTTTCCACGGCCCTGATATATGCGTTCCGGCTTTTCGGGGCTTTTGGTTTCGACGCTAGACATACGTATCCTTACAATCAACGTCCTCCAACGGTTGCCGAGGCGCTCCATTAGTTCGGCTCAAGGCTGTTTGTTTATAGTCTTCCACGTAAACTACATCCAAATGCTGGTCAAAATTGGAGAAACTCCGTTATGTAACCTGGCTGTATACTTTTCTGGTTGGCTTATACGGCCCGTAGCTTTGGCTGCAGTGCACGGAGGTACACCGAAATTGTGCGCGCGCTCCCTTCAAACGTGAACTCCTGTGTCATGCAAGTTGCATCATACCGCCGATTACACTGCGCATGCGTGTCTCGCTCCGCACCAGCTCTCGAACTACGTTTATATGCGATGCTGATCCTCACGCGCAACGCACCCGTTCGTTTTTACACACTACACGCCTTTTCTATCCTTTTTTTTTTCTTCTTTTAGCCAAGACGAACGGGAGCATACGACAGGACAGCTTACGCAGAAAGATCGTTGCCGACGCTTCTCCACTTCCTATAAGCTGTTATCAACGGCACAACAAACGCGAGCACTCTTCTCAGCTTATCGTCGTCTTCTAGCAGCATGAGTCCGGTACCTGTGCGTTTACAAAGCAAGAAAGAAAGAAAGAGAGAGAGAGAGAGAGAGAGAGAAAGAAAGAAACCTTAAGCGAACGACAACCCCGCCCTGCCATAACTCCTTCGCACGTACGGAGAACCATAAGAGCGAGCGAGCGGCGACAAGCGATGCGCCTTGTACGCGAGTAAATTACAGTCTCTCCCCTTGTGTATCACCCTCCCGAGAACGGACAAACGCAACCATCTTCAAGAAGGGCATTCGCAGCTCCGATCACAGCGGCAGCGTTGACCTTGAGAGGCGTCGGCCGCATCTCTGTACTCGCTGCAGGAAGAAGCCTCCTTACAGGTGCAGAGGAGCAGCCCATCAGACGGGACAAGATGGACGGACGCCTTCAACGTAGCGGCCAACGTCAGCATGAGGAAGTGTAACCTCGCGTTGTCGCTGCCTTATCCCGCTAGACGTACTTTCCTTTTTTTCTTATTGAAAGCTCAGCGGAGAGGCGAGTCTTTGGCTTGGCTTTGGCTCGGGCGGCAACTACGTCGTCATCACCGAACTGCAGTCGCGCCTGAGAGGAGCGGCGTCTTGGCGTAACTGCAGTCGCGCCTGAGAGGAGCGGCGTCTTGGCGTCTTCCCTTTGTTCCTGGACCGGCGGCGGCGGCGGGTCGAACGGTCGCGCCGGCCGACCTCTGACCTCCCCCGGCGTTTTCCCTCTCACCCCGGCGTCATCGTAGTCGTCATCAGCGCAACTGTAAGCTCTCCCAGGCAGGCGGGAACGTCAGTGACGTTGTTTGTTGCCGAACAGGGGACGCCGGTTTGTTTGGCACGTTGCAGCATCCTGGCAAGGAATACCTGGGAAGGAAGTTGGGGGGGGGGGGGGGAGGTTAGTTGCACGTGTTGTTTTTTCCAGTCGTCGGGGGGTGCCGCCGCCTCCGATGCCAAGGTGAAGGCTGTTCCCGCTTGACTTCTCCACGGCTGCCATCCTTCTCACTTCCTCGATGGACCGTTACGTCATCCGTCGGCGTCGTCGTTTCTTCGCCGCCTTCCTCGCGTGGATGTCAGGAGACCCTGCTGTGTATAGACGGGCGGGGAGAGACGAGAGTTGTATAACTGTTTGCGGGATATGCGAAAGCACGTTCTCTTCGTCCGCCCTCCACAACTTTCCGGTGATGGCGGCTTGCTTCGCCAGGGGCTGCCAGTTGTCAGCAGGAAGAGACGTCCTTTAGTGCGGCGGTGCTTTCCTCTTGTTCTTGCTCATTTTCGTCTTGCATTTCACCTCCTAGAAGTCACAGCGCGAAAGTGAATGGCAGACGCGTACAGAAAGTGGGCCCTCTCGCTTAGGAAGACGAAACAAACCGGGATGTGCGCATGCGCATTCTCCGACGACGTCTGTACAAAAAAATAACTGCCAGCCTTCCAAAAAAATGCACGTCAAGATATCAACGCGCCAGTCTTCCGTCAGAAGACCTGCTGCTGTGGTTTAGGTCCGTATGCCTGTGCCGTCCGTGGTCGACGTCATCAAGTCAGCTGACATTTGCTTTTTTTTATCTCTCGTTCTCTAAAAGAGCCTCTTAAACAACAAAAGGTGACCTGTATCTGATAAGAATTGTTTGATGAGATACACGTCGTCATCTTTGACATCATGTTAACTGTAAACGCAACAACTGGTGCAACATTGAGCTAATTCTCTCGGTTTCCTAGAAAAAGTAAAAAAAAAATCTCCGATTAAGAGAACAAAAAGAAGAAGCACTCATGTATCTGGATACCAGAAAGCTTGAGGACACGCTAAACAAGTCCAACGAGACAAGCATTCAAAGTTAAGCGAGTTGTACGGGATCATCTTCTAACAAACTGTACAGCAGGACAGGACACAGGAGATGGTATGACACAGGACACAAGCAGGACAGCACGCAGGACAGGACGCAAGGCGCTCGTCTGCCTCTACTTTCCATGTGTCCTGCCCTGCTGCGCAGTTTGTTAGAAGTCCAACATGTAAGAACTACAACTTGCAATGCCATTCTGTACGCTAGTAAGGTCATGCCATACAGTCAAAATCAGCCATTTTGTCAGCACTCATTGGATCGTGAACTGTCTTACTATGGCACTCACTCGGTTTGGCTCGAAACGCCACCTTTGTAGAACTACGCATTGCTTAGGGACCCGAACCCTTATCGATCAACGAAACAGCAGTGTTCGTTTTCGCGACGCCATACTGCGTGCCACAAGAAAAGCATGCAGCGTTCGCCAATTCGTGAAAAACTGATTGCATCACGGCGATGTGGTTCAGTTAATCTGTGTTTGCCGCAGGCTCGCGAAGAGTCGAAAGGTTAACGAACACGAAAGGAGCCGACGGTTCACGAAACACGTTACAGTCGCAGTGGCTTTTAATCTCTTCATCGCAAACTCGTCCGAAGCCTCGTCTTCGCGAGTGTGAACTCGACGGCCAAGCCGACCGGTTCATTCGACTGAGAGAACACAGGGCGGCTGTCATAGGCGCGCGCACAGGGAGGGCAGGGGGAAGCGCACCCTCCCCCCCACCCCCCTCCACCATTTGGGTTGAGCGCCAAGTCAGCCCCCTAACCTCAGTTAGCCCTATCCCGTCATTCTTGAGCACAGTCATGACCACGCAGGGTATTGACAATAATGGCGGCCGCGGACTCCAGACGTTGCATTAAAAGATCTAAAATACTGATAGCACGGATGCGACACAGGACAAAGAAAAAAACAATTATGCACACGACAAGCGATTGTCCTGTGCGGCAGTGTTCTTTGTGCCGCTGTGTCGGATCCGCACTATCCATTATTTAAGATTATAAACCAACTAGCCCAGCAATTAACCTGGTTATTATTCCAAAAGCTGTTTACTTCCAGCCTTTAACCTTGGTGACCAAAGGCAGGCCGTTGTAAAAAGCACGCCATAGTTTCATTTTCATTTTTTTTTTTCATCTATTGCGTAGCTTGTTTTCTTTAGCATTAGACCATTGGTTGGGGCGAGGGGGGGGGGACGCAAAGGAGATACTTGCCCTCCCCCCGCCCCCCTTAATGGGGAAACACTGCGCACGCCAATGGCGACTGTATAAGGCTGAAGAAATAAGAACTCGAAGGGACCCCACGCTACAGCAAACACAAAAGAAGCGCGGTGTTTGAGAGAGACCGCGAAGTCACTACAGCGCATGCGCCAGGCGGCTGGAGACTGTGACGACAAAGACCCGTTATAAACCAACGTGGCGAAGATAAAGCAGGATGAGGGGGCGTGCCCGGCCTTGGACGGTGACCCCTGGGGAGAAAAGCGAACGGCCGCCCGCGCGGCAACTTTGCGCAGCGGCTAGACCGGACGACTGCTCGCTGCCAGATCAGATGGAAAGATGGATCTGGCACGGACTACGGGCCGACGAGGCGGCGGCTAAAGTGTGCGCGCTCTGACGCGGAGGCTTTTATTCCCACACCTGTGTGGACGGTCACCTCGGTGGCGGTTGCGAGAGTGCACACACACACACACACACACACACACACACACACACACACACACACACACACACACACACGCGCCGCGCGCGCGCGCGCGCGCGCGTGTGTGTGTGTGTGTGTGTGTGTGCGTGCGTGCGTGCGTGCGCGCGCTGTGTTTGTCCTCACGAAAAACCTAAGCAAAATAACTTGGGGGTAGCCCGCATCACACTGAGGCGCAGCGGGCTTAAGCCAATTAAAAAGATAAATTGTAGCGAAGCCTTGGAACTTAGTAATGGGTTGCGCTCTCCAGTGCCTTCTAGTGGGTCGTCTCGCTTCTCCTGAAAGGACGCAGCTCGCGTTGAGAGTCCGCGCTTGGCCGTGACTGTCGCCATTACGTATTGTCGCTGAGTGCCGGCAAATAAATACGTTAACAAATTGGTGGAGATGCTAACCCGTTACTAAGTTCCAAGGCTTCGCTACAAAATGTATTGTCCATTTACCCAAAGCGCATTTTAGAAAAAGCCAAATAAATATGATTCTAGGGGCTAAGCCAGCTGGGCGCGGTCGAAAGGACGTAAATGTTAAACGTTAGCGTAATTAAATAACAATAATCATTTGCGTGCCCCAATTTGTTAAGGTAGTGTGTTAATTTTAAGTGTTAAGGTAGTGATTAAGGTAAGTTAAACAAGGCATTGGTAGGGTAGGAGTCCGCGCGGTCTGTGTGTGTGTTCTCTTCGTCACAATGTAGCAAAAACCAGCATGCACACCTGCGTCTATATGTACACATGCATGTGAGATGTGAGTGAGAATGAGTGAATGAGAGAGAGAGCCATCACAAACCAGGGCCGTGGAAACGGTGCCTTTGGGATAAGGAAATGTGACAAGTTTAAGAATAGCACATTCAGTGAGTGAGTGAGTGAGTGAGTGAGTGAGTGAGTGAGTGAGTGAGTGAGTGAGTGAGTGAGTGAGTGAGTGAGTGAGTGAGTGAGTGAGTGAGTGAGTGAGTGAGTGAGCGAGCGAGCGAGCGAGCGAGCGAGCAAACAAGCATCTTTGCCTGCGTGTCTGTCTCTCTACAAATGAACGTTTCAGCACACACATGACGAAGCAAGAAAGAAACAAAACCTCATGAACTAAGCGGGCTGCCGTAGGCTTTTCCTCCTGGACAGTGGCGAGCAACTCGATTGAACGACAGGCTTGATTCACTCCGAAGAGAATCGAAAGAAAGCGAGGTCTGAAAGATAAACAAACACAAACACAAAAATACTGTGTGTTTGAGCTGCGCAAGCGCTGGGTGAAAACGAGGTGGCAAGAAAGAGTGAGAGATGAGAGGCCGCCGGACACGCCCACGAACTTTACAGACGGGGAGCGCGTCTTAAGAGTGTTACAAAGCAAATGCGAGGGTCCTGGGCCAGCTGTCTCCAAAACTCCCCCCAACCCCCTCACTTCGGGGAACGGATTAGACACCTACACCTGCTGCCTTTTCCCTGAACTGAGCGCTTCGGCGGGAAGCTGGCTGCTACACGCGGGACCCCTCCGTGGAACGCGTATTTGCATCGAGTGTGCTTTTGGCTAAGGCTGGTGCTTTTGTTCGTAAAGGGATTATCAGAACCCAGGTGGCATTGCCCCCCCCCCCCCTTTCGAACTGGTCGGACGTGAAGAGTGAAAGGGCAGTGGTCTCTGGAGTGCCATCCTGGGGACGGTGACCTATGTGCCGAAGAGACGGACCCTCCAAAGGCATGCACGTTTGTGATTGGACATTTGCCGCATAAGGAGCTATAGTTATGCAGCTCCAAAGGCATGCACGTTTGTGATTGGACATTTGCCGCATAAGGAGTTTCCCTGTCTTTGTATTGAAGCGTATTTAAGGAGCAGCAGAGCGTCTGCTCGGGACGGATCGATCGGACTAGATGTCGTTCTGACGATCCTGTCCTCTGGAATGTTGTAAATAAACCTCTGTTAAGTTTTCCTCAACGTCGGTCTCTCTGCCTCGGCTTCCTGCTGTTCCGGACGTCCCTGGGCCTGCGGTACGTCTCCCGCCGCTCAGCTCCACGCTACCCCCTGGGTCCACATCGGACAACGTCCCCGCTCGTAACAACTGGATGGCAGCGACGGGATTCTGCTCACGACAAGTCGCAACAAGCTCGTGCCAGCATCGGGATCGTCTCCGCCGAGATCATGGCTGCAGGGTGTGGTGAGTGCTTGACTTTTCTTCACTGAGATTTTACCAGGCTTTGTCTCGGAAGGTGGTAATTTTGGGTAACTACTCTACGTTGACCTGTGCATAGGAACGTAGCGTCTTAGTAGTAGTGAAGTTAGCAGCACTTGCAGCAACCATGAATCTGAAGGCACTGAAAAAACCGCTTTTGCTAGAGTTAGCTAAAAGTTTGGGTTTGGATGTTCGAGAGCAAATGAGAAAGCCAGAGATTATCGAGGCTATTGAGAACCTTGAGGCAGACGACGACGAGCTCTCAGAGTGTCTAGAGCTAATTGAGGAAGAAAGAGATGAGAGGCTTAGGCGCGAAGCTGAAGAAAAAAATGAGAGGCTGAAGCGCGAAAAGCGAGAGGCAGAGGAACGCGAAAGGCGCGAAGAGAGGCAGGCTCGGGAGCGAGAACATGCTCTCAAAATGAAAACACTTCATCGTGAAATTCAGGCGATTAAGTGGCAACGGGCACAATGTCTAACTCAAGATTTTCGAGATAGACGAGGACATTGTGTCTTTTCTCGTTAAGTTTGAAAAGGTCTGCGAAGATGTTGGTGTTAGCCGAGACCTTTGGTTGGAGAGGCTTGTCACGTTGCTGCCGCGCGAAATTGCATGCGTTTTGGAGCGCTTATGCACGGAGGAAGCGCAAGACTTTGATAAGGCCAAAGATGCCTTGTTGCGCCACTTAGGTGTTTCAGGTCCTGCTGACTGCGAAAGTCGGGGCAACAAAGTCAGCGCTGAAGCGCTTGAGGAGGACGCGCGCTGTGAGGCGCTTGAAGCTGAGAACTGTCGCCAGGCGTTAGAGGCCGAAGCCCGTAGTAAGGCGCTTGAGGACGCCAGGGCACTAGAGAAGGAAGCGCGTCACAGAGCGCGGGAACAAGAAGCACTTCGCGTGGCGCAAGAGGCCGAGGCGCTCCGCAAGGCGCGTGAGGATGAATCGCGTCGAAAGGCGCTAGATGAGGAAGCGCGAGAACAAGGAGCACTTCGTGTGGCGCGAGAGACTGAGGTGCTACGCAAAGCGCATGAGAAAGAAGCGCGTAGCAAGGTACTAGAAATTGAGGCCCGTCTCAAAGCACGTGAGGACGAGGCGCTTCGCAAGACGAAAGAGGAAGAGGCACTTCGCGTGGAGCAAGAGGCCGAGGCGCTCCGCAAGGCGCGTGAGGATGAATCGCGTCGAAAAGCGCTAGATGAGGAAGCGCGAGAACAAGAAGCACTTCGTGTGGCGCGAGAGACAGAGGCGCTACGCAAAGCGCGTGAGATTGAAGAGCGTCAAACGCGCGAAGAGCAAGAGGCCGACTTCGAAGGCCAGAGAAAAGGGGCTATCCACGACAGCGATAGAACACCCGAAACTGAAGAGACATCTCAGGGCGAGCTGGCTGACTTAGAGAATGTCGGGACTACCGTTAGGTCAGACTCAGAGATACCTAGTAACGGCCCAGAGGTCAAGTCAGTTCAGCCGTCTAAAGTGTTGGCAGCGAATGTCGCAGGCAGCGCACTTGAGAGTACTAGTGCCGAGACTATGAGCGCTGCGAGCCGTTCGGTAAGAAAAAGGCGCCGGCGTAAACGAAAGGCGAAGAAAAAAGAGACCAGTGGCGGTAAGCGTGCTAGGGCGCTAGCTCGACGCGACGAAATCTCGAAAAGGCGTGCTAGGACACGTTCCAAGTTGAGAGTCCCGCGGAAATCTAGATCGGACGTGAGGCGCGTCGCGAAAAAACGAATTTCAGTGAAATTCAGACGCCAAAGTCCCCACCTGATCTCATCCTTTTCACGACCTAGTCGAGGCAGGAGCGCAGGGAAATGTCGCGTACGCCGGAATCGTGACAAAGGCTGTCCCTCACCGTGGTTAAAGGCTGACGGCTTAACCCGGAGGGGCACAATGGGAAAGCGATGCCCTTTGTCAGAATCGAGAGGCCGCGGGTCAAAAGTCGCCGCTACTGAGCGCGTCGGACAGGTTTGTTCTTTGTTCATTTGTCGAGACCGGACCCCTCGAAATCTGTGGCATGCGCGTCTCCCCAGAGTTCGTCTAAAAGGGCGCGTTTGGAGACACCCTGGGATAACCGCAGCATAAAGATGAATTGACATCTTGAAAGAAGTTAGTGTGTTAATGTGTACTAACGAATTGAGGAGTGGAATTTTGTAATTTGTCACTTTCCTCCTCATTGTAGCAGACTTTGAGATGTTTGTTTGGTTATTTGTTTGTTTTGTTAATGTTTCTTTTCATGACCGTTAACGCTATAGTGTAAAGAGCTGTAAATTGTTTTACGGAGATGTAGGCTGAGTTGAAAGCCTCCGTTTTAAGTAGTTTTGTTCGACAGCTGGAAACATAGCTTTTAGCGCTCGAGTAGAGGAGAGCTGTTCGTAGTGGTTTACAGAGATGAAGGCGGAATGTTAAAAGCCTCTGTTTAACGTACTACTGATTTGTTTTTCGTTACGTGTTAGTATGCGCGTCAGTGTAATTTTAGTTTCTCCTTGTTTTGTTAAACGCGTGAGTTTGATTTTCAGTTTATTTGTTTTGTGTTAAGCGCGTGAGTTTGATTTTCAGTTTTATTTCGTATTTAGTTTGCAGCGCTTTGTTTTCTTAATGTACTCATTTATTTGCCAAGTGCAATGAATAAAAGGGTTTTAGCCGAAGGCTAGGGTTGTGTGCGATTCAGGGAACTTGATGGCATCGGGTACTCTGGCTTGTGTAATTAGGTTCAATTTTTTTGTGACAGGTTTACAATTGCTTTTTTTTTGTGGTTGTTGTGGTCGTGCTTCATCACGACATGTGTTTGTGGATTTGAGCAGCCTATTTCAGGTTTGGTTGTTGGAATTGCTGCTGCTATTGTAATTGAGAACAGGTCATTTTGTTTGGAGTAAAAGCCTGGTGGGTCTCAGGGAGAGAGTACGGGCGCTTGCCTGCTTGGCGGTTGTGGTTCTCGCGTGGTTGACACAGGTGCTGTCTTTCGAGAGGGAATGTTGGCCAGCAGAGCGAGAAGCTTTTTCTCCGAACTTGGACGACGCTACCAGATGTTCGAGATCACCGGAGTGGCGGAGGAATGTAGCAGAGCAGCATCGCGGTGTGTACGGCTTCAGCACATCAGCCTTGTCTTCATCGACCTCTCCCCACAAAGGTGATTGACCTTTGTACGTCGAGGTCTCAGCCTGCCGCCGGGGAAGCTGTTACAAAGCAAATGCGAGGGTCCTGGGCCAGCTGTCTCCAAACGAGTTTTCCTGCTTCTTGGACTCCCCCCAACCCCCTCACTTCGGGGAACGGATTAGACACCTACACCTGCTGCCTTTTCCCTGAACTGAGCGCTTCGGCGGGAAGCTGGCTGCTACACGCGGGACCCCTCCGTGGAACGCGTATTTGCATCGAGTGTGCTTTTGGCTAAGGCTGGTGCTTTTGTTCGTAAAGGGATTATCAGAACCCAGGTGGCATTGCCCCCCCCCCCCCTTTCGAACTGGTCGGACGTGAAGAGTGAAAGGGCAGTGGTCTCTGGAGTGCCATCCTGGGGACGGTGACCTATGTGCCGAAGAGACGGACCCTCCAAAGGCATGCACGTTTGTGATTGGACATTTGCCGCATAAGGAGCTATAGTTTGCAGCTCCAAAGGCATGCACGTTTGTGATTGGACATTTGCCGCATAAGGAGTTTCCCTGTCTTTGTATTGAAGCGTATTTAAGGAGCAGCAGAGCGTCTGCTCGGGACGGATCGATCGGACTAGATGTCGTTCTGACGATCCTGTCCTCTGGAATGTTGTAAATAAACCTCTGTTAAGTTTTCCTCAACGTCGGTCTCTCTGCCTCGGCTTCCTGCTGTTCCGGACGTCCCTGGGCCTGCGGTACGTCTCCCGCCGCTCAGCTCCACGCTACCCCCTGGGTCCACATCGGACAACGTCCCCGCTCGTAACAAGAGTTAGACAGCCGCAGCAACGTCGGAGTGGATGGAGGTGCTGCTCGCTCCATTGTGGATTACTGGCCGCACCGGAGCGAGGGCTGCGATGCGAGTTTTATTATAAAAGGCCCCGCCAACAACGCCGTTACAGAAAGAGACGGCGAAGGTGGAGACGTGAACGGTTGGCGGTTTCGAGCAAAGCGTGTGGGTCGAAAGCACTACGCCGAAGAAAGAAGAGCACTGCTGCAGCAGGGCATTTCGTTTTCTCTTCACTTGCCAAACAACAACCCTCGGAGTGCTTTCTTCACAGTGACTTACAGCACGAAGATCAATAAAGTTGTATACTATACCTACCTACAGCACGAAGATTCGGCAAACAGAAAATATGGCGTAAATATCGTCAGGGCAGTCAGTGCTCGGAAGGCCCATGTTTTTCCTTCGTAAAAAATGATTTGATACAGTTTGCGGAGATAACTTATGCCTTTCTCCTGATATGAAATAATTCACATAGTCTGCATAAAGCTGCAATTCCGGAGCTTGCTTCTTGCTAAAACGAATCCGCAGCCGACAAGAGGTTGTCTGCGGTCGCCTGGTAATCTCTTTTACATTCTGATGAACTTACCCATATCGAAGGCGTGGTATGAACGTGGTATGTGCCGTCAGTGCTCAAATGGAACAGCTGAGTGCGCAAGAAATCGTTTTCTTCGGGCGTGTGTAACTTAGCAGTGTAGCGGATTACTTGCAGCCTGGCAACGTGTAATCTGATACAAAATACACATTCCAAACGGAAACCTACGTTTCTCCCGTGTCTCAATCGGACGCATGCGTAGGCTCACTTAGTTTCCCGAGGCCTTCGAGACGCCCAGCTTCAATAGGGTCACAGCGCCGTTAGTGGCACTCACAAAACGCAGCCAGCGGCGCAAGTGCGACAATGTTGCGTGCGCGCATATGACGACCTTCTTTTCCAAAGAGGTCTCGCCCTTCCGTGTATGCATAAGGCCCTCAGGCATTTCTTCTCCAGTGCGTCCCACCTACACACCATCGCAACTGTCACGGCCGAGGCAAGGTTGTTTCGGGACTCAGCTACGTCACGTGCACTCACATCCTTAAGCACATTTCTAACGTAAAAACACTGGGTGGCATTCACTGAGAAGAGATGTAGCTCTGGCCGCGTATCACAAGGTTAGTAGGAACTATATTCAAAATTTGTTCGTAAGGTTAAGTTCCAGGCAATTTTGACCCGTTGGACATAATACTAGACAGCTCTAGTTTCTCCGCAAACTTCTCACCATTTACAGATCACAGGGTTGCCCGAGGTGTGCATGGCTGCAGCATAGCTGGAGACATCTTCCGGCGTTTTGTTCAACTACAATGTGTTAGAAAATTTTTGCGTTGTGTCGATGTTCTTGGCCACTGAAAACGAAATAAGTGCTGCAAGTTAACGATTACATCTCTTCCAGCCCTGTACACAAGTGACTCTGTAGAAAATGGAAGCCACTGCAGTAATAGCTGTTCGTGTTTCCGGTTTAAAATCTGCACCATCAGATGTCGCTAGCAGCGCCGTAGCCGCCGTGCACTTCTTCGGCAACCCAGTCGACCGCGAACGCGGAGAGGTGAAGTTTACGGCCCAACCAAGGCTCTGTATTAGTGAAGGTGTCTTCTACAACGGCAAAGAAAAATCACAAATGATATTTTTTTCATTCATCTCTAAAGCCCGCATTAATTCAAAGCAGTACGAAAGAATTATTCTCAAGCCATAAGTTTTAGCCAGTCCTCACACTGGACATATTACAAGCTAAGACATCTATCCAGTGGCAAAGAACAATTTGGTACGAAAGTTCGCGAATTTCACACCTGTTCCGTGAATTCGGCCAGTGGACTCGAATCTGCAGAGGTGGGGTCGAATTCACAAAGCCTTGGGTCAAGTTCACAAAGCTTCTCGTACGTCAGCGTTCTCTGCTATTGTAAAGATGCTTTCACTAAGGGTACAGTCCTCACGGATTGAAATGCGACAATTGAGGGATACGTCATTCATCTTCCTTTCCTTCCACCGCCTTCCAGTTCGTGTCACATAGGCGTAATCTTTACTCGAACATTCGCATCAGAGCCAACCTTGTTTGAGCGGCCAGTTTCGCAGCGACAAAGCACGGTGATCTCGAGCAGTTACGCATACAAGTCGCGATACCGGAAGTTTAGTAGTCGCGTTTCAATGCGTGAGGGCTGTGCATGCAGTATCCGGATTGTTGCTTAAGAATTTCTTGCTTAAGAACAATTATTGCTTAAGAGCAATTTCTTGCTTAATTTCTTGCTTAAGAACAATTATTGCTTAAGAAGTTATTGTAAATATCGATGCCTGGCAGGAGCCCTGATGCCATTCGCTGCACTACATGAGCATAGCGAGCCGGCGTACGAAAGAAAGAAAGAAAGAAAGAAAGAAAGAAAGAGAAAGAAGAAAGAAAGAAAGAAAGAAAGAAAGAAAGAAAGAAAGAGTCGGAAGGGACTTTTCGAAACCAAAAAGCAAGAAACTCTCGCCGATCGAGGCACACAGGTGTTTCTTTTACCCTGCTCGCGGGAACCGACCCAGCAGGGGGTGGCGTACAGGCCACTGCATGTGTTGCGTGGGCTTTTCCAATCGCAAGGCGGCCTGCTGGCCGGTACTTGCATCGTCCGATGGTCGGGTGCGCGCGTGCGCGTGTATGTAGGTTACGTGCGCGCACGTTGGGAGGGCGACAATAACGTGCGGCGGGCCCCGGAGAAAACAGCTGGGCGCCTCTCGCTTGCCTTTACCGACGGCGGCCAGCGCTGCCAGTGCAGCAGCAGCAGCAGCATGCACGACACACACCCACGGAAAACACCGCGCGTGTCGGCGCAGCCAAACGCTACAGCCACCAACGAAGAAACACGCCGTGCATTTGCAAGCCGAGTGCGAACGCATGCATTCACGATAGTCTCGCGCCAAGACTTCACGGAGTATACCATTTCGCGCACAAGTCACTATACTACTTAGAAAGCAGCAGAGAGAGAGGCAATACGGGCAACGCATGAAGGTTAACTACACTGTCAAAAGTCACATGGTCTCTTATGCATTCGCGTTAGACGACTCGAAAGAGAAAGCCATCTTCTTTTTCTTGTCAATCGATTGTATTGACGCCGACCGAAAGCTTTCTGCACCTAACGTTGCTTTGCACTGCCTTCGGGATCAGAGACACTGCAAGCTTCCTGCGCCTCACGTGGTTTTGCATTGCCTCCGGGATTGGCCCACGTTTCACTAAGCAGCAACGTGATGCAATGACGTCATCATGCAACGTCACGTTAAGTGATGTCGTAGTGATGTTATAATGACGTCACAAATTTTGACAATCTGTGTGGTCATATGGGCACGTCATCACATGATGATGATCTTTTTGCATCACTCGCGCTGACGCCGACGGTCAGGTTACACCGACTGAGAAAGAAAAAGATTATGGCTTTCGCCTTGCGTAGTGGACCATGCGAATTTTATTTATAGAGAGGCAAGTCTTTTCGATTGTGAACTACGCGTGCGCGCAGCAAGCTCTTCAGAAGCCAGATAGACACACGTTTCCCACGCCACCGCGCCAAGGCTATTCCTATACACCGGAGCCCCAAACGAACAAAGCCAAAACCACAACGCAGTGAGACGTGTGTAGACTAAACGCGATAACAATAAATAGAAGCAAGGTTTTTTTTTCAAAGATAGAACTCACGGCCGCCTTCTCCGGCCACAAGCAGATGTCAAAGGGTCATTTATCTTACAGCCCCGTACGGTCAGATTTAGAACGGCCGCTGAACAAACGGTTGCGATCACGAGCAAGCTTAGGTAGTGCAACGCTAGCTGATTACGAATCGTGCATTATACCACGCTAAATTCATACGCACAGTCAGGGATGCGGAAACAAGTGAGGAGAGGGAGGAAAGAGGGCAGAGGTAACGACATTCTTTAGAGTTCTGTACAGTTCGATTTAGAGTGCTTATAGCTCCCAGTTAGTGCTTATAGCTTCATTTAGGGTACTTTATAGCTCCCAGTGAGCTACGATAAGGTGGCCCATCCACACGTTGATTGCCAGGCGCATCTTCTTGTACTAAAAATCGCATGGTTCCTAATGCATTCGCCTGAAACGGCTCGAAGGCGAAAGCCTTCTTCTTCTTTTTCTTCTTCTTCTTCTCAGTCGATGTATTATCCTCCCCCGCCGCCCTCCGAAAGCTTTCTGCACCTAACGTGGTTTTTGCACTGCCTCCAGGATCAGAAGCATTGCAAGTTTTCTGCACTTCATCTGGTTTTGCACTGCCTTCGTGATGGGCATGCGCTCGGTTGTACTCTCGACTATTTCCGGTGACGTCAATATGTCGCAGTCAACACTAGAGGGGAGTCGCTCATGAATGGATTATCTAGCGATATATGTTGGCAACCACGGGTGACCGCTGCGCAAGCTCCTCAGCCCCCAGCGCTCGGCCAATCTTTCTCGGCCACCTACCTCTCCTGCGAACGAGCTAGGCTATCCATTTGCCACTTTAAGACCCTCTGCTGCAACGTCTCGCGAGTTCGGAAAGCCTCAGTTGACTTGTTCCCACAGGCTTGTTGCCCACAGGGGGTGGGGTGTGTGTGTGTGTGGGGGGGGGGGCAGTGAGGGGGGCGGCCGCCCCTTCTAATCGCCTACGCGGGGCGCCAAGTCAGCCCCATATCTTTACTCAGTCAGACTTGTGTCGCCACTGTTTCATGTCCCGCCACAGTGGCCTAGTGGTTATGCTGCTCGACTGCTGACCCAAAGGTGGCGGGATCGAATTCCGGCCGCGGCGGCCACATTTCGATAGAGGCTATATGCTAGAGGCCCGTGTACTTTGATTTAGGTGCACGCTAAAGAACACCAGATGGCAAAAATTTCCGGAGCCCTCCACTACGGCGCACCTCATAATCACATCGTGGCTCTGGGACGGGAAACCCCAACAATTATTACTGTTTCATGAGCAGGGTTACTGCACCTTTACGTTACTTCCCATCTTTATTCTCGGAAAACCGCTGACCCAAGGCAGGCCATTGTGAGTGATTGCTTCATTTTCATTTTTGCATGCATTGCTGCAAAGCTTGTGTTCTTTCAGGGCAGGGAGAGGGGCGGTGGAGCTGCAAGGAAATATGCCCCCCCCCCCCCCTAATGGCGAACCCTGCAGACGCCCGCGCTTCTCCGACTATCCTTCTCCGTCAATGCGCGCTGATAAACGTATCTATCTCATCGAGACTAATGTCTCCCACGTAATAACGATGACGGTGATCAATTGTACACTTGAGGCGACGGTAATTTCAATGAGGTCGCGCTTTCTGTTTCCTTCGAGCAGGCTAATCTGTCGCGCCAAATGCCAGCCTACATACCGAGGAAGGGGAAAACAAGAAATATAATAACGACAAGGGCGTTTCCCCATGCTCTCTCTCTTTTTTAGAGGCGCACCGAAACAGGTATATACACACTACGAGACCACGACGACGACGACAAGAAAACTCCACGCCGAAAGCTATAACTGCAGCCACGGCATGCGAGCCGCGTGTGGCACGGTGGGGCCAGCGGGACAGGGCAGCCTTGTCACGCCAACGCCCCGTCCACGACGCCGCCGACGCACTGCACGTTGCTGTGCATACGTGTGCCCGCCGTTCTTGCTCCCTTGGCCTATCGTTTAGAAGACCTCGATACGAGGTAAAAGGGTGGCCGGGGTGTCGCCTTTCGGTCCGTAAACCGCCGTATAAACGTTGTCCTATGGGACACAGTGTACGCGCGCCCACGACATGCACGGTGGGAAAATCTTTACACGAGTACTGAGTGCTGCGTAAGGATGGAAGCCGCGGCGCGTAGACGGCTCTTACGTCTTAACTGTTTCAGGTGGAAAATCTTATTTGTCTCAAAACCTGATAGCAGTATTCAACAAATGCTACCACGGGGTTAGAAAAACGCTGATCCACGAAGCGAAGTAAGAAGTCATTACAGGTAAAAAAAAAAAATTGCGAGGCTTGCACGAAGTCGCGCACGGCTTGAAACAGCAAAACTGGACGATTCTGAAGTCTAAACTGGCTGCTTCTAGGTTGTTGCTAGGCTTCAGCTAGGTTGTTTCTGGGTTGATTCTCAGCGCAGAGGGGTTCGAGTTCGAACAGATTAAAAACGACAAATATTATCCTTGATATTTATTGAAGAAGCGCACGAAGGACCCAATCACGCACGCATAATATGACGAAAACACAAGCGCTGGTCTATAAGCGCATATTGTTTGTAATTTTTATCAGAAACACGTCATATCTGTGCAATTTGTTGTTTTTTTTTGTAGTTGTCTTTGTGGCCTTGATCATCTTCACTGCTGTCAGTGCGCATGTGTGCGTTATTCTATACAAGCTGGGTCTTTCGACCATAAAGCATCAGTCGAGCGCTTGTGTTTGCGCCATTGTATGTGTGCGCGATTGTGTCCTTTGAGCGCTGATTCATCAAATATCATGGCTCACCAACTAGCCCTTCAGTAAATATTAAGTAAATATTATCCTTTACGCAATCCTTCCCTTCATTTCCGGTTAGCTTTGAGCGGTTGTGCGCAACAAAAGCACCCCCACCCCTCCTTGATCGATTACCCTTCTCGTTCATTTTCTACATGGAAGATTCCAAAAAGCCCACCTAGCCAAGACCATCCGACTTCCCCACACGGCCATCGTCTTCGTCGCGGTATTTATAGACACAACTCGCGACCGATGCGCGATGACCCACAGCGTACACAGCGCTTTCTTACGTCGTCGATTACATGGAGGTCGCGAGGAAAGTGCGGCCAGGAAAAAAAAACGCCGCGTAGTTACGTCACAGCCAGCGCGACGACTCTGCATGCGTGCCGACGGGGAAGAGAGTTGTGTGTACGCATCCTTTCTGTTTCCTTTTCCGGCCGCGGTTTCTGCGGATGTTACTTCCGGCTCGCGATCGTGAAGGCGAGACTGGCGCCAACCCCTCGACTCGGAGAAAGTGCCCCCCGCGCTACGCCAGAATACAGCTAATCTTCGATGCATTAAACATGAACCGGATAAACCAGGCAAAGCCGAGTGTTGGTGTTTGGGGTATACGCCAACGCTTGGCTTTTACCTGGTTTATCCGGTATACGTATAAATACGGTTTGCGTCGAGCAGCTAGGGCAGTGCGAGTTGCGCGCGCTTGCTGCATAATGAGTAGTGAGGCGCCCAGGTGGAACAGATGTGCGACGATCAGTTTGCTTAATGTCATCGCGTTATATTCTCGGGGTAGTAGTACTGGCTGTCGAGTACAGGATGATAGTGCCGCATGGAGTGTCCTGCTGTGTCGTTCTGCCCTGATGAATGTGAGGTCACGGGTTTGAGTCACGGCCCTACAGTGCGAGTGCGGTGGTTTACACAAAAGAACAGAGGGCTTGCGATGGCCATTGCATAAACTAGAGCGAGGTGCTTAACGTCACTCAGAATGTATATTATCGTGATGCCTTACTTTAGCTATAAGATTCGGGGACGTTTGGCATTGTTACAGAAAGGGCTGGCAAGAGCGATTGCTCTCGTTAGTGGTTCATAGACCATGAATCACTTCGTCACGATGCACTCGAAATGTTTATTGTGTCCAAAACATGCCTCGCACGAGCTGGGGAACGAAGAATCCAGTTCGACCACTAAACAGTTTGGAGGTCAACCTTAAACAAGACGTCCCGCGACATTCACAACCTATGGTGAATGTGGGGGTCATAGGTCGGCAAGCTCACTCAGGAGTCGACTCACTCATATTCACTCCGACTCAGATCGAGCCGTGATTCTAAGTCTGGAGTGAGTCCACTTGAGTAATATGCTAGTGAGCTTGAGTCTGAGAGAGTCCGGTTGAAACAATTTCAGTGAGTCTCAGTTCGAGTGAGCCCGGTTGAAGGAAGTTTTCTTGAGTCTAAATCCGAGTAAGCCCTAAGTGCAAAATATATTTTACGAGTGAGTCTGAGTGTGCACCACATTTTTTGCCGACCTATGGTGGGGGTGCCCTCTATGTCTCGCTTTAGGGTAGGTACACCAAAGCTCGATCATCACCAGTGACTACTGAAATCAAATCAGTAGTGCACACGTGGCTTGTGATTAGACAGTGTTGTCTACGCTTGCAAATGTGCGTATTTGGTTTTGTCTTTCGGTTAACTATAAAACCGTAGTGCGGTGCAGTTGACACGTTGCTGTCACAGCGCACATATTTTGTCCTTATAAGCTATAAGTGGTCACGGGACAGCTGGCTCTAATGTGGCCTACCCTTCCCATCACAAAGAATGAACACCGACCACCGTTTACCCGTAATTATCTCCCACTTCCTTCGTCCACCAATCAACGACGACCTCGAGAACATTTCGCAATAACGCTCATGTAAAGCTACACCGTGTGTAATCTTACACGCACTCGCTCTGGCCATAACAACACCGTTCACGTCAAAAATATGAACGACAGTCGCTAAATAAAGCAACCAACTCCGCCTTCCTTGTTCTTCTTTGTCATCATCTTCTTCGTTACCAGCTTCGTCCTTCTCTTCTTCATCCTCTTCTTCGTCTTCATCTTCATTTTCCTCATCATCAGCATAATGTGCTTCTTTTTCATCCTCTTCTACATCTTCGTCTTCATCTTTACCAGCTTCGTCCTCATAACCTTCATCCTCTTCATCTTCTACATCATCTTCTGTTAATTCTTCTTCGTCTTCTTGATCTTCATTTTCCTCATCATCAGCATAATGTGCTTCTTCTTCATTCTATTCTACATCTTCGTCTTCTTCTGCTGCTGCTTCTTTTTCTGCTGATTCTTATTCTCCTTGATCATTTTTCTCCTTTTACTTCATCATGTTCTTCTTTTTACAACATCATCTACGTCATCATCTTCTTCTTCTTCTGTTTTTCCAGTGTTTGCCGTCAACACCACACATACAAATCGACACAACTTACACGCACATGCGTGCACAACCATACGCCCGAGAGCGCGTCTTTTCAGGCGACAGCGAAACAAAAAACGCGCGAACGGCGAGCGGGGCACGCAACGTGTCGTATTTAACAAGCCCGTTGCGCAACCCCGTAAGGAGAAGAGAGTACGTACGCCGTCGACAACGTATCGCTGTCGTTGCTCCTTTCTTCGTTGGCAAACAAAGAAGCGCTAATCATAGATGGCGATGGTACGCGGCACGCGACGAACCTGGCACAAAGCGGGGCAGGCAGTCACATCTAGCGTTGTACATGGACAAGGACCCTCCCCTCCGCCCTTCCGAGTGTGTAAGTAATAATGAAAGATGACATCCCTTCTGTGTCAGCCCCTACGGCTATAAGTGACCCGCCTTTTTGTGATTTTGATTCTTTGTTTCATACTGGCTGACCGGTATCGCCGCAGGAGATGATGGAAGGCGGCCAACTGGATGCCTAGAGTGTACGCACGGCGAAGGGACAAGCTAACCTTTTGCGCGTTGAAAACGAACCACTACAGAGAAGAGCGCTCTTCCAGTGGCAGGAATGGAACGAAAGTGAGAGCCACCTCTTTTCTTTCAATCCTTTTTTTTTTTTTGCTAGGTTATTTTGGAGGCTCTAAGGCCACGGGACTGTCGAGGTCAGTCATCGGACGTTGTTAAGTGGTGGTAGTCCGAGACGAGGGCGCACAGAAGGAGTGGTGATTATCGTGACGAAGTTTCGCAAGAGCTAATCAAAAGGTGACGGCGATTTTGGTAAACACTTGGCCCACGTGTTCGCGAAAACATGTCAGTTTGTACGAAGAAGCCGTGGGCAAGCATTCCGAGGACTTGTAGAGACGAGCAGTACGGGCCCTGCTGCTTCTCTTGAGGACATCGCTGTCCGGGACACTGACGGCGATGACGCGGCGTCTCCGCCAAATGAAACAGGCGTGTTCTTCTAATTATAACGTAGGAACGGCACCTGCTAAAGAGCCACTAAAATATAGCTGTTTCAGAACGAAAACAGACCGATGGCGAACGAAGAGATAATCAACTGTCTTACACACAGCACAGATAGGTGCCGATGAGCTCCTGCACAAATGTTTTAAGGCGAAAGCCTTAGATGCCTCATCAAACGCGAAAATTGACCGTCGGCGCCGGCGTCAGCACGAGTGACGAAAAAAAAAAATCATCCCGTGATGACGTCACCATATGATGCCATCATCACGTGACCGATCGCCGAAATTTGTGACGTCACATAACGTGATGTCAGCTAATGACGTCATCACTTGAAATTGTCGTTCGGTCAAAGGTGGGCGGATCACGGAGGCAGTGTATAGACCAGGTAAGGTGCAGAAAGCTTACAATGCCTCCGATCCTGGAGGCAGTGCGAAACCACGTTAGGTGCAGAAAGCTTTCGGAGGGGTGCGGGGGAGGATCAATACGTCGACTGAGAAGAAAAAGTAAAAGACATTCGCCTTCGAATCATGTTAGGCGAATGCATAAGGGACCCTGTCAGTTTTTACGAACACGTGCGTTAACGCATGCGCGCGCGCTCACCGTAATGTCACAGTAGACAGGCAGTCGCTCAGCATCTATGGGCCTACATAAGTCGCACGCGTAAATTACACGATGACACAGCAAAGACACGAGCTCCCTCGCTATTCTGTCCATAGCCGAGGAAAACGTAATGTGGCGTGAACATGAGAAACACAATCAACGGCATTTTCCGCGTTCCCGCCCGGCTTTGCCGTGCGAGCACTTTTCTACAATTTAATTCCTACATTCATCGCGTCGCTTTCCTTGTGTTCGTCTCGCTCACGCTTATTTTCTTCGGGCGTGCCACGATGCGCGTTTGCGACAGTTTCGTCGATCGCGTGCAGCGTCCTCGTGCGCATAAGGAAGAAAGTTTACAGCATGAATGTGTCTAACTTCGCTGACAGCGCGACACAGCTTCGAGACAGTCGCACCACCCAGCATAGGGAAACGAGCGGCGAGCAGAAGAAGAAAAGCGCTTCACGGTGAAGCTGCTGGGTTCAACAGGAGATATATATATATATATATATATATATATATATTATATATATATATATATATATATATATATATATCAAAACGTTTATTGGGGGAAAAGAAGAAAAAAAAGTGTTTAGGGAGCGCGTGGGTGGGGCCCCTATTCCAGGGCTCCACTGGCTTGATGACGCCGTTGATTTGCACTGTCTCTCTTTTAACAGTAGAGCTGTTTAGGCTCGGAGATGTCCCGTTTGTCGCGAACAGAAATTATCATCATCACGAACCGGCACGCGCTCTCTTCGTCCTCTTCTTCATCTTCGCCAGCCAAGGTCATTGTGAAAGGGAGATGTGAGAGATATAAGGCGCGTCTGCGAAGCCTCATTCGTGAGCGTCGGTAGCGCAGCAGGCAGAGCGCCCGTCGCCTATCGTCGCGGACCGAGAGGTCACGGGTTTGACTCCCTGGTCATGCAAATCAACGAAACTTTTCTTTCTGGCTGTTCTTTGTCATCTTTTCATGTGGATTTTAGCGACGTCACATCCGTGACGGAAATGATGTCAGTGGTGTTGGTGGTGATGTCAGTGTTGTTGGTGGACCTCGGCATGGAACACTTTCGTGTTAAAAACAGAGATAAAGAGAAAAAAAGAGAAAAAATAAAGCGAAACAAGGAAAGGGTGTTCAGTTAACATCAAATAAAAATGAGACCCCGGTATAGAGCTGCAGCTTCCCATGGAATTTCGGTGTGTTCAGTTAACGCCAGCAGAAGGGGGGCAACCTGACTGTGAAGTCCTTTGTTCTCGTGGCTTTTTCAGGGAGTTCAGGAAACACCTTATGTAGGGTAGTGACCTGCGTGGATTTGCATGGAATTTCGGGGGTGTCGAGTTAACACCAGAAGGAGAGCGACCAGTGGATTGCATACCGTATTGTTTGGGGAGTTCAGTTAACACCATCACAAAGGGAGTGATCTGAGTGGATTAGCATGCATAGAATATTGCGGGGCAGTTCTGTTAACACCAGCGGAAAAGGAGTCACATGAGTGGATTCGCATGAATCTTTTCATTTATTTTTTTTGTGGTGGGGGGGGGGGGATTTTTATTTGCATCAGTAGAATAAGAATGACGACGAATATGAAACCGCGGACCCACCGGGACTTCTCTTTTTAATTGTTTAGTTCGGTCCACCCCGGCACGAGGAAAAGAGGTCGGTAATCCGAGTGTAACGAAGTTGACAACGAACCTCTCAGCCGTGCTGCCGGCGTTTGTCCTCACTTCCTTGCTTGAATGCATGGTTTGACATCTTTCTGTCCCCGACTCGTTTCACCAAGAACCTTTCGGCACGGGGGTCGCCCCCGTGACCTAACGACACCCCCCACTGACACCCCTGGCTGCCCTACCACCCGCGGGACGGGACGACCAACTTTGCTATTTCTCAAATTCCGGTCAGCAAGAGCCGGCGCTGCGGCCGCAAGCGACGCGCGCGTGCGCCTTAGAAAGTTGTAAACGCTTTCACTCTCACCTCGCCCCGCTTTCACTGGCACCTTTATTTTTCGTTATTCTTTCAAGGTGACGGTTCACTCTCACCTCACTTTCATTCGCGCGTGTCTTTAGCTAATGACTCTTTACACGCTCATGTGAATAGAAAGGATCCGAAAGAGAAAGCCAGGACAGACACGAAGATGGTATAGCAGACTGTTTTTTTCTCGGCATCCACACGGAGAGACCGATTCACCTCTCTTCTTCTTTTTCTTCATCTTCTTCTTTTTTTACATGAAGCCCAACGAAAGCTCGCTCCACGGCCTAGCTACCACAAGACTGGCTCTCACGTCGTTGTGCGCTATCGTGTTGGCCTTTGTTTTGCGCTCTTTCTTTTTATCTTTTCCGGGTTCACGAGCACGGGTCGCCAGAGCCAGAGCAATGTGGCGCACGCACGCCGTCCTTTGACCCGAGCGAATGAAGCACGTTTTCGCGCCTCTCCTACTCTAATGACTCTCATTTTATGACCCTTTTCTTCTTTCTTCGTCGCTTGCTTTTCGTGGAAAAGTTTGGAGAAAGCGCGCAGCTTATTTCGGTCCGTCTCTTACGATCCCTGTAGTGAGATCCTACCTGACTTCCCGTCTGAAATAGTAATAGGTGTGCTGATAATAAAACTACGCTGACTTATTAGCGCTCACCTTGCTCCTTTCCCTCCTTTTTTCGTTGTTTCGTGCTAAGTGACCAAAATTTTATAGGTCAGTACACTGTATGAACCGACTAACACAACACCAAGTACCTATGAGTCATATGTGCGCTGAATGAAACTGTGTGGCTCACTGAGAGAAATAAACAAGCCTTCTGGAAACAATCAACCAGCAATCAATCAGTCAATCAATCAATCAATCAACAAGTAAGCAAGTAAATAAATTGTAGCGAAGCGTTGGAAGTCTGTAATGGGTCGCCCTCTCGAGCGCTTTCTAGTGGGTCGTCCCCTTCGGCTCTTCTCTGACAGCACGCTCCTCGCGCTCAGAGTCCGCGCTCTGTCTTGACTGTCGCCGTTGTGCTTCGTCGACTAGTGCCGTCAATAAACGCCTTTATAAAATAAGCAAATTTGATCGTAAACGGAAGAAAGTGTGGTGCGCTCTTTTCACGAGGTGGGCCTTACACCTCGCTCGAGAGGCGTAAGGAGAGCTCGTGTAGTTATTGCAGCATACAATGAAACAGCAGTAAAAGTATAGTTTTAATAGTAAACATCTAATGGCCCGAAGTATCCTGGGGTAACTGCATGTTATATGAGCTAAGCGTTAGCGCTCTCCTGGAATGCTACTCCGGTACACGCAGCATCAATATTGACAGCGACAATATCGATGCTGTTGTTATCGTCTCTTATAGGTACAACAGCGGGAGGCGCTGCTGGGTACAACGAAGAAAAACCGTGAATCTAGCAGCCCGGAAAGCACATGCCAGGCTCATTAACTTATTGTAGCCTTCATTATACATCATATTTATCTTGTTCACAATGTCCGACTTTGCGTGCAAAACGAAGCAATCAGTCTATGAGCACTCACCTGCTCAGGAGACGGGTCCGAAGAGCCGACGGTACCGTCCTAGCGACTCCATCCCAGACCTGCACAGACACAAAGATATATTCACGTTAGTACAAGCTGATTAAACCGCTGACTTCTTGGCTAAGCCCCGTTAGTTGGTGCAAGGGCCACAGTCGTTTAGCTCACAGCAACTATACCGTGATCAAAAACTGTCCAGAGCCTTGCCCTGTACACTGCATATAAAAACTTCGGCTGTCGACTGTTCGTATTACCATGGTCAGTAAACCATCCAGTAAGTCATATAGATATAGAAACCCACAAGAAGATGTGATATACGAAATCCACGACCCAGCGACGGCTCTTTCTGGGTAACTTAAATATAATCACTGAAGGCAAACTTTTGCTGACCGCATGCGCCTAAAGAGATTGCGGAACACACATCACAGGCGCCATGTTTTTGAAACACCTATACGGAGACGAAGTTACAAGAACCGCGCGAATATATAGTGAATACCTCAGGTCGAGGCCGTCGTTTCGTAGGGAGCCCGGAAAAAACCTGCGACGTTCGCTTATACAGTCTATCCACTATCTACAGGACATATGAAAACTTATGACTTCACAGATGTTGTCGACTAACGCGCCACAAAACACCTGTCAAAACAGTCCAATCGAACGTCTATGCTTGGAATCATTTCCGTCTACCTTTTTTTGTATAGGCACCATGGAGACGTTATAAAGTCACACTGCACAAGTCTATAAGAATGCTTAAGGGTCCACAGAAAGTCGGCAAAGAGTTATAAATTACCTCAATTCGTTATCACAAAGTTAGATATCTATATTGAGCATGTGAACACAGTGTGCCGTTTTGTGGCCTGCCACAACAAATCGATGCACATGTCGTTTGGTTAAAGGTCACACCTAATCCAAGTCGGGGGATTTTGTCAAATGTCTTGCAGCATCCGGGAAACGACATAACCAACATTGTCAACCCTGCATGCCAATGCGACCATCGCGACTGTCCGGTTTGGACCAGTGTCCTCTTGTCGCAGTTCACGTAGGGTTCCGTACATCGGTTTTAAGCGCACAAACTTAAGTATAGTGAGCACCAACTTCGCTTCGCCCGCCTAATCGCAAGTTCTCGCAGCTTGCGTTTTTCAAACAGTTCGCCGGTGCTTCCTGGTGCCGACGCTCTCCCATGCCTGACCGAGAGTGTTAGTGGCCTTGCGGAGATCGGCGAAGCGAGACCGAATTGCGAGCCCTCCACTGATACATACACAAACAGACCCATGTAATGACTATTGCCGCCGCTAGCCGTGCACCTGGCGCTATTGGCGTTTTACAACTCTCTCTTTTTTTCCGTCGTAGAGAGTTAGCCATTTCTTCTTCGATCTCACCGGAACACCTCTCCTGCCGTACAGGTTTTTCACATTCGAGAAGCCATCCGGACGTCATAACGGTTTCCTCTTGATGCGTGAGAATTAGCAGACGCAGAAGGCGAAGTAAATAGTGTACAGTTTGTATGGAGCTCTGTCTGAAGTCAGTGCGTATATTGCTTAGAATGACAGAGAGATCGGCTGGTTGGTAAGTATTCATTCTAAAAGGCAGGGCGTGCAAACATGGACACAGGAAATGAAGCCAAGACACCACAAACGCCCACTAACAACTGCAAAGGTACACACTGGCGGAAAAGAAAGAAGGTACGAAAATTTATCTGCGCATGCCCTGGCAAAAGGCGAACCTATCAATCCGGCACGCGTGGGGGTCTACGTGAAAGATAAGTGTTAAGGCAGTTGATTTCTTCTGTATGCAAGTTAATAGACGGTTGACTCACGCATGGGCTACCGCTATAATCAATATGCCATGCCCCAATCATTAGACGCGTTTCTTCATTCCTGTGCAGGTACAGAACTGCACAGAACTGTCTTTTAGAATGCGTATATTAGTTAAGCCTGAAGCGTGCCGTGCGAAACCTATCATGTTCCCTCGCATTCTACCAGGACTAACCAATGTTGGCTGTCTGCTGGCTAACGTTGGCTAGGTTTGGATAGTGATGGACAGCGCTGTTTATCGAGGTAAGCGCTTGTAATTACAGGTAATTAAGAGCAATAATCAGGCGTTTCTCTCAGTTAGCCTTAAATTGTATTTCTCTCTTTGTAGAGGTGCTCAATACGCACAGGGGAGGCTATATTGTCAAACTCTCGATGCATCACGACGTCAGCTTCAGTAGTTATTACGAGGGTAATGAATAAGTAAACAACAGTAAAGTTGGTGGTAAGAATAAAAGAAAGCATGCTTTATTTCTAAGAGAACTTCACGTAAAAGTTTTTTCATCGGCCACCTTCTACCGTCATGCGTCAAACGGGGAAGCCTTCTGTTCGTATTTAGCTCTTTGCCATCGGTTAGACGGGCGGAGAATTAGCGAAGCAGAGATTTGGGAAAGAAATAACTATAAATTCAGGAGCTTTTGCCCTATCGGCTAAACGGAGACAATCAAACCTAGGCGCGTGCGTGCCTGACGTACTACATTTCTTTCTTTCTTTCTTTCTTTCTTTCTTTCTTTCTTTCTTTTTTCTTTTTCTTTTTTTTTTTTTCTTTCTTCTTCTTTTTCTTCCTTTTCTTTCTTCTTCTTCTTTCCTTTCTTTCTTTCTTTCTTTCGTTCTTCTTCTTTCTTCTTTCTTTCTTTCTTCTTCTTTCTTCTTCTTTTTCTTCTATCCAGGCAGCAACGAAATGTGGCAACGTGAATAGTCACACCTCGATTAAAGATCAGATCGCCGAATCAGAAAAGGTTGATCGCCGACGAGCCCACTATCAAGAGAACATCAACTATCTGAAAACGGCGCGTACAAATACGCGCGCGACCGGCGAAACTTCGAGGGCCGCAATTCTGTACACTCGCCGTTTTTCGCGTACAACGCCGCCGCCGCCGAAATCCGTAACTCATAACAAGTTTCGCTCAAGAAAAACAACTTTATAAGAGCGTGTATTCTAAACGTGCGGGTATAGTTGTGCTTGTTGTACATACTTCAAGGAACAGCGAAAAAAAAAAAACGACAGGAGCAGACGCACACAGCGCTGTGTGCGTCTTCTTTTGTTGTAGTGTGTTTTTTTTTTTGCGCTGTTTCTTGAAGTATGTACAACTAATAAGCACAACTATACCGCACTTTTAGAATACACGCTCTTATAAAGTTGTTTTTCTTGAGCGAAACTTGTTATGAGTTGTGTGCGTCTTCTGTTGTCCTGTCGTTTTTGCACTGTTCCTCGAAGTATAAGGGCGTGCAGCGTAGTAGCGCGACGTGCCAGGTCACCGGGCGATTTCACTCGGTACAGCACACGAGCCACGCTGGGAGGAAGAAGAAGAAACTAGATCGAGAGCGAAGGCCGACTTCTCGGCACCGCCGACTGTCACCAGGCGCGCGCTCCGGATACGACGAGAAATCAGCTGGGAGAATCTTCGGCAACGACCTCGCCGGTGCTGCGCACCCCGCCAGCGTCGCGCGAGTTCACTCTGAGCTTTTCTTTCCTTCGTCTTCTCGCTACTTTCTTCAGTTTTTTTTTTATTTATTTCGTTCCGTTCACCATCAGGCACAGCTTTTTTTTTTCTCCGCGCAACCGCCAGAATTTCATAACACGACCCCATACATTTATTCTCTCTTCTCGCTCCTTTACACCATCTTCCACCCAGTTCCGTAGGCTACGCATGCGCGATATGGAGGAACCGCTTGCTGGCTATATACCACGGATGGATAGATGCATGCAGTGACTCCCGGTTGAATCCAGAGTGCGGCGTCGTACGTGAGAGCCAGAAAGGTTGAGCGGTGAATGATTTGTGACAGGCACGAGCGGCGCGCTGTATAGTGCATCGTGGAGAGATGTACAGTACGGTACACTGCTAAAGGGAACACTCCAATGAGCACCTTTCATATTCCTGGCCCCATAACTACAAGTGGTTGCGGAAACATTGTCGCGGAAACACTGCACTGGTCCGTTGAAAGGCGTAAGAACTAGAAACCACCAGTGGTGTTATGCAAATCTAAGCCACTGTGTTTCCGAAATAGAGCGAAATCCGGACTTTCCCAGCAGGCAAGTGTTCCCTTTAAAAGAGGACCCATCCGTACATGTATACAGTTTGACTCGGACATATGAGGTGGACGAACGAGCGTTCCACGTATTCGCGATTTGGGAAAACAATGTTCTAGATCAACTAACTTACGTCGACCATATACTAGCGCCGCGAAACGCTGACGGATAGAACTATACGACCACAGCACAAGCACATATCGCTGGGTTGGCTGGTGCAAAGGCCCAACCACGAATGAGAGAGGCAACACGGCATCGGGATGTATGGATGGGCTAGTTGGAGCTTAATGTGAGCGCCTCTTGCGTGCAGTTGGCGCTTTTCTTTGAGGTGACGGCTTCAAAGGAAGCAAAACACTGCCTCCATCTACACGACCGTCCACTTTTGCGGGTGAAATGTTTTTAAAGACGATAGTCTTTCTTGGGGAACTTAAACGCAGAAATTTTGGTCTGTCTTTCTGTCTTTCTGTTTGTCGGCACGTCACCCGATTCAGCCAACCGGCCAAAGTTGAACCACTTACTTACCGCCCACCCATCTTGAACTGGTACGGCTGTTCATACTTGTGAACGTTGTCGATCAAAAAGTAAATATTACGCATATTTGAGGCGTAACATCGTTAGGTAAGTATTAGGTGGTGTGTTCCTTTAATAGAAAATACATAGAAACGCAATTTTAAAGACCTTGATGGTATGCGTTTAACGTTGAGACCAGTAAACGCGTTATTAAAAGACTGCCACAGCTGAAGCGATGCGGTCCAAGCCGAGCAAGCGCGAGCGCCAACAACAACGGTCTTCGTCTTCTTCTTTTGCAGGCGTTCTTGTCTGCGCCCTACCATGTAACAAATCACTCCCCCGCGGAAAAACAGCCATCCTGGCGACCTAAGGAACAGGTACAACTGGTGGGTCATAATGCGGCTTCAGTCGATCGACGTGAACAGTCTCGCGGCCGCGACGACGGCGGTCCGTAGATGATTGAACAGGCTCAATCATATGGTTAACTGGGGATGCTTGACGTAGGACGCGGCAGGGGCCTTCGTACTTAGGCAGTAGCTTTGTGGAAGGCCAGGAGCGGAGGAGGGAACGCGAAGCAACACCAACGTTCCAGGCGAATACACTGAGGAGGCAGTTTTCGTCGTGACGGTCCTTCTGGCCTACTCACCTACAATGTTACAACCCTAGTTTCTTAAGGTGCGCTGAAAATGCGACTGCGCTGAAACTTGTCTTCCTCCGTGCCCTCTGCACAAGCTCATGTGTGTTTCGGTTTCGGTTCAGTATTGCATTGTACGAATGACAGGGGGCGCCGCTCTGGCATTCCTGTTTTACCCAGGCGACGTGTAAGTAAGAGAGTTTGTGGAGAGTACTCGTTGAGTGCGGACGTTTTTTCTCTCCTTCGGCGCATCGCGCCAACAGCGTGTTCGGGCTGGCCGGCGTCCCCACCGGTCGCGTTGGGTCACCGCCGGTCTTCGCCTGCCGCTGCGCCGGGACTACCAGCCCGCAACATAGCACTCATGTTTCCCGACATATTGCCAGATGGCGTACATATCTCACGCAGCGCCTCTTCTATCGTCTTTAGACGACATTTGCAGCGAAGCACGCAGATACGCGGCCAATTTTTTTATACTGTATTAATTTGTAGACTGTATCTCTTCGAAGCGCAAGTGAAACTTCAAGTTCTAGTTTCCTATTGTGAGTCAAACTCTACCCTGTCAGCCACTCTCAACCTTTCTTCTAAACGCCAGTGCACCTTCAAGATCTGCTAAAACATAAACCACTAAATAAATGAAAAAATAAACAAAAAAACATGGCACAAAGAGGTATAAGCGCGAAGACACGACATCAAAGCAGTAACCTGTCTTCGCGCAGGCTCTTTTTTTTTTCGTAGATGTGAAAACGTTGGAAATAGTCTGTGCATGCCGTTTCTTTTTTTTTCTCTCTCTTTATTTAGTGACCCTTTCCCTGTGAATAAACAATGCCAGTCTATAACGTGCCCTCTCTTGTGAACGTTTGTGTACTTATTTGCGCTGCTGGCCGTTCTGAAGAACGAAGAAAAACAACGGCAAACAACTACAACAGCCCATAGAGCTGCCGTAGCACGCGATAAGCCTCGCAACACGTCTCGAACCTGTGGAACGAAACACAACAAAACGCCAGTCCCGAAGCGTGCGTGCATGCACGTTCGTGTGTACTGCCTGCTCACTTCCGGGAGCACAGTGGCTGGACAGATAGCCACTTGTAGCGTACACGCATACATAACCACTCTCTCTTCGAGCGTGTACCACGCATGCGCACTCTCTCCCTCTCTCTTTCTGTGTACCCCTTCAACGAGGGACAGGGGTGTCCGCGATGTTACAAGATGGAAGACCACGCACGTGCGATGCGCTTCAGCGTTGGTTATGTCACAGGCTCGGAGCAGGCCGCGTAAACACGCCATGTTGAAGAAGAAGAAGAAGAATCGGGATGAGGAGGAGGAGGAAGTATCAAAATCGAGAGCAGCCCGCCTGTTGAACGTTGCTGCGTACTGTGCACGCGGGATTAGAGAGTGTGGTGCTTTGATATCAGATGGTGGGGGCACCGATGTGGTTTTTGAATTAACGCTAACGACTATAGGGCGCGTGAAGTACACGGAAGAACTGGTGCGGGAATGAAAGAAACCAGGTTGCTTTAATGTGAAGAGCGAAAAAATAAACACTCGTTAGGACACGAAGTTCGCGTTTATGAACTGCTGGGGAAGTGGCTATCTTGCATCGAAGTAGGCTGACAGAGTGGACAGTATGCGTTTCCGGTCATTTGTGTATGTATCTAGTGCAATATCCACTTGCAGTATATTTATACTTACCAGCATAGATATTGCCTTAAATGGTCGTCGACCCAGACGCAAAAGCTCGCGATACACGGTTTCCACGGTGCAAATGTATTTTTCGCACTGTTTTTGTACAACACGTGTAATTTAATGAGTAACATATTTGTAGGTCGCAAACGGCACTAGAGGCTTAAACTTTTTTTTTAATCGGATGCTATGTTCTCGGGCTAAGCGGCAATACAGCTTTCTGAGTGGCACGAGCTACGAGTGATACCCTTGTTTCTCTTCCGAGCACTTCCGGTTGAGAGCTTACTTCCGGTTTTCCGGATATTCAGAGTTATATAGGATACATACGATACCGGAGCATGAGCGTACTTAATATAAGAGCGCATTAACTGTCAGGATAATTAATGAAAGTTAATAAACGAATTGATTGAAAGAGCAGGTGGTCTTGTGAGCAGCTCGGATCGTTGCGGCACCTGGCGTAGAAGATCTGAACCACGCGCTTCTTTTTACGTGGTATCGGAGATCCGCTAAACACAGTTAACCCGAGGACTACACCAGGACACACGAATGCCAAAGTGCGAGTGCCGATACGAGACACCAAGGTCAAGGATTAGGGTGGTCTTTAATTTTCTTTTTTTCTTCCTGAAATCCCGTGCGTGTCCCGTGGAATTTTGTTGCGGGCTGCTCAAGTCTATATGATGTGTATGCATCTTTGGGTGACTATATGTGCCTATTTATATACGTACGTGCACAGTCGGACCCAAACATCCGAACATCACAAAATGTGCAATCTTCTAACCAGTCCCGTATCGTGGCAATGTCTCAGTGTATTAGCCCGTTGGTCGAACTAGCAGGCGCAAGTTGTACCGCATCGGTTTCAACTTGGATGCATCACCTGTGAATAAGACTAACCTTTTGGTAGCATCATTGGGTCTTCCCATTTTTCTCTACAGACTTTAGATGCTTAACATAATCTATAATAATGTGCAAACGTATCGCAGCAAGCGGCAATAAGTTCATTTGGAATCACTTTTTCTCCGACCGTGCGTCGGACATTTGTGACAACTGTAACAATACTAAGGCGTTTAATAACACGTTATTATTACAACAGCCCCGCTAAAGCTAATGGCAAAGAGACGGCACACTAATCCCAAAAGACGGAAAAGTGATCAATAATTTTTTTTTTAATATGAGGGGCTTTTACGTCACAAAACTACGATATGATTATGAGGCACGCCGTAGTGTAGGGCTCCGGAAATTTCGACCACCTGTGGTTCTTTAACGTGCAGCTAAAGATATCAACGGTCCTCTAGGATTTCGTCTCCATCGAAATGCGACCACCGTGGATAGGATCGAGCCCGCGACCTTCGGGTCTGCAGCCGAGCACAGGAACCACTGTACCACCGCGGCGGCCGCGAAAGTGATTGCCTTGCGAATCAGCAAGCCTCAGTAAGCTCGCTTAAGTGCCTTTTTCGAATCAGCGCAAATTCCTCCAATCTTACTGCAAGCACGTTATTAGGTTATTAGGCAGTGCTTATTCTCTCAGATTCGCTTATCTTGTTTGCCATCTAAAACCAAACGCGCGGCGCAAGGATTCTGCATTTTACGAGCTCTAATGGAACTCGGCGAATCATGTTTCTTTTTGTTTTTTGTTCTTTTTTTCATTTCAGGCATTGCACAAACGCGGGATCATTCGCAGTGAAACCGTCAATTTTGCTTCTTATTCTTCTCTCTCGCTCTCTTTCTTTCATTTTTTTTTTTGCGAGTACGTTTCATCCTATCATGCGCACGTCACTTCGAGTTCCATCCTTTACCTTTACCCCGCTTAAAGAAAATAAGCGTGCATACCTAATTTCGATAAGACTGCAAAGCTCGAAAAAGGCGCGCTACGTGAAGCTCACATTTCGGTTCAAAGGAACGAGAGACGGAGAGTCAAAGAAAAAGAAAATAAACTAGAGCACGCACGGACGGCGTAATAAAACTGTTTGGGGCGAAGAGGCGATAAAAAATACGACGAAACGAGAAGATATCAAGAGATTAGCGAAACCCACGGTATTCTGTGGATAACGACAGATCCCGTCTCAAGGATGCCACGTCCTCGACTTCGTTACTGTCGGGGTCCCCCGCACGCACTCGCGCCCGCGTAGGATCCCAGGAAAATCTTAAAGGCGAGGCTTCGCGACAAGCACGAACAGTAATGCTGTATGGGCTCCAACCAGCTTAAATTTCGTTATATGATCACCATCATCATCCTCGTCATCAACATCGTCTGTCGCATCTTGGCGCCCCATTGGCTGTGTTCCAATTCTGGACAGCAACGTAGACACTCTACGCTGACAGCTTAAAAGACTGCATCGAGCCTCGGTCACCTCGGTACTCCGAGAAATGGAACGCGTCTGGATGACGTCTTAGCGACGTGACGCCACCTGGCGTCGAGAAGAGAAAGCTGAGAAAAACAAACGTAATTGTTATTTATTTAACTTTGTTTCGTGTTGAAATCTACGAAAAAATTGAACGTAGCTCACATTGAGCGCCTGGAAAAGCGTCTGCTTGCGAGCAGACGACCGTACCGGCAAGAGCCAAGCTATCCGAGGATTTCGCTGAGCCGCCGCCATCTTGTTTGGACAGCAAAGTAGTCTGCAAAAGTCTTAGATGCCTCAACAAACGCAAAAAGTGACCGTCGGTGTCGGCGGCGTCAACACGAGTTATGCAAAAAGTCATCACCAACTGATGACGCCACACTAAGACGTCATCATGATGTCATATATGGCACCAAAATTTGTGACGTCATCATGACATCACATAACGTGACCTCGCATGATAACGTCATAACATGGCATCGTCGCTTGGTCAAAAATGGGCCGGTACCGGAGGCAGTGCAAAATGACGCTGGGTGCAGGAAGTTTTTCTCTTTTTTTTTGGAAGGCGGGGGGGGGGGGGGTTAATGCAATTGACAATAAAAAACGATGGCTTTGGTTTTCGCCTACAAGCCGCCTTAGGCAAATGCATAAAGGACAATTCCATATTAAATACGGTGTCAATGTATCTATCGTTTCTAGTGGGTGCTATCTCCGCGCTCACTTTATGCTGAGCTGATATTGTGACTCGGGCTAGTTGTTATACACAACAGAGCTCTTGCATATAAAGTACACAATAAAGTGCCGCGCTGCGCCACTTTCAAACGTTATTATGTCGAGTCTGGGGAATTTGAGACGTACTGCATGCATGTCCGATAGACGTGTGGCGAATGTCCAATAACCCAGCAAAGTCGGAACTGCGGAAATTTTTAGCGAGAATACAAAAGATAGTCCGGAAAGTAAATGGTAAACGAAACGCGTGGTACTTGTAAAGCGTGCGAGGCGCAGACTCTGCGGCGCGCACACACGCAAAAAAAAAAGTGTGTCGTATGCGTTGATTGCAGCAGCTGGCAGAAATTCTTCCAGTTGTTGCTACGAAGTGGAACGCGCCGGCATGGTTGTCAGCGAGGTTGCGCGAAGTAAGACCACAGGACAAGGCGCTGAATCAGCGCTTTGTCATGAGGTCTTATTTGTGCTGCGCTGCCTTTAAAAAAATGTGTTCTTGGATTACCAATCGCCATGCACCGTCTTTCAGTGAGGCGACATGTCTATTTGCACAGTTGTATGTCGATGCGTCGACACGAAGTCGCAATAAATTTCCACCTGTGCACAAGAAGCAATCATGTCATTTCTTCTTGCTAGGATATGCAGTCGGCTCCTGCGTGTTACGGCGTAACGCAGAACACGAAACAACGTGAGGTAGGACCAGCACAGGACAAGAACGTCCGTCACAGCTTTAGGCACGTTCGAGGGATCTCGCTAGGGGTGGGTGTGGGAGACTATAAACGTAAGAGGGAAAGAGTGTGAAACAAAACACTTGTGTGCAATCACTGCTGTTCGCGGGACACCTGTCACTATTAGAATGGCCTCCAAGCAGGTTGCTGGTTCGCAACAACCCCCTTACGAAAATGCCTTATATCACATTTATATGCTTTCTATATGGCCATATAAGGTTTCATATAAGGTCATATACTGACATATATGAATGTATATGCTACCATATATGGTTCCATAAAAAATCCATATACTGACATATGCGGGCCTACACAAAGGCATATACGGCTTCACATAAGGCCATATATGGGCACCTTACTGCCATATACTGTCATATATGAACGCAAGTTATGCCTTATATAAGGGTACTTATAAGGCCAGATACATTCATATATGAATGCAAGTTAGGCAGCTGCAAAATAGACGCCTTCGTTATGTTATCTACGATGACTTGTGAGGTAAGTATTCCAAAACGTTTTTTTTTCTATGCTCTGTCATCCATGCGGGTCAGTACAGTCTCCAGCATTCGTCTTTGTGTACAATGTATCGAATACATTCGTCCAAGAACAAGTTAAAGCGTCCCCACGAGACTGACGCCATTGCAGGCGGCGTTGACAGCGTATTCCAATGCAGAATGCAAGGAATAGTCGAACAAAGAATGTATAGGTCCAGGGCTGTTACCTTATCTACACGGATACTTCGCTTCGTCAGCTTACAGCTTGAATAAGGTTAGAAAAACAGATACGTGAACGATATAATCAAAGATATGCGCAAGATACAGACTTACACACACACACACACACACACACACGCACACACACACACACACACGCGCACACGCACACACACGCACACACACGCGCACACGCACACACACGCACACACACACGCGCACACGCACACACACACACACACAACACACACACACACACACACACACACACACACAAGATACACCTAGACACACAGAAAACGACAAACGTCGAACTGGGATCGGTGAAATCAAGTACGCATAAACATTAGCATGTAGGCTGCTAACCCAAACCATTACCGACATAATCCATAATGAATTGAGAGCACGGAACAAGGGACGATTAGAAGAGCACAGACGCAGCAAGAGCTAAACGGCATTGTCACTGCCGTAAGCAAACAAGCATCACTAATACTGCCGCTACGAACGCTGGGAGTGATTTATCAGGCTTAATAGCACGGCGCATTGTGCTTAAAAGACATTCCTTTTTTTTTTTTCTTCCTATCTTCAGCATCCGCAAAGCTACTCGGAACACGCTCGAATCGGGACATACGTAGTGGCACGCACAACGCTTTGTTCGCGACACAGGAGAGGGCTTGCGTGCGCTTAGACAGGAAGCAAAAAAAAGAAAAGCAAATTGATAGACAAAATAATAAAGTCGGCCGTCACCCCACGCACGATTCAGATCAGCCGCGCAACAATGCGCCGCGCGCAGCGAGATCGCAACAGCGAGGCCTACTCTGTCGGCAACGCCACGGAGGGCGCGTATCGCTTCCATTGAAAATCGAGGAGAACGGGCGCGAACCAGCCTGGGTACGCCTCTCCGAACAGCTCACGCGGGCTGGCCTCCGGCAGGAACAGAAAGAGATCGCGGTCTCGATACCGTATCGAAAACCTGCGCCTTCCGTCGCGACCATGGCCTCCGAGACGACCAGCACAGAGCGTCCTACCAACTTTAGTGGCGATTTAGCGGTACTTGCGAGAGCAGTGCGTTGATATTGCCTGTAGTTACCTCTAATTGCCTTCAATTGCCTCGACAGCCAACACTATCCTTGCACAATCCGACAGTAACTAACATTACCTGATAGTGCATTCGAGGCCGTCGACATTAGCCATCAGTTTGCATTACCTTTAGCTACCTCTGGTTACCCTCAATTACCTTGACAGCTAAACTAGCCTTACACTAGCCAACAGAAGCCAACACAAGCCGGCATCAACTAACAGTTGTCCTTGATCATCAGCATTAGCCATCACTTGGCATTACCTCGGCATTACCTTTAGTTACGTCTAATTACCTTAGATTGTCTTAAAAGCCAATATTATCATTACATTACCCAGCCGAAGCCAACATAAGCGGTCATTGCCTAATAGTTATCCGAAGCCTTAGCCACCAGTTAGCATAATCTTTAGTTACCTCTGATCACATTCAATCACCTCGACGCTCAACGCCATCCAACAGTAGGCCAATGTCACCGAACAGTTATTCAACGTCGGCCATGGGTGGTATTATGCAAATAAATACGCGGTAAATACTGGAGAAACGCGTTAGCACTAGCTTTAATGACCTGCAGTTGCCTTCAGCAACCAGGGAAGCCAACAGTAGCCACACTACTAGCCAAGATTAGCCTCCCACAGCAGGTTTCAGGCAAACTCGAGCACTTTCTGTTTTTTATCCCTCGTAATGTAGGCGCATTAAAATACGTACTAGACAGTACACTGTCGCTACAGCCTACGACATCTGGGCAGTGGTTCTGCAAGCATGAGAATCCATCCATGATGTCCAAGGGTTCCGATTAATAATGGCTTGAAACCGACTAAACTTCATCCTTAGGGAATCAGACGGCTCTAACACATCGCGAAGTCACCATTGAACTGGTGTTCTGCCTGTTGAATCTGTCACTCAATATTCGATTGCGTCTGAACGCAGAGCAGACTAAAGGTGGCATTAAAGGCAGTACAGAGGCTCTTATAGATTTTAAATATGGCACATTCTCTCACACACACGCTTGCACGTACACGCGCTCGCGCAGTATCCGCATACACGTCAGGCGGGTGCAATATCGGAGAGCTAAAGGCGACGCGACCAAGGCTTTCGCAATTCAAGGCTTTTTTTTTCTTTTTCTTTAATCTGCAAGACGATCGTCGCGCGGAGAAAGCGAAGTGGAGGGGCAGTGCCACCCGGATTCGTCGCCCTTCTCGCACCGCCGCCGACGCTATCGGAAAAACGCGACACGCGCGGTGTATGAGAACGCTGCGACGAGCGCCAGCGCCGACCCACTAAGAGTGGCGGTTAGTGGAGCTATACAAGGGCTGACGAGTCGGAAACAGTCGACAGCATGCAGGCCGAGCACATTTATGGACCAGCTACAGATTTCTGAATCACACTTGTAGACTTTTCTAACTAGTATATAAACTTATGAAAATAAAATGGCGACTGAAAGAAACGCGAACAGTGCGGCATCTACATTCTCTGCTGTTTCGCACTTCTTTTCAAGCGGTTGTAGCCTGGATGGTAATAATAAGTCGATAGAGTCATCCATGATACAATCAAGAATCACTCTAGCATCTTTTTATTGCCACCAAGGTCAGAGCGCGATGAAAACAGCGCGCCGTGCTGCTCGCGTTTCGTTCAATCCACCCTGTAGATCCTTAATCATCGCATGCTTAATGTGCTAGATATAGCCTAGAGACTAGATAATTTTTCTTGTCTTGGTTATGGCTAGCCCTTCGGCCGGGACTTGACTATGAGTGTAGAGACAGGGTAAAACTGGAGATAATTGGTAGAGGCCTTTGTACTGCAGTGGACGTCAAAATAAGATTATGATAAAGATGGTGGTGGTGGCAGGGACGACGACGACGACAACAACAATGATGATGATGATATAAAGATAGGGTGGTGAAAACGTCAAGGCTTTCGGGCACCGCCATATTTGGCAAAACTGTGCGTTTTCGTGCTGAACCAGAGGTCAGCGACAGAAACGGCAATTGATTCCCCGCTGAATGGCACGGATAGCAGTTTTGCCACTATACACGTGGTCTCGCGACTTTGTCTTACGTTATTCGATCAAACAATTCCATGACTTAAACAGTCAGTGTTATATAGTACGCCGGCAGGTGTCTCACGAAGTGTTAGTAAGTCAATCGATTCAGCTAACCAGTCAGTTTAATCTAGCCTTACCTAGGTCCGTAAGTCGGTAAGTCAATGGGTCAAGTCAGTCAAGAATTTAGTCCATCAGTCAAGCCAGTAAGGTCTGTAAGGTCAGCCAGTCCATCATTCAAGAAAGTCAGGATAGCCGCTCAGCCAGTCAGCCAGTCAGTCAGACTTAGTTATCCAGTCACTCTTATCTAATCGAACCTAAGCTAGCTTCGTAATGTCAAGTCAGTAATCAATAAGTATGGTCAGACAAGACAGTCAGTCGCTTAAGTAAATCAGGTCAGTCAGTCAGTCAGTCAGTCAGTCAGTCAGTCGGTTGGTCGGTCGGTCAAATCAAGTCAAGTCAAGTCAAGTCAGTCAGTCTTAGCCAGTTGGTTTCAAACAGCTGAGTCAGACATCCAGCCACTACAAGTGAGTCTTTCAGTCGTCCACAAATCAATCATTCTACCAAACAGTCAATCAATCAATATTGTTCTCTAACAGGTACACAGTTCACCGCTCTAAGGACATCTGATATCGTGACATCATAGTAGCCCCATGCACTTTCATATCAGTCCCTCCGCAACGATCGCTCTTCTTTGCTTATGTTTCATTGTGAGTCTCGGAACCACCGGCACTGCCATTTTCTCCACTGCCCCTATTCGATTTCAAACTTCTGTTCGACACGAACATCGCATTCGTGCACGCCGTGCGCGAGAGGTAAAGACCTCTATGCGTGCGGAGAGGGAGGACGGGTGTTGTGGGTCAGTACAGGACGCGAGTCGAGTTCAGGTCACGCAAAACCCACGACGACGACAAGGCTACACGCTGCAAGGTTGACACATCTGGGCTAGTTGATATACGGTTCCGTGTTTAAAAAACCAGGTAGCGTGAAACACGAAAGACAAAAGAATGAGTGTGTCCGCGCTGTCCTGTCATGCTCTTGGGTGTCTTGTGCTACTTTTCCTTTTAACATGGAAGCTACAAGCGACAGGCCATCAGTCCTCACTGTCCTCGCATCCCGCCGTCATCGACGAAAAAAAGCTGAAGGAGGCTTAGAGATCGGTGCTCGCGCCCACAGAACGTCAACTCTGCCGATGACACACGACACCGACCCGATACGCAGCCCAAGCCGCTACGTCGTAGCATTATGCAAGCGAGATAGTCAGGTGGAATTTTCATATGTGTGAGCAAGCTACCTTTCGGTTTCCCAAAGGCATATTCACTAGCGGATCTTTCTACGTGAAGGAATTTGTGCTTGGTACTAAAGCTTCTGGCCAGGGTAGCCCTTACACCAGCAGTCATTTCAACTTGAAAGTGGTCGCACTTACCACTGAGTTCTACGTGTCCACACTGCTCACGTTCAGTGATGGAGGCAGATGCATGCCACCTTATATGGACATGTCCGGACATGCAATTCGGAACGCTCCCGAATTCACTGTTTCCTCTTCCTACTGTTCGGAAGAGGAAACCAGTGGGGGAAGAAAACGAAGATAGAAAGAAGGACAACCAGACAGGACAAGCACTGGTCCTATCTGTCCGATATTGATCCTGTCGACCAGTGCTTGTCCTGTTTGGTTGTTCTTCTTCGCTGTCTTCGGTTTTTTTTTTCGCTGGTTTTCTCTTTCGAATAGTATGAACCAACTCGCCCAGCAAGCTACGTTATCGGTCTCCTATTGCAATCCGGCCTTGGCTACGCTGTCACGACAAGCTACGACCGTTCGATACATGATAGCATATTCCACAAAACACTGTTTGAACCCATACTCAATCAAGTAATCCTCCTTGTACTCAACACGTGCCTTGCAGAACACGCACAATACATTACACCTTACACAGTCTTCTTCGAAATTTAAACGAATAAAGAACGTTTATCCGTGGTTTACAGTCAGAACCCGGCTAGACAGTTCCGGAAAGTTCCAATCCGGAAAGTCTGGGAAAAGTGCGCAGCCACATCTCTTCGACATAAAAAAAAAGACGAATATGTGACGGCAAAGTGAAAAGGAAGCGTAAAAATATTTAAAAAAGGATAAGAAGACAAGGTTCGAAGAAAGCTCGCCGCCTGTCCACGGCTCGCACGCACGTACTACATAGAACACACTGGTCTTGTTCCGGCTTCTTGCATACGTGTCGTGTATTCGCGAAAGCGCCATTGCTTCAGCCACTGCAGCACGGCTTCGGCGACGACTGCAACGTCGTTTTGTTCGGGAAGAACAGGGGGGGAAGGGGGGGGGGGAATAAGCGCACCAGGGCGCGGCACGGAGAAAAAGAAAGGAAATGATCAAAAGGCCAGCGAGGCAACGAGGCTGCGAAAAGCATGTGAATTGAATGTGTGCGTGTGTCTGTGGGCGCGTGATGGGCTGGAAATGTAGCTGCAGGGGACTGCAGAGCACCAGTCAATGTATTAGAGCACTGTGGTGCTTGCCGGTGAGTGGCACTACAAAACACCACTTCGCATTTCCGAAAAAAAGAAACTCGAGAGCCCTTGCCCTAACGGAAGATGGAGGCAAGCGAAGCTTGGCGTGTGCGTGCCTAACCTACTACCTTTCTTTCTTTCTTTCTTTCTTTCTTTCTTTCTTTCTTTCTTTCTTTCTTTCTTTCTTTCTTTCTTTCTTTCTTTCTTTCTTTCTTTCTTTCTTTCTTTCGAATCGTCCAATGCTCCCACCTAACTTTCCTTCCCCCGTGCCGGAAATGGGACCTTCATCTACGTGCTTAGAAGCGCAACACTTGATTTGCTACAGGCAACAACGACGGTGATGCGTTCATATCCAGGCAACAATGAAACACGGCAACGGGAAAAGACAAGTCAGCTCGATAAAAGAACGGATTTCCGTACCAGAAACGGCTGATCGCCGAAAAACCCACGATCAAGAGAGCATCAATTATTAGAAAACGGCGCAAACGAATATGCGTGTGACCGGCGTACCTTCGAGGGCCGCGTTTCTGCACGCTCGCCAGCGCCGGGTTTTTTTTTTTTTTTCCTTTCTTGCGGTCACACCTACAACGCCAACGATACCTGTGAAGCAACGCAAGTTTCGCTCGAAAAATAAGTACATGTAACACTGAAGAAGTGAGAAACGAAACTCGGTCAGCCCTTGTAGCTACGACTCAGAGAACAGAGCACACGCTGTACCACACCAGCAAGTCGTTTCAAGTCGTTTCACCGTTCGTGCAACGGAAAGCGTCATCGTTAGGCCCTCCGCACGAGCGATATATAGCGGGCGTATCGGCGATGCATAGACCCGGGAGTAAAACGTCTCACTTCAGTCTTCACGGCCCTGTCATGATCGGTGCCTATCGCAGCGGTAGGATACCAGCAGGAGTCCTGCGTTTTTCGGACGCGGAAATTCCTCGGGAGATGCCTGTAGGAGTGAAGCTTGCGTCTCTGGCGTGCTTATGAAACTGGAACACACACAGGTGAAAGCTTCCAGTGCAGCGATTTGCGTGACACTTTCGGAACAGTGGTAGAAGAGGTGTCGTCAGGGCCGACGCGCCAGTTGCCACGTGTAGTTGACGGCAAGCTTATGGATAAGCTGGCAGGAACGCCGGCAAGAACATGGAACGAACTTCCTGAAAGGCACTGGACTCGTACAGATATTCTACTCTAGTGCAATGTGGCGGTATGTCCCGTGAATGTCATGCATATGTCCAGTTCTGCGCGTACCACATAATTTTAAATCGAAGCTGTATATGGCCAGGAGCTGGACACATGTGGCGGTCCGTGAGTGCACAGAAAGTGTAATGAAGAATAAATGCTAGCATATGGTACCTCGAAGTGTCTCCGCGCTGGCGCTAGTTTCTCTTCAGGTTTTGTCACCGTATACAGGTAGGCATAATACCCACCGCAGCGAGACTCGCTGCCCATAAAGTGCTTTATGTGTTCTTAATGTCGTTTAAGCTAACGTCGCCTAACGCAAAGTTTGAAGCGCGCATCTCTTAAACGCGATGATAGAAATGTAAAGCTACAGCGGAAGACACTTCGATAGATTCCAGCTCGAGATAAACACCGGGGCAGCACGTTTCAGTTTCGTTGGTTAACCATCTGTAGGGAGTACTTCAGTGGTGTTCTTTTAGGGGCGAAGCTCCTCAAAGCGGCACCCGTTCGTCCCTCGTAGTCGTAGTGCGTAACCAGTCGTAACGCTAGTACCAGATCTTGACCTCCAAGGTGGTGCCGGTGAGAGATTTTTCCTGCGCGTTGTTGAACAATAAAAAATTCGCAGCGTGCGCGTTAACTAAAAGCCGAATTCTTCTGTCTCTCATTCCCCATTAGCAGCCATTGGCATGTTCCAGTAGGAAACGTTAGTAGAAGTAGAAGTGTAAGTGTTAGCTAAAAGCCGACTTCTTCTGTCTCTTATTCCCATTAGCAGCCATTGTTTACCTCCAAGGTAGTGCCTGGTGAGATTTCTCCTGTGCGTGATTAAACAATAAAAATTTTGTTCAAAACGCCGTTGATTGATGAAATAAACCAACGAAAGACGCCAGATGTTTTCTAAAAGCAAAACGAAAGAACGCCAGATGTTTCTAAAGCAAAACGAAAAGACGCCAGCTGCTTAACGAAAGACGCCAGATGTTTTCTAAAGCAATGGTTTTCTAAACAATGAAAATTCACAGCGTACATGTAAAATTAAAGTGAGCTGCAAGTCGTCATAACTCTCATCGAACCTTTAGTATAAACGCGCCCGATCTCACGTCGGTGATGATGTACTGGGCAGAATTCACGGAAGATTCACGGTTTACCGATGAACCTCCGCAGCTTCGCCCACTCATCATCATTCACTTCGTGGATATGCTGTGATTTTTTCATTGTACCCATCTGGTGCGTGGCATCACGTTAGGCGTATCACCCGGCAAGCATCTCCTGGTAACTCTTAGAGAGCCGATCTCTCTTGCGGCTCCTCACTAACACCGCACCCTCTGGATCAACGATCTGCACATGAGATATCTGAAGATCCGGAACGCATTATAGGTCGCCACTGCGCTCCATAGCAAGCGTAACGCTATCCCATGTGCCCCTGGGGGCAGCGAGAACGCCCATGTCTTGTAGGAAGCAGCGGCAAGTCTTCCTGAGGACGAGCTGTTCACATGTAGAGGAGCACCACCACGAACTAGGGCTTGCAGACACGTTCGCGAAAGCGTTGCATCCACATCGTGTGTATCCTACACGCACACACCTATGGATAATAGGAGCGTGCGAAACTGCCGCAGGGCAAAGAACATCGCATTTCTCTGACTCATAAAAGTTCCGAGCAGTACTGTGCGCAGGCTCGCCTGCCGGAGCTTCCGCACGGCCGTATCCCATAGCCACAATCCGCACTCTTCGAAATCGCGAGACCGCATAGCGCCCACTTCTAACTAGAATTTTTTTTTAGTTTTTCGTCTTGCCAAAGACGTTTTGTAGCTGCCTTAGTTGAATGCAAGTTAAGAATACTTAGAAAAGCACGTCCGGACGACTGGTGCTGAAGCTTCTGCGGGCCTTTGCGAAAACTACTCTCCAAACACTTCAGAGCCACAGGAACCAATCACATCTTTTTATTACGATTGCTTTCCACAAGTTTTTTTTTTTTTTCGTCATTAGGAAGACATCTTCTAGCCATGTTAGTTGTTCCCAAGTTAAAAACACTAAGAAATCGCGTCCGCGAGAAAATATGAGCGTCTGCCTTTCTTGTTTATTAGACAGCGTCATCGGGTTTTGCCATCGCATCGTTACACGACATCGTAACGACATCGTTACATGGCATCGCTGACGTCATCGTTACACGGCATTAGAAACGCCTGCACCGTGTCATGAAGTCCCGGTGCTGCCTTTATAGAGCAACCTCAGAATAGGATTAATATCTGTTTTTAAGTATGATACATGTTAATCCATAGGCGTGCGCAGGGTTCTCCATCAGGGGGGGGGGGGGGCAAAGGTTCTTCGCAGCGCCCCCCCACCCTACTAAGTCAATGTATGGGGCAGATTTTGCGACCCCCCCCCCCCTCTTAGGTGACTAGAAGGGTCAATGTACGGGGCAGATGTTGCCCCCCCCCTTTCAGGTGATTAGGGGGGGCGGCCGCCCCCCTGCCCCCCCCCCCCCCCTGTGCGCACGCCTATGTGTTAAGCGTCATCCTCTAAAGTGCGAGAAACGCGTGGTAGAACTCCGAATACACTGAAAGCGTGTGTCGGCACTGCTTTAAAGGCTGACTGCACGGAACTACAGCGTGGACTACGGTGTACGTGCACATATACAGACCAACGCGTGCCTCGCGCTTGCTTGGCGGAAGGAAGTACGACGCCGGCTAGGAAGGAAGAAGCGGCACAACAAGCTCGCGTACACTACTTGCCACGTATATACGAATGCACGCGTGTGCACGTACGGCCTCGGTCTCTTACTAAGGCAGCGAAGGCGCGCCCAGACGCACTTAAAGCATTATTTCGGCCGACCTTTGGCCGGCGAGATGGTATTCGGAGCCGAGCTCGTCCAGCGTTCCCCCTACCCTGCGCTCGAGATGTGTGCTTGTTGCAAAGCGAGTGCTGCTTGCATGCGTCCGTTATGCCACGTAATTGTTTCAAAACGGGCCCCGTGTAACTAATGCGAAGTAGGACTGGGAGGAAGTTATGAGGGAACACGTGTTACCGAGGAAGGAAATGGACACATGTAGCGCGCATGCGCGTGTGATGGCGGCGGCTAGAAGGTGTTGTCTCATCTCCAAGGATTATTACACGAGGACGACCAGTGCATTTAAGCGGACGCCAAGAGGCGGCAGCGTACACGAATAATGTGTTGAGCTTACAATGCGTCAGAATGTGTTGGACGTCCTTCGCGTGTGTCGCGGGTACGACTGCTCGTGTCTTTTACTAGGTAGTTTTAGAATAGGGTAGCGAATGCATTGCGTTAGTGTTTGTAGCCGCTGCGCATGCGTCGTACGCTATCCTCTTGGGTACCCACGTTAAGCTGCGAAAATAGCGTATCGCACCTAACCTACGCTAACGCTACGAAGCCTATTCTAAAACTGTCAACTTTCTCTGAACCTACCTCAATTAATGCGCCGAATTGTACCTCGATTAAACTTCTCAGGAAATGGCCAGTTCTCAAGGCATTAAAGTCTGTCGGTTCAGTCTGTCCCTTACTCTGTCGGCCAGTCGCTCAGTAAGTTAGTCAGTCGGACAGTTTGTCACGTCAGTCACGTCAATTAGAAATTCAGTCATACAGTCGCTCAGGCAGTCAAATCAATCGGTCAGTAGCAGAGTCAGTCAGACACTGTGTCCGTCGGTCAATCAATTAATGAGTCAGTCAGACAGTCATTCATTCAGTTAATCAAAATCTTGCCAAATGGAGAAAACGCGTAAATCTAATGTACCGAGTATACCTAGACACCCTGTGTAACGTCTTCTCCTAGGAGCCACTAATAGTAATGACGTCAACACATCTGCAGAACAATAAAACTCGCACAAACTGGTGCAACGCCTTTTACAAGTAAAACGGCGAAAATTTAAGGCACAGCCTGCCTTCAGCTGAGTATTTAGAAGCAACACTTTACACACGTCAGCTATAACGAACAAAGAAGCATCGATCCTCGTAGCGGCCTATCAAGGTGTCGATGAAAGCATACTTGCCTTGACTGAAGCCGAATCAAGTCCCGTCGTCAGAAACGCAACTGATCATGCCTACTTCGATAAACTGTGCTATGCTACGAGCTTGGCGCGAAGTCCACGACAGAAGCGAGAGAAAAAAAAAAGAACTACGACACGACCACTTGCCGCAACCACGGAAGCGAATGAGGGTGGAGCTTCCAAGCTGGCCACATCTCGTCCAGACTTGTCTTCAAGGCAAAGACGTTGGCTGCTTAACACTATACGCAGGCGCCACCAAGCTGAGAACTCCACCCTCGATCGTACGTCTCGTGTTCCCACGGTGTACCTGATTGCAAAGCTCGCTTCTATGGTGTATCCTAGGCTTCTGTGTGCTGACATGTCCTTACGTAGAAGAGCCGCACCCTGTAAGGGAGCTTCCGTAACTTGAGCGGTCTGGCGCTACTCAGCTAGAATATAGATTCTTCGTTGTCCCTGTTTCGACAGAACGACATAACAAAGCATGCATACGTAGTACATGCAAAACGCGTCTTGACGATATCTTTCTTATCGAAGTCCCCATTGTTGAGCGCAGAATTATGCGGGTGCAGGTAAAACCGCGGGATATTGTTATGGCAGTACACGCTTTTATTTTATCATTGACATGATATAAAAAATGTTGGCGCACAAATGGGGCATCGGCTACTCCTTATCTCTTAGAGAGGTCGAACGTAGAACATGCAGGGTCCAAAATTTACATATAACACAGCGTTCTCCCAATATGATGCTTTCTTTTGCGAGTCTTCTTGTACCCGCTAAATTTGCAAGCCATATGTCTAGGGTGCAGCGTTATACGGAGCGTCCAGACTCAAACCAATAAAGCATAGCGCTGCGGAATCCATGTCGTGAGAAACAGAAAACACGACGCGTTTTGTCAGTCGACGCGATGAAGTCGCATAAGTAGACATCGACTTTCGCACGTATGCGTACCGCAATTTGCAATGCAACGATTTGGTCGGCAGCGTCAAAAGAAACCTCTCAAACTGGCTCTCGCTTCTTCCGTGTCCTCATTTGTACCGCCTCGATGCGATGGCGAAGGTTTGAGAAAGTTCCTTTGCGAGACAGGCCTCGATTGAACGCAAGTTGCTAAGCGGCTGTCGCCATACCGGATGTCACGGATTCAAAGAATGTTGCCAGCGAGACAGGCCTCAAATGAACGCGCTCAGCGGCTGTCACTATACCGGACGTTTCGAATTCCAAGAACTTTGTCACGGCCGATGAGAAGTGGGTCACGTGACTGCGCTTGACTGAATTGTGGAGCGCACCTAACGCCAGAAACGCAAATGTGCCAGGGACCGAATTCAGAGAGTCTTTGTTTCATATACGTACTCTTTATTAATAATAAAAACTCACAGGGTCCCTTATGCATCCGCCTAAATAGACTCTAAGGCGAAAGCCATCTTGTTTTTCTTTTCATTCGATTCTATTGGTCCTCTCCCGCCACCCTCCGAAAGCCTAACGTGGTTTTGCACTGCCTCCAAGATCGGAGGCCATTGCAAGCTTTCTGCATCTCACCTGGTTTCGCACTGCCTCCGCGATCGGCCCACCTCTGAACAAGCCACGATGCCGTGTGATGACATCATCATGTAACGTCACGTTACGTGACGTCACAGTGACGTCATGATGACGTAATGGTGACGTCGCAAACTTTGGCAACTCCTGCGGTTGAAGAGACTTCCACAGCCGTAGTCATAGTCATAAGCGTCTCTGGCTAACTTTCATCCCATTCCTAGATTTTTATTAGACATACACACGTACACAAGTACGTTTAGTGCGACTGCCGTAGTATATAAACGTCAGTGGTGGAGCATCGCAGGCCTAATGCCGGAAGATGTGGATTTCACTCCCAATTTCGGCAATATTTTCCTTAGTCCAGTTTCAGATCCCATTTTGTTTAATCTTAATGCCTTACAAGCAGAACATAGTTAAATTCAAGAATGATATTCCTGACTTCTCATACTATTTTCACTTCATATGCTTGATATAGTTTGCATTGAGGTTATCGTGGCCGCCATCTTAGGACACTAGCACGCCGAGAAACATGCGTAAGCGTGCATGAAACGTGACGGGATGACAGCCGCGATTGTAACACTGATGGCCAGCTAAAAACGCCGCTCGTTAACAGACGCAAAAGCGATGCACGAGTGATGATATCGCGTACTGACGTCACCGTGGTTTCAATCAGGCACTGTGGTACGGTGAGAAGTGGATTCTGTGACGTCATTCGAGTAACCTACCAATAGTTCTGTTACGCCTGAACGACCTTTTTCCTCGTTAACTTACCGGCATGCACTTCACAATTCTGTCTCGTAGTTCCCTATTGCGTGCAGTACACGTAATGAACAGGATAGATAATTCGCCGCCTCCCCCTATCCTTCCCGTTTTTGCGCAATCATGAACCCTTACGGACAAGAGAATTCGCTGCTGGGCTAGCTGGTTCATATCAGTATACTGCAGAGCACTAACTAGGTAGGTGACATAGAAGAACACCTGTCCTGTGCTGTATGTGTTCTTCTACTTCCCATACCTAATTTGCGCTCTGCAGTTCACAATTACGTATACGGATAACTCTGTCGAGCTAACCACGACTGACTTAATACAGTTCCGCCAGCAAGTCACGCTTCTGGAATCGATCTTCCGCCAAACGTATTCTCTGGCCATCGGCTCCAGCGAAGCATGAAAGGCGAGGAAGAAACAGAAAAACACTCCGTGCGTAGCTCGGGGAATCCGGCCGTGTCCGTTACGCGAGTTGATATACTGTGGCTCTCTCTCAGCGGTGTACTCGTTCCGCCTGGGTGATTCGAATGCGCGTAGTTTCAAAGCAGCTGGGCGTGTGAAATAACGCGAGTCAGTATCGCGGGGGACACGGCCCGCTGCAAACCACTTTCCTTCCCAAGGACGTCGGAATTAAGACGGAGAGTCACCGCGTGAGCTTTTGTCTTCTGGGTAGCACTATATAGACCTTTCTAATGACAGTTTCCTGAGCACCCCCATGCTGCCCTCTGTACTGTAAATGTGAGCGTATGCACTGTAACTATGGAACTATGCACTATAACAATAATTAGTTATGAAAAAAAAATGAGTATAGCTTTCGTGAATCATATCGCATTTCTTCGCACAGTACCAGCACGGGCTGATGCTGGCTAACCGTTGGCTACTGTTAAGTGAAGTCGGCTATACCCTCTTATAACAGTGAATAATACATGTCTGCGGCAATTTCCTGTTCTCGCCCCATCGGAATCGTTTTCGTCACATGACGCGTGACAGCTTGCCCCGCGGCCATGCATCTCGCAGGAAGGACGTTTTTTTTTTTGTTTTTTTTTTTAATCAGGAGCAGACTTCGTACATGGATGCAAAAACTTTATTGATTGTCCGGCAGATTAATGGCCCTGGCTCAGGTCTCCCATGTCGGGAGGTCAAGGCCTTGACTCTCCGCCGCTTCACGGGCCTGCTGGACTGCCCAGGATAGTTGGTCGGCGAGCTTGGAGCTGCGAAAAGCGGCTTCCCACCTCGCCGAGAGAGCATCGGGATTAATACGTTTGGCTTTAGCCTCGCATTCCCAGAGCATATGTGTAGCTGCGTCTGTCTGGCAGACCTCACATATCCTTGTGTTATAGATATCAGGGTATATTCGGTGATATACAAGTGGTTTCGGGTAAATGTAAGTTTGCAGCTGTCTCCAGGTAACTGCTTGAGCTCTGCATAGACTGCCACGTGGCGGAGGGTAGCATCGCCGGGCCAAGTAGAACGCCTTGGTCAGTTCGTTGTATCCCATGAGTCGATCCCGGTCCGCGTACTCTTCGACAAGTCAACTGGTAGAAAACGTATCGCTCATGCTGCATCTGAGCTGTAAGACACTTAAGCCACGGAGCTCCGGTTTTGCTTACATCAGCCGACAAGGATTCTTTAAAAAAAACTCACAGGGTTCCTTATGCACTCGCCTAAGACTACTCGAAGGCGAAGGCCATCCTCTTCTTTTTCTTCCCAGTCAATGTATTGATCCTTCCACGCCCTCCTGTGAAAGCTTTCTGCACCTAACGTGGTTTTGCACTGCCTTTAGAAGCGGAGGCACTGCAACCTTTCTGCACCTCACCTGAATTTGCCCTGCCTCCGTGATCGGCGCCTCTTTGACCAAGCGACTGTCATGCGATGACGTCTTCATGTGACGTCACGTTATGTGACTTCATAGTGGCGTCATCATGACTTCACAAATTGTGGCGATCTGGGATGTGATATAGCGAAATCATTACATGATGATGACTTTTTGCATCAATCGTGTTGACACCGCCGATGCCGCCGACGCCGACGGTCAATTCTGGCGTTTGATGAGACGTCTAAGGCTTTCGCATTAAAAACATTCACCTTATACGGAATGTAACACTCGAGCTCACATAGCTTATTGTGGCCATCAAAAAAATAATGATAATAAAATAATAAGCTAACGAAGTCGGCAATCAAAAGCGAGATCACATACAGCCAATCCATACCCAAACCGAACATAAAGACCTCGGTATGAGACTCTCCACAGACTGTGGAAGTATATAGACCTTGAAGCGGCGAAGGGTCTGACTCACGATCAGCCCATTTGCCAGTGCGAGCAGTAATGTATAACGGGTGCCCGCATAGGCTGACGCGGAGCCAGCTGCGTCGCGACCGGACTTGATTGTCATGCGACGCACGCGGCGGCGGCCGACGACGACGTTCACGACGTCGCGGAGCTGATAAGCTCCGCAACGCGCGGTCGCCGACGTCTGAGGACGCCCCGAGGCTTGAGGCGCCGTTACTCGTCCTCGGCCTCCTACTCTCTTTCTCTCTCTCTTCTCTCTCCTCTTCTCTCTCTGTCTCTCCCTTTCAATCGTTCTTCCAGGCCTCGGCCACGCAGAGTTCGTTTCGTACAGTATGCCTACACGTGAAACGTTTTTTAGGGTGTTTTCCCAGTACCAGTATACAATCTAATAAAAAAAAAAAGAAGTGGGTATGTGTTACTTTTTTTTCAGTAAGTCCTGTCTTGCCACGTATATGACTTTCTTTAGAGAGTCATATGACATTCATGGGACTTTATGAAATTGATGATATGATGATATCTGGGGTTTAACGTCCCAAAACCACGATATGATTAAGAGGGACGCCGTAGTGGTGGGCTCCGGAAATTTCGACTACCTGGGCTTCTTTAACGTGCACCTAAATCCCTAAGTGCACGGGCCTCAAACATTTTCGCCTCCATCGAAAATGCAGCCGCCGCGGCCGGCATTCGATCCCGCGACCTTCGTGTCGGCACTCGAGCGCCATAACCACTAGACCACCGTGGCGGGTCGTAGATGTCACGTTAGGTGCCGTCATGATGACGCCACAAATTTCGGCGATCTATGACGTCATGACGGCGTCATCACGTTACGATTACTTCTTGCATAACTCGTGCTGACGCTCAATTTTCGCGTTTGATGAGGCATCTGAGGCTTTTGCCTTAGAAATGGTTAACGATTTCGAATACATGCATGTACTTTGCTATGGCAGAGTGGTAAGCGTGTCAAGATAACTCATCATGTGTTTAACACAGAAAGTTAACGAATGATATAAAGCACGATTTCTACTCTACTATGGGACAGCAGTACGCCCTCCCTTTCTATATATTGCGTTCGTCGCATTATTGGGGTGTTTTAGCAGCGCCGGTTTACCGTAAGGTAATACCGCACCGTCGTGGTTGACATGCCGCTTTTTAAGCCTTCAAGACCTCTGCTAAGCACTTTGATAATCTCATCACGTCATGCGGCACACAATTAGTCACTCGCGCGGCTAAGACCTTTAAAAAATCTACGTGTTGGCTGCTACGGTACGGCATTAGCATACTTACCGAACGGTAAACAAGCACTGCTAAAAGACCCCATTTGTTGTGACAAGTAAACGACATGCCGAAAAAGGAATTTTATTGTACACTACACGATTACATACAATGGGTTCCACACATATTTAATTTCCACAGTAAAGTGCTTAGAAAAGATTATTGTATCACAGACGGTTAACAATAACAATTTAACATGACGGTTCCTTGCTAGAAATACGTTCACGAAAAGGACAAAATATAATTCGGTAACATGGACGTCTAATGCCTGCAGAAGGAGCGTTTTCTCATGATAAAGCTATTCGCGCGGCCTCTTCCACGATACCACTCTACACACCCTTCTGAAATGGCTTAGCCTCAGTGATTGATTCCATTAACATTTTATGCCTAATTATAATTCAATTCGTTCTTTGTGAGGTATTTCCCGAGTGCGTCGGCCGCGGCGCACTACTTCTATCCGGGAGCCTGTAATATCGCGCACGGAAACGAAATAAATCGATCACTGGCTTATAAACTTTGGCACTCTTTACTAACATCCCTTTTGGATGCGAGGGTGTGCGCTGGATATTCCAGATGCCTGTTCAGAGCAATTACAGCTCACAACAGCGCAAGGCGAAAGCCTTGGATGCCTCATCAAACGCGAAAATTGACCGGCGTCCCGCGTCGGCGTCCCCAGTCGGCGGCGTCGACGCGAGTGATGCAAAAAATCATCATGTTATGGCGTCACTATACGACGTCATCATGACGCCACAGACCGCCAGAATTTGCGACGTCATCCTGACGTCACATACCTTAACATCACGTGGTGACGTCATCACATGCCATCCTTGCTTGGTCAACGGTGGGCCGATCACGGAGGCAGTACAAAACCAGCCGAGGTGCCTCCGATCCTGGAGGCAGTGCAAAACCACGTTAGGTGCAGAAAGCTTTCGGAGGGGGCGGCGAATGATCAACGCATCATCTGAGAAGAAAACGATGGCTTTTGCCTTCGCGTCATTTTAGGTGAATACATAAGGGACCCTGTGAGTTGTATTGCCTACCCACTGTGCAAATTTGTGTTCTTACGTGAAATACGTTTGTGTTTTACGTGAAATGCGTAGAGCACTTCAGCTACCTCCAAGTCGTTCGGACGAGCCGACCCCTGCAGGTATCAAACCGGGAGTGACGTCACACAAACAGGCACTTGCGAGTGACGTCAGCGCACGTGTGTGCCGGATAAGCGTAAGTTAACGCACGTTGAAAAATGCTAACAAAAATCTCCTCTAGTACCGAAAAGTGATGCTTGAACCATTACACCACAGGCACGCGTGTTTCCGTACCCTGAAAAAGCGTAGTAGCGGAACTTCCGGCCGCCACCCCATCCGGGAGTCACGTGACCTGAACAGAAAACGTCAAGTATGACGTCACTGGTAGAGCGGCCCGTAGCTGATGACTGCGATTCTGGCAGTATAGCGATGCTGGCAAAATAGTGAGTATGGGCAAGCGTTGCAATGTGGGCTAGTCGGCAGTAGTCAACCGTTAGACGACATTAACCAGCACAGTAGTGCTCGCACGCCAGTATGTATGCACGCTTCCCAAAAACTATACACTTATTGGTTTCAAGATTAATCGAAGTTCACTGTACATTTCCTCTTTATATCGTAGTAGAATTCGTAATTTTCTATGTCCTACTTTACGTCACTTGACTTTTCTTTTATGCTGACCCAAAAAGCTGCTTATGAAGCAAGCACCACGTTCACTTCCTATTTCGGATGCTCACAATAAAACTCGTAGGGTCCCTTATGCACTCACATAAGACGATTGCAAGCATAGGCGTGCGCAGGGTTCCCCTTCAGGCGGGGCAAAGGTTTGTCGCAGCGCCCCCCTTCCCGCCCTCCCAATTATGTCAATGTATGGCGCTGATATTGCGACCCCCCCCCCCCCCCGAGTCGCAGCGCCCCCCCGTCTTAGGTGAATAAAAGGGGGGGCCGCCCCCCCCCCCGCCCACCCCCGTGCGCACGCGTGACGGCAAGGTGAAACCATCTTCTTTTTCTTCTCAGTCGATGTATCGTTCCTCTCCCGCCACCGTCGGAAACCTTTCTGCACCTAACACGGTTTTCCACTGCCTCAGTGATCGGACCACCATTGACTAAGCTACGATGTCATGTGACCACGTCAGCATGTGACGTCCAGGCGGGTGACGTCACACGTTTTGGCAATCTGTGACGTCATTATGGAGTCATGTAGTGACGTCATCACGTGATGACGATTTTTTTTTAATCCTTCGTGTTGACGCCGCCGAAGCGGGACGTCAGCCAGTTTTAGCGTTTGATGACGCATCTAGGGCATTCGCCTCAAAAATTCGCCTCGCCGTTCACGGCAGTGGCGACACACCGTGTTACGCTGGTAGACGACATTAGCCTCGGAAAGCAACATGTGCTTTCCAGGAACCTCGTGCGAGAGCAGAAGCAGTTCGTCACACATCGATGGAAAAAAGAAGAAAATGTGTCTTTCACCACATGAAACGGGTGCAATAGATGTGGTACAACGTTTCCACTGTTCCAAGAAACGAAGAAACGGCGCATCTCTTTCCAGAAGCTGCAATACTATACATATATCGAATTACGTCAGTGGCATCGCTATTCCATCGGCATGCCGGCGGCCGGGACCGGTCTTCCTTCCGTTTAAGACCGCCTCGCCGACCACGTATTTAGTTGACCTGCCTGTACTCGGCAGCGCCCGAAGGTGACGACGTGTTTCGCCGTTCAAATGTGCAACAGGACATTTTCCGCGAATTCCTGGAAATTGCGAGAAAAAAATTTTGTCGCGCCTAGCTATGGCCGTTTATGACGCTACGCTGCATAAGTTGAACTGCGTACGAAAAAGATACAGCTGCTCCGGTGATGTTGCTCTATTCAGCTGTACCCTATAGTTTTTAACGGCGGAGCTTGTTAAGCTCGGAGAAACTAATAATAATAATAATAATAATAATAATAATAATAATAATATCTGGGGTTTAACGTCCCAAAAGCACGACATGATTATGAGAGACGCCGAAAGTCAGTCGGCCGTGTACAAAAATTATCGTCATCATGAAGCCGCAACGCGCTCTCTTCGTTCTCTTCCTCATCTTCTTCTTCGCTTCCCGAACACGTTCGCTGATTTGTCCGGCGTGAGATGCGATAATCGCGAGAGAACTAGTACAGAGATATAAAGTTATAATAATTGTTAGGGTTTAGCGTCCAAGAACCACTATATGATTATAAGAGACGCCGTAGTGGAGGACTCCGGAAATTTCGACCACCTGGGTTTTTTTTTAACGGACACCTAAATCTAAGCACACGGGCCTCAAGCATTTTTGCCTCCATTGGAAATGCGGGCGCCGGGGAAGGGATTCGATCCCGTGACCTGCGGGTCAGCAGTCGAGCGCCATAAAAACTAGACCACCGTGGCGGCTAACGAGTACAGAGAGAGAGAGAGAGCGAAAGAAAGAAACAGAAAGAGAGAAATATAGAGAAAGAAAGGGAGGAAAGACAGAAACACGTAGACACACAGAGAGAGAAAGAGATAGAAAGAAACAGACAAAAAGAAAGAGGTACAAAAAGTAGAGAGCGAGACAGAAAGAGAAAGAAAGAGAGAAATATAATTGTGAGGGACAAAGTGCTCGTTTAGGTGAAGTTCGTTAAAAAACTGTACAAATGTTTGGTGGCCAGACGATGATGACCCTTCGTTTCATTCATCCGCCATATTCGTAAGCGGCTTTCGTGCATACGCACACATACATACATACATACATACATACATACATACATACATACATACATACATACATACATACATACATACATACATACATACATACATACATACATACATACATACATACATACATACATACATACATACATACACAAGTCGCCACGCGAAGCCCGAGAAGTGAGCCAGCGACGGTCACGCCACCTCGCTGAGAGGGAAAGGCCCTACGGGAAACGCCGCCGTGAACAACCTTGCACCGCTGCGAATCCGACTGTGCAGGGCATCCCCACGAATAGAAAGTGAAAACGCCCGTAGCCAATGGGGCGAGCTCCGGTGCCTCGGATGTTTTCTTTGGAACGTCACACACTGACTCTCTTGGCTGCGAGAAATAAAGAAGAATATAAGGAAGCCCCGTAGAGCACATCGCGGCCGCCTTACCCACAAAAGGGGGCAGAAATCGTACTCGATTCGAGCCGAAGCCGTGAAGAAGAAGAAGCGAGTCAGGATGCCGCGCGGCTCTGAAAGAGTGCGCTGTACAGTGGAGGCAGCAACAATAAGAACGAGAGCTGGCCAGCGCGGGTGAATGACATGAACCGGTGCTCGGCCGCGTGGGGTCGCCACTTCACACCTCAGCGATTCGAAGCTCATTGAAGGGCTGACTGGTCGGCGGTCGAGATAAGCCACGTTGTCTGGAAGACGAAAAGCCGGGAAGAGATCGAGCTAGGGTCATTATAGGCATACGCTACGTTAAAATAAGAGACAACCAAGTGAATTCAACAGACAATTAGGCCAAGGAAAGTACAGGGTACATTAATTGTGTTTAACTGTAGTGTAGTCGTCGTGACGTAAACCTTTCCGTCGGTAGTTTCGGATCCGACCGACGGAAATGGTGATATTTTTCGGCCTGCGGATTATTTTTGACCACCTCAAGGTTCATTCGCGTGCACTTAAATCTATGTACAGTACAAGGGCACTTATGCCTTTCGCTCCCACTGAAGTGAGGCCGCCGTGGATGAGAATAGAACCCGCGTCCTGTAACCTTGCAGCTCGACACGCTAGCCTTATCAAGGCGGGTCGGCTTTCTTACCGAGGCGTCCCGTTAAAGTGAATACATTCCACTGCAGAAGCGTAACACTTATTCATTCCATTCAAATGATCAAACTGTACACTGCGACGTAACTTAAGAGAATTAATTGCTGAGCTAGTTGCTTTATAAAAGTAATCTGCAGAGCGCAGATTAGGTACGCGACATAGAAGAACACACGCAGCGCAGGACAAGTGCCAACCCTGTCCTGTACTGTGTGCGTGTTCTTTTATGTCCAAGACCTAATTGCGCTCTACTGTACATTGCGAAAACGAGACACTATAGTAACCGAATACTTAGGTATATAGATAGAAAACCTGGCTATAGAAAGAACGAAAGGAAATAAACGCACTAACACCATTTTCCTGTCAAACGAGCGCTGCGAAATAGCGTCCAAGAATACCAGACAGGGTAACGGATGTGCACGCCCACATCCTAACCCCACCCTACCAGGGCAGCTGTTTCAGGTTCACCCACGTGCATTACAGATAGGCGCAGCCCCTCGCGGAGAAACGCGAGCCAGAGGAAATTAGTCGGATTAATCATCCACCTCGCTTTTACTCCGCGAAAAGGACAAATAGCGAGGAGGAAAGGCACAGCCTACGCACGAGCCACTTCCGGGCGCAGCCAAGCCCTAACGCACCAGCCCATGCATTCGTTCATCACTATCATCATCATCATCATCTACGTCTCTATATAAAGCCCACAAGCTCGATGAAGGCTTCTCCGTGGTATTGCAAATTTCCCATGTACACCTGCTCCGGCCTCCAGGCAATCGTAGTGGGTACTTTCTAATCTTATCCTAACTTGCAACCTAATCTCAGATCTCATGTTCTTATTCACCTGACGTGTTCCCATTACGCTGTACTTCTATTATTATTAGCTCCCGTTCGCGGCGAATTTTCTTTTCGAAGGTATTTAAAAGGGTGGCATGTAATGTCTCACCACGATAGATGTCCGATAGGTGCCTCTTCTATTCTATCACTTGGTCCAGCATAATATAAAGTCCTCAAAGAGTCCTTGCTGCTTAGTTTTAGCAGCGAGGTAGAGATCAGCGAGTGAAGCTTTTGAGTCAGATCCTTTCCTAGTCAATGTAGCAGACAATGTAACACACAATGCAGTCGATCTCTGGCATCTTTGTGCTCCTGTGACAGTCAAAGTTCTTCATTGCAGCTCTTTATTTCTGTCCTTGGAGTTGGATCTCGGAGCGTTCCTTTAAGGGGCATACTGACACCAATTTTGGAAGCTGAGTTTGCTCTGCAATAGAAATCTCGTGAATATACAGAAACGGCTCGAGCTAGTGTGAAGCTCAGCTAGTGTGAAGCTCATAAGACACTTTACTTTGACATTAAAGCCGATTTTCGCATGATTCACTTACTGACATCGACAATATCGTGACGTCAGGCCACAGTATCAAATATGTGACTACAAGCACCGGAAGGCTAGTTGTGATGACGTCAGGCACCAAAACATTCAAAATGGCCGCTTGTGCGTGCCCAACAGAGGCACATAGCGGAGCGGTCGTGCAAACGTCCCGATAGCTTGCGCGAGCACGTGACGAGAAGCTCATACCGTGTCCTGACATCAGGGTGCAGAAGTAACCGAAACTAGGGTTTAAATACATATTGTAATTAATCTTCTAGGGTGCACTCACGTTTACCAGTAGATATAGGTTCTTGAGGGCCTAGCTTTTCATATGACGCAAAAAAAAACGACAAATGAAAATCTTCGCATCAGTAAACTTTTAAGGTAATCCTGTCGACTGAACCAATGTAAAGTTTTTATGCAGACAATATGGTTGCATCGGCTCATTGCTACTACCCCTTAAAAGCAATCCTGTCGACTGCGCCAATGTAAAGCTTTTACACAGAAACGCGTTCTTGGGCTAGTTGGTGCATGGTCTGACAAAAATTTGGAGGCACAAATGAACAAGGACAAGAAATGACAGGACTGGTGCCAAAGTCCTGTCATTGTCATTCTTTCCTGTCTCAGCTATTCTGTTCCCTTCTGAGGACTTTGGCACCAGTCCTGTCATTTCTTGTCCTTGTTCCTTTGTGCCTCCAAATTTTTGTCAGGCTTTTACACAGACAATGTGGTTGCATCGGCTTACTGCTACTACCCTTTTAAAGCAATCCTGTCGACTGCGCCAATATAAACTTTTTATGCAAGCAATGTTAGCGCAATTGTTTGTTGCTACATTTCTTTCCTGTCTCAGCTCATTCTTGTTTCCTCTTCTTCTCGTACCATAAGCAATGTGGATCAACCACAACACACACGATGGAGCCAAGACTCTGGTTAATTTCATGCATACGTGTAAGAAAAGCTACACGAAGGCATGCATGCCCCCATCTCGCTTCGAACAACCGGGGCGGAACCGATAGACCGGCTGGGGGATTACGGAAACGGATTAAGTGAAACAGCCATATGCAACTGCAACGGTCGTTAATTTCTGCAGCTGTACTGCGTCCTTATATGTATGTTATCCCCCTGTCTGCTCCGCTGGCCTCGAGCAGATAGAACGCGCGCGGTTCGTTGAGGAGAAAGTAAAGGTACGGAAACAGCCGCAACGAAGTAAACCTGTTCAGCGCGGCGAAAGGCAGCAGGTGAGATGGCAATGTTTTGTTGTTGTTTTTGTCAGGGTGGTGTAGCTTGAGCGAGAGGGAAATATCGACACAGCGCTTGGCAGCTCCTGGAATGTATCGCCGTATGATTGGGTGCAGCTATCACCGTGTAAGTCGGATTGGCAGGGATTGGCAATCTTCAGCAGAGATTGGCAAACAACCCGTGTGTGCTCAAGGAGCGCGTGTTGTGGGGATTAGTTGGTAAGACGTTATTATGATAACTTTAACCGCGCTGGGGACGAGACACCAGAGCAGAACTAGACAGGAAGAACGCAGCATTCGTCCTGTCTACTTCTACTCTGGTGTCTCGTCCCCAGCGCGGTTAAAGTTCTCAGAATAACCTTAGCGCGTGCGTTCGTGTGTGTGTGTATGTGTGTTTGTTTGTGTGTGTGCGTGCAGCGTGTGCGCCATTAATGAGTAACTTTCGCAGCCGAAACATTTCAGAAGTGTTACTTGCCTTCGACGACGGTACGGTATTAGTGTGTTTTAGCAGTGACAGTAATACCGCACCGTTTACGCTACGGTATTACCATTCCGTGTTAAATTTACCAAGATTCGAATCCTTTTCGATGCATGCGCTAGTTACTCATTGCGTACGGTTACATGATGAGAGGACAGTAAAGGCTAAGACTAGTCTTGCAGATCAAATAGTGGCGTGCGGAGCACGACAGTACGACATTTCCCTATTTACCGTACGGTACGCCGGCACTTCTAAAAGTTTCGATTATGAGCCACAGGGTGCTCCGAGGCGTCCGACCATTTGATTCCAAACACGACGTGCTATTTAATACTCAACAATAGCTCGAAAGCTACCTACAAGTGCTTTATTTAACAAGGCAATGTTACTAATAAACCACATCGTCACGCAGGGCGACAAGGGGCGATAAAGTCAAACGCACCTTTCATGAAGACTAATTAATAATTGCCGGGGTTTTACGTGCCGAAACCCCGATATGATCATGAAGCATGGCGTAGCGGGCACTCCGTATTAATTTTGACCTCTTGGGGTTCTTTAACATGCACCTAAATCTAATCACTTGAGTGTTCTTTGCATTTCTGCCCCATCGAAATGCGGTCGCCGTGGCCGGGAATCAAATTTTCATTAACACTCACAACCCGGGATACAACGCAGTACGTCTTCGAGTTCGAGTGAAATAGAAACATTGACGCAGTGCCTGGCAGCCGGCGGAATGTATCGCCGTCTGATTGCGTGCCGCTATCTCTGTGTCAATCGGCCGCGGTCGCAGCCATTCCCGGGCCGAAGTAGTGTCGTTTTTCTTTCGTTTTACGCTTCGCGCTCTTGTCGTAGTCGTATAGTAGTAGTAGCAATAGCGTGTAAGCCCCTTAAGTGGCTGAAATTCCAGGCCAAGCTCGAGAACACCACCTGATCGAAGACAGAGCGAAAAAAGAAGGCGCAGTGAAGCGAAGGACGCGCTGCTCGCATAGTGGAAACTTTTGGTCGTTTTTTTACTCCCCCTACAAGAGGGCGTATCTTTTTCTCCCATGGTCAACACCCTCCCCGTTGGAGCAACGGCGCGAATTTGCTCTTCTTTGCAGGTTCCTCTAGTTGCATTGCGGTTAGAGTAGAGGTGAACGTTTAATTAGGTTAGGCCTTTCGCAGTTGGGTTTTCTCTTGTTTTTTACTCCGTTAAGGGTGTAGTCTTTCCTTGCATGGTCAACATCCTTGATGTGACAACGAAGATATACTCTTTTTTTACTCCGTTTATAGCTGCGATGTGGTTACGATGACGATTACGTCGAAGGAAGGTTATTGGTCAGTAAAAGGCCAATCAGGGGCTTTCGCTGAAGCTTAAAGTTGTTTCCGCCAGTTCGTTAATTAACCATGAAGTGATCTCGGCACGTCATCGAAATTTGATTTACAGTTCCTTTGCACGAAAGCGCGTGGCTTTTTGTTGCTTTTTCTTCATGCCATGGTGAAATATGCCGCTTCAACTCTACGACAAGGTAGCGTTTGTGCTTACACGAATGGGCGTAGTGTTTTCCGACCACATTTATCACCTTAGTACATCGATATGCCAATATAGGCAGAACCTTACTGCGTTTTTTTTATGTTTTTCTGCTGGCGACGCATTTGGGAATTAGACCGAAACCGCTGGAGGTTTCGCCTTTTGCACGTGGTTGCTCTAATCATGACTATTCGAATGCTTACATTGCGTTCGGGGTCAGGTGAAATCAGGCCGATGGCGTAACCTCAATGCCTTCACGCATTCAGCTTACACCGTTCTGTCGTTAACTGCTCAGCGCTGGCAACCCCGCCCACTAGTGAACGTTTTACTAGTTTCGCACCAAAAAAAGGGCGTAGTTTATCTCGCACGATAAGCTAGCTTCCTCGCTACGTCATCGGAAGTAGGTTGCAATCACTCTTCCTACAATTTTTTTTCTGTTTCTTTTTCTAGTACACGAACGTGCCTGTGAAATTAGCACAACGCCAACGCCTTTTCGGTCTAGTCCTCCGTACCCTCCCAGGCTTCTCGCGTTTTTTTTTTCTTCACGCTACATTAACGAGAAGTTGGTCCTTGGCGTTGAGACGTTGCAACAGAAGCGGAAAAACGGTGCGGTTTCTTTTTTCTCTCATTAACTCGTTGTACACCACCACCGCGGTTTATTGCGGTCTCTTTCACGCATGCGCGTGACCACTACCTGTTGCGCAAAGACTTACTACGCAGCTACAGGGCGTGGGCCGCACTTGTGGATAACCTTATACGAACGAGTTTGGAGGGTGGAATTGCTGCATAAGAAACGAGACATTTGCTTCGGAGTGACCACGTGTATTCACATGGAATTCATAGTACTTACATGCCTGATCACGTTCTTGTGTTTATTGTGTGGACAGATTCAGAGTTGTAAAAAAAAGATAGCTAGATATAGTAATCCAGTGCAGCATTTGCAACCACATCAAAAGTGTAATCTCGATGACATATACACTATGCAATATCAACTACTTTTCACTGAGAGTATAGTATAGTACGTGCCAAACATAGTGTGTTTGTTCACATATTACCTAATGTTGTTACCTAATGTTACCTAAAACTCACTAATGTTGGTTAACTGCACCGTTTTATAACTAATTACAGCTCACAAATGGTAAAGAACCATTTACCGAGGCTTTCAAATGGGCTACAGTAAATCTGGGATTGACATATGTGCCCTTACCCTATCAGAATTTTCTCGACTTAATCAGCAGGACAAACAATCTTATTTTATGCTGTCACCTATTTCAGGTGCGCAGAGCATCTGAGTGTATAGAGTTATGTATACATTTATATTATGTTTAAAAAAAAATATATGTTTTGGGAATGCGCTATAGGTGAGAAGAAGAAGAAGTGATCACAGGGAACAGCTTCAGCTTCGATCTCTGTGAGTTTTCTAACTATTCTGCCGTGACCTTACATTCAACGACAAGAACTCTGAGGGACGTTGTCCCTTAGAATGGGGGACCAAAAACCCCATCCAGCAACTGGGCCCGGACGACCACATCATTGTGCATCCGACGCGAGTGACAACTTCGGCCCCAGCGTGGTCCACATTGATACTTCCGATGGCTCTTCCACAGAAGATATGACCTCGGACAGCGACTTCACCGTCGTATCAAGCCGCGCCTGAAGAGGAAAATCAGAAGGACATCGCCGACTGGTCGACAAGCACCGAAACAGGCGAGTAGCGTGCGGTCATACACGATCTTGTATGTGCCCACATCGACGAGACATCTTGAACTCGCTGAACAGGCAGAGCCTGTCGGAGTACTTTGAGCTTGTCGCCCCTGGTCAAGTTGCAGAAATACGCATAAATGCTCGAAAGAACATCCTGTCTGTGGAGGTCACTACGAAGAGTATATTGGACACACTGAAAGCGATTGTTCAGCTGGGAAACATTCCGGTTCGCGCATTCTCCGCATACGACAAGGAAACGACCACAGGAGTTATTACGACGTGGACGAAGACATCACGGACTCTAGCCTTGAGAAACTGCTGTCATCGTCGTCTCCCATTGTTGGTTTTCATCGCTTCGGGCGGTCCCGATGTGTAAAAATAGTGTTTCAGTCGGAGACATTGCCTACACATGTAAAGGTCGGGTACGTGAGGCATTCGGTGCGCCTTACGTGCCTAGGCCTCTGCAGTGTCATAAATGCCTGAAATTTGGGCACGTCAGTGCAGTTTGCAAGGGTGCAGTAACCTGCAAACATTGCGGTGGACTTCATGATGGTGATAACTGCAACGCCGCTGCGAAATGTCCAAACTGCTCGGGCGCCCACGACGCAACGTCGAAGGAATGTCCCAAAATGAGGAATGAAATAATTATTATGAAGAAGATGGTTCGAGACCGCTCCACACACAGAGAAGCTGCAAGGGCTGTGCGACGCCGTAAACATCGTTCACGACTCCGACGCAAGCGAAGCAGCAGTGTTCATCGCGTAGAAGAATCAACACCCAAAGCCAAGCTTTCACCACCTCCTCGCTGCTTTTGCCGGCAGAAAGGGTGGTACACAAGATTCAGCACCTTCACAGTCTACGCAAGCGCAAGGCAAGCAGTCATTGGCTCTGAATACGTCAGAGCTTCAGTGGCCTTCGCTACCATCACGAGCCGCGTGTTCGCCCTTGTCGTATAGTGCTACTGCACCAATGAAGACAATGAAAAGATGGATAATGCAGACGTCAAGTCTATGTTAAAAAATTTGATGGGTTCAATGCGGAAGATTCTTGGCGGCCTAAACACACCCGCTGCTAAGGCTGCTGTCCAGCTACTGGAAGTTTTGGAGCCACTTCTAGTGGTCTTCAATAAGCGAACATGGCACTGATGTTCGAAGAACGCATGCGGCAGTCGCTTGTTATGCAATGGAATGCTCGAGGTCTACGTGGCCGTTTGTCGGATTTCAGACAATGGGTTTTTAAACCAATTTCCAGTTATTGTTGTCTGCGAGCCAAACATGGATTCGACTTTTCGCATCTCTGGGTATGTCCAAATGTGGTCTCGCAGCGAGCAACGTACAAGTAAAGTACTAATTTGTATACGACGCGATCTGACGTACTTAAGACACGACATCGCGCCGCACACTAACAACGATTACGTCAGCCTGACTATAACACATAAAAGGCGGACGTTCTCAGTAATAGGAGGATACATCCACCAAGCGCGAAGATCGACTGCTCCCAACTGAAGACCGTGCTGCAAGCCGCACAAAGTCCACACATTGTGATTGGTGACTTCAATGCACATCATCCCCTCTGGGGTAGCACTGCGATGAATTGCCGTGGAAGAGACTTGGCGAACTTTATGTGCACTTATGGTCTAAGCGTACTCAACGACGGGTCACCTACATTTATTCGCGGTACTTCTTATAGCAGCTGCCTCGACCTTACCTTTGTATCCAGGAGCCTTCTGTCTTCTGCATGTTGGTGCACGGATTGGAGACTCGTGGTAGCGATCACCTCCCAACCATGTTCAGTTTAGGTGGTTTCGCCGCTCAGCTTCACGCTACATCCGTCAAACAGACTGGACCTTGTTCCAGGCATCTGTCAAGACGGGCTGTCAAACGACTGTATCATCCGAAATAGAGGATATCATTGCTTCTTCTCTGCGTGACACAACCAGACAGGTTAACCTACCGATGCAGAGATCAGCAATCGACTCCCAATACGAGGCCCTTCGTGCAATCCGTCGCCGCGCGGAACGACGACACAGAAGAACGAAATCCCCGTCAGACCTCTCCGCCTGTCGCCGAGCTCAACGACACGTTCTTCGGCATCTCGACAAGATTGACAGGCAGCGGTGGAGGACATTCTGCGGATCTCTCGACCCAAGGCAACCTCTATCTAAGATCTGGCGGGTGGTACGAAGTTTGCAGACAATTCCCCAACAAAGTCAACCATTCCGAGCCGTGGCTCTACATCAAGGTCGGGGAGCAATTGACATAGCCGGAGACTACTGCAGCCTTATCGCGGCCACCACTGATGCTGTGATTGAGACTCTTACCACCATAGCGCCCCCATCGTCTGATGAGCGCCTCGATGTGCCTTTCACAATGCATGAGCTTGACGCTGCCATTTCTGTTTCCCGACGCTCATCGGCACCAGGACCTGACGGAATCACGTACGCTGCACTCCGCCATCTTGGTACAGAAGCACGACATATCCTGCTCTCCCACTATAACAACTCGTGGGAGTCGGGACATGTCCCAGCTAAATGGAAATGCAGTCGCATTATTGCGTTGCTCAAACCAGGGAAGTGTCCTCATGCCCTTTCCTCCTACAGACCGATCGCCTTAGCCAGCTGCGTCGGGAAAGTAATGGAAAGGATGGTGCTGTCAAGATTAGAGTGGCTTCTAGAAAGCAATAATTGCTTTCCTGCATTTATGAACGGCTTTAGAAGAGGACGATCTGCAGTCGACGGTGTGGTCGACTTGATCTCAAATGTTGAAGAGGAAAGAAACCGACGCAGACTAGTAGCGGCCGTCTTCCTAGACATTAAGGGCGCCTACGATAATGTGCTGCATTATGCGATCCTTGACGCACTGGAAGATTTAGACGTCGGCGGACGACTGTACGCCTGGATCGTAAGTTACCTTAGTGACCGTACCATTTACATGACGACAAGCGACGGAGACACCGATCGACATACTATTCACCGTGGTGTTCCCCAAGGGGGAGTTCTCAGCCCAATTCTGTTCAACGTTACTATGATTGGACTGGCAGCAGAACTTCCCAGCACGGTAAAAGTCAGCGCATATGCGGATGACATATGCATATGGGCGTCCGGAGCTACTCGTCCGCAATTGCGTGCTCGACTTCAACGTGCAGTGACGTTAACAGCTAAATATCTACGGCGCCAGGGTCTCACTCTTTCCATTGACAAATGCGCAGTGCTTGCATTCACGCGCAAAGATATGTCAAGATACCCTATAACTATTAATGGAACGGCGATACCTACTGTAACGCACCACAAGTTCCTTGGGGTAATCATAGACAGGGATCTATCGTGGTCGAGACACGTCGCAGCACTGAAATCAAAATTGAAAAGTTTTGTTCTCGTTCTTCGGACTGTGGCAGGAGCAAGATGGGGCCCATCAGAATCGTCACTTCTTCAACTCTACAATGCGCTGTTTGTAGGATATATACGGTATAGCATGCCGGTGCTCTCAAACATGAGACCGAGCTGTGTGAACACGCTAGAGAGTATTCAAGCTCAAGGATTGCGAACATGCTTGGGCCTACCACGCTGCACGTCAACGAATGGAACCATCGCGGAAGCTCGGGCTTGTCCCATCAGTGTATACATGCGCTGCGAGCCACTTCGAGTGCATCTTCGCCTCTTGACCCGACACAGGCAGCACCCGCTATCAGCACTCCGTGCCACCCACCCAAACTGCAGCTTTTCAAGAGCAATATCACGGCACGAAAACGTTCTACCATCAAGGTTTCTTCCCCGAGATTTCCTGGAACACCGCCGTGGGTCCTGCCTAAACCGCCTGTTAGCCTTGTGATTCCTGGGATTACGAAGAAGTCCCTAGTTTCACCAATTGGCCTCAAGCAACTGACCCTACATCACATTTATACAGCGTACGACGGCACCATGCACGTGTACACCGATGGATCTACCACGCTATGTACCTCTGCTGCAGCCTTTGTCATCCCACAAATGGTTATAGCTCGACGGTACAAAATAGACCACAAGACCACATCAACTGCCGCAGAGCTTGTTGCTATCCGGGAGGCAATAAGATTCATTTCTGGAGAGCAACCTCGTACATGGACAATATTCTGCGATGCGAAACCCGCTTTGCAAACCATTAATTGCGTCATGAGACAAGGTCCATACTATTTTAGCCATAGAAATTATGGAGCTTCTTCACGTTGCTTCAACAAATGGCCACCTCGTCACCTTCCAATGGATTCCTGCCCACTGCGGCATAATGGGAAACGAAGACGCAGACGCAGAAGCTAAAGGAGCCTTGACCAGTGGCCCTGAAGTGCGCACTGCGTTTTCACGACCAGACACGAACGCCCTGCTTCGGTACGTAATGCGTGACCTCACACTTGAGCACTGGACGAAACCGGAGCGACGACACCGGCGATTACACAAATGGGACCCCGAAATGAGGTTCTGTATGCCTCGTAAATTAAAACGACACAACACAAGTATGATTCACCGAATTCGTCTTGGTGTGGCCTTCACAAGACGTTATGCACATATCATCGGCCGCAGTGACACCGGTCCCAACTGTGATCACTGTCAAGTGCCAGAAACACTTGAGCACATATTTTGTACCTGCCCAGCATACGCACGCGAACGACAAAAACTGATTTCCTCGACTGAAGGAGTGCATAATAGGCCATTAACTGATGAGGTTGTGTTGGGCCCATGGCCTGACGCCAACAGCACAACTGTGGTCATAAGAGCGGTTGCAGCTTTCCTACAAGCCACTGGACTGGATGCGCGGCTATAGCACTGCACCACCTAGACGGGACTGTACATACTCACCTCTCTTACTTACCATCGTCATCCATCATTCTTTTTTCTCCCCTTTCCCCACCCCCGGTGTAGAGTAGCAGGCTGGAGCATAATATCGCTCAGGCCGACCTCTCTGCCTTTCTACAAATAAACCTCTCTCTCTATATATATATATTATGTTTTAGTTTTTGTTTTGCGTGGAGTGTGACCACGTCTTGTCACCACCGGGGGCAGAGTGTTTTTTCAATCAGCAGTTACAGCTTTTCTTTTCAGTCCCTCCCAGTATGTTGGAAATAAAAACGATGCGATTCAATTCAAAATGCTGCCTATAGTTGACTAGTGCTGACTAAATGTTCCCAATATCCTGTGTTATAACAACGCTCTAAAGCAATACATACGTACAATACATACGCCGCTGTGGAACAGTGGTTATGGTGCTCAGCTGCTGACCCGAAGGTCGCGGGTTCGATCCCGGCTGTGGCGGTCGCATTTCGATGGAGGCGAAACGGTGGAGGCCCGTGTACTGTGCGATGTCAGTGCACGTTAAGGAACACCAGATGGTCAAAATTTCCGAAGCCCTCCACTACGGCGTCTCTCATAATCATATCGTGGTTTTTGGTCGTAAAACCCCAGATATTATTATTATTACAATACATACGTACACTACTCAGCCTCGCACGTCACGACAGATCCCCTGAGAGAAATTCACCGCCATTTTTTTTTTGCACTCGTAGCGCTATGTGGAGTGTTCGCGTAGCTCTGTTAACAAGAACGCCTTGGGTCGATGCAAAGTGGCTTAGAAGGATTGATTGTTGGGCGAGTTGATGCGACATTCTAAAGAGAGCATTAAAAACAAGGGCAGAAAGAGACGACAACTCAAGCGCTTGTGTTGTCGCCTTCACTTCTTCGTGTCCTTGGTTTTTTATGGTTCTGTTTAGAATATCGATGCAAAGTCCGTTTCCAGTGAACCAGCGCGGCAAGCAATGTAACCTTTTGCTTTCTTTTCGTCGAAGATGCGCACAGCGAACGTTTATATAGCTGGCACGTGCGTACACTCTGTGCGAAGTATCCGAGAAAAGCATATAGGCTGGCGTTATGCGCGGCGCGAGCTAGCACTTTTCAACCTTGAGTCAGCGGCAACTTATTTTTTTTCGTCTCATCCTCCGCAATAACCTTGGCCCTGAATGTCATGTCGCGTGTTTACGCCGAATCCCAGACAGGTTTCGTAACACCTAAAAAAAATACTAACAAGTCAGACGGCCCACATTGAAAAACGGCTGTCCTGTCGATAGCGCAACGGTCAGGCTTTGTTTCAGCGAATGGCTCAAACACAAAAGACTAAAAACAATGAAGGAGGGGGACAACACATACCCCTCTCATAGAGAATATATTTGTCATTCTGATCAGCGCAGTCAACAATATGGGCACATGACTAATTATTTCAGTAGTCATGAAACCGTTGCCACCGAAAATGCTCACGTTGCTTAAGCAAGCGCCAACTATCTTCAGTTGTCGGGCACGGTAAAAAAGAAACGCTTAACTGAAATTTCAGCGCAGGCCACAGGTTATCCCTGAAGACAAACGAAAACAAAAGAAAATTGAAAGCATATGAACAACGAAGTACTCTAAAGGGTTTCTGCTCGACAAGTGTTAGAGTTTAAAAGTACTAGACGATATTCCAAACTCGGTCAATTGCAGTTTCACTGCGCTTTGTAGTCCGACCATAGGTGGCCTGTCAATAATTTTTATTGAGCTGTCCAAGAGCATGTAAATTAAACGACATCGCGCGCTGTCTGCTCACCCTTTTTTCCTTTTGTAATCTTTAGGGCCGAGCTAGCATTGACAAAGCCATAGAGGTCGAGTTTAAAGCTGCAATTGTTCGTGAGAGCAAAGACCGGCCAATCATAACGATGGACAGATTATTAGCGACTATGACCGCCCTATGGCAAACGCGGGATATAGAAAGGAAATTTTTTTATTTGGAATTAAGAGGTCTATAGTCAGGTACAACTTTAGAAGGCAGCGGCACTTTCACCACATAGACGGTTGCACAAAAGCCTGCACCAATGGGTGCGCCCTCTAGACTGACGTCATGAGTCGGATGACCGGATATCCTGCCGACGGAGAACGTGGCCGACACGCATGAGCGGGCACCAGTAAGGACAGCATGGACGCCTTATTTAACAGGACCGCGCGCCATCAATGCTTCTATGCTGTACTTAACACTCGACTTCGATGTTACACTCTAAACACCCAAAAAACACCCGACACAAATGGTGTTTTTTGTGCATTAACTCCACTTTGGGAGTATATCTCGCACTCCAACCGTACGCGACTCCCTCTCTAAAAAGGAGCGTCGCAGTGGGGGCGAGCGAGAAGAGCGTGCCGGAGCATCCGAAACGTCGTGGGCGTCACAGGACTCCCAGGAGGCCGAGAAAGGAAAGAGAGAAAGACAAGAGACGCGCGCAGCGGAGGCGACGACGTTTCGACTCGCGGAGAACAATGAGCGAAACGAGCTGAACGATGCGAGAGCGACGGAGCTCGTCGGAGAGACAAAAGCAGGGGTGACGGGGGCGCAAACGCCGCGCGCAAAAGGAAATGGAAAGGGTGGGAAGTGTGAGAAAGAGAGCCAGCTAGAAGAAGAAACACAAGAGGAGGAAGAAGAAGCGCATGGGAGGAAGTGGTGGTTGGTTGCGTGTGTGCTCGAGCTAGCTCGTCGGGGTGGTCGACGAGCGGGGGCGGGGGCAAGGTGAACGCGGGCGCGGTCGAAGGGCAAGGTCGACGACGCCTGCACCTCTCGCGTCGCGCCTCTTCTTTGTCTTCTCCGAGAATGGCGTTCGCCGTTGAGCGCGCGTTAGCTTGCAGGCACACCACGCCCTCCCGCCCTGGTGTGCTCGAGCGGTCGTCGTCACCGCAGAAGAGCTTTAGAGGCCTGGCGCGGCACCATAAATAGTCACGAGTCCTGTTGGCGGTCGTGGAAAGGAAAGGTGAATGAGGAGACAAAACGGCGAAGTTGGGGGTGTCGCGTGCGCGCCGGAATACGAGAAATGATGACGTCATCGTAATGATAATGATGATGATGACACTGAGAACAGCAGCGTAAAATTTAAGAACACGCGGACAGACAAACGAAGATACACACTGCACAGGTGCTGAACTTCAACTGAGTCGTTTATTGATGTGCAGGTCATATTTAACTGATTCCATGACAAGCCACGCACACGTACAATATGACGTGCACACCAATGAACAACTCGGTTGAAGTTCAGCGCCTGTGTTGTGTGTATCTTTGTTTGTCTGTCCATATGCTTTCTTAAATTGTACGCTACTGTTCTTAAGGTAATGTTGGCGTACCACCTATGATGATGATGGCGCCCACGTAATTTCCACATAGGTGGCGTATATCCTACAGGTTGGAAGAGATCAAAAGAACCGCGGCTGTTACAAGCGTAGGTAGCAGTTCGATCATGCCAGCAACTATAGGCGGCGCCACGGTAGCTCAAAATGGCGGACGAGACGGTGATGAGGCGATCTCGCAAGCGTGCGCGTCTCGAGCAGCAAAGCTCGTCAGGCCCTCCACTTTCGCTGCAGACGATAGTTTCTATCGCTAAAGAAACGCAAAGATGTTTGAATGAAGGCGAAGCGACGTTCAACGCCGGTGACATCACCGTGTACCAGCTTCGGAGGAGGGCACCGTGGCGCCGCCTGCGTCGCTGGAATGACCGAACACATTAAAGAAATGCTTGTGTGACGAAAATGAGAGCCTAATTGACTGCGCCAAGCAAAGTAGTGTTGCGTGAAAGCACATTCCAAAGCCGTGGACAACGTCAAACGTTGTTGGAATCTCTAAGTACGTACATGGGGGTAAAGTAACAAATATACTTACAAATGTAGGGTTTTTACGCCCCCAAGACCACGATATGAATATGAGAGACGCCGTAGGGAGGGCTCCGGAAATTTCGACCAGCTGGGGTTATTTAACGTACGCGCCTAAACATAAGCAGACGAGCATTTTGCCTCCGTCGAAGTGCGGCCGCCGCGGCCGGGATTCGATCCCGCGACCTTCGGGTCAGCAGTCGAGCACCACAACCGCTAGACCACCGCCGTGGGCAGAACACCGCACACTTGCTGAATATAAACCATATTAGGCGCGTTTAAGCCTGCATATTAATATGCAACCGCTGCTTACGCTTAATAAATTCAGTAGGTAAAGGCACACAGGCATCCCGTTTTATTCGTCCCCTGTGAAGAAATGCGGTGCTGTTGAAGATCAACGCTTATTTTGATAAAGGTTTAAGATAAGCCTTTCAAACTTTAAGTAAGAGTCCTAATATGTAGATACATCGAATACCTACATTCGGTAGTCGGCACATGTGATGTGTTCGTTGACTTGCCCCTGTCAAAAGATAGCGCTGTCATGGAGTAGCCCTTCCGAAATTGCCCATCCCGCAATCGTAAATAAGCGTTTAACAACGAGCGTCGCTGAAGCTGAAGACATGACGACTTGTTTTCGTCTCAAGAGGGCTTATACATTCGTCTCCATTTTCCCTTGAGCGCGTGTCTTGTTTGAATATGTTTACATATACTGAATTCGGTTGATAGTGAGCTCGTGTTCTGTGTTCTTTCGCTCGCCCCAGCCAATAATCGATGTTGCTAAAGATGAACCATTACTAGCTCACTCAATCTGCAATCCTAATAAGCAAGGGACTTCATTAAAAAACAGCGAAAAGCCGCAGTCGCGCTGAGTCACATAGCCGCTCGCACGCACCACGTTCCCGCATGCCTCCTGCCGCCCAAGGTTACACGATAAAGGCGTCACCTCTCACCCATGCACAAAGAACCCACGCTTTTAGGTAGATGGATGATGATGACACGGAACGGCGTATGCGAGAACTCGCGGGGACTAGGAAGGGATACGAAAACAGCTCTTTCGACGCCAACGCACTCGGAAAACAAGCCCCCTGAAGCCGGGGACCCACGTCGCGAGTTTGGTGCGCGTGCCACCAACATTCGTGTGCTCACCGAGAATGCGCCCAAGCAAGGTATACCTGTACTCCTAATACCACTCTAGAGAGTCACAATTTCCTTAAACAGATCGAGGCGCCACGTCATGAGAATCGGGTACAAGTATACACGGATACATAAAAGGGTGCGCTCAGGAACTCACAGATCTAAGCACGTGTCCTAGAGCTCTAACAATAGAAAGTACTTGTGTGCGGGATCCCTAGCCGTTGGGTTGCCGTGTACTTGCGTTCTTTTGTACTCTCCCTGCGTTCTCGTGTTCGCCAGTCGCCTGCAAGGAGTGCGCAAAAGAACGCAAGAGCTCGGGCACGCAAGCCTCTTGGGTACCCAGTACTAAACCACTCTACTAGAGAGTTCTATAGAACTCTTTAGTAGTGTGTTTTACTACTAGGAGTGCGCAAAGAACGCAAGAGTTCGGGCACGCAAGCCGCTTGGGTAGTACTAAAACACTCTACTAGAGAGTTCTTACTAGGAGTGCGCAAAAGAACGCAAGAGCTCAGGCACGCAAGCCGCTTGGGTACCCAGTACTGAACACTCTACAGGAGAGTTCTATAAAACTCTCTAGTAGAGTGTTTTAGTACTGGGTACCCACGCGGCTTGCGTGCCACCAACCAAACCGCTCAAGGCCTAAACATTTCCTCTTAAATCACCGGCCACTGCAACCTAAAGCGATGCTTAGGAGAAGGGAGCTTCAACGGCGACGGCGGGGTGCGGGACTAAGGAGCTTCGCTCCTAAAAAAATAGCGCAGCTCGCACTAAGTCGCGCAAGGCTGGGACACGGGAGAGCTGGTGGGCACGTTTCAGCTTCTCGTGTGAACCAACTGTACAGAACGCTTGGGCGGCCATTGAGCGCGTGTCGATTCATAATGATGATAATTTTCTATCTACGACACGCGGAAAACCTCGACCCTAACTGCTCTGCTGTAAAAGGTACCAACGGTGGATGGTTAAAGGGTTCTGGTTTGTGGCGTGCCTGTCTCACTATCACCACTGTTTCTTAGTTTTTGATAGTTAGGGGGCGCTGGTTTGTGGCTTGTCTCTCACTATCACCATTCTTCCCTGTTCCCTGCCTTGTCAAAACACAACCACAGATGCCAAGGCACAACCACAGCCAACGCGAGAGTACTAGTTTGGGAGAAGCCTACGAGGTTGACCTTCACCAACAAAATGGCTATTTCCTGAAAGACAGGCAGCGCTCCGTTTTGCCGTTTCCCCACAGTGTTGCCTCTTTGTCTGCAGATTTCCTAAACTCTTTTTGTGCTCGTATTTATATTCCTTTCTTCAAAAAATGAACAGTCATGGTGTGAAATTCAGGCCTGTGGCAGGCTTTCAAAATTTTGTATGGATTGACAGGACTTGCCTTGGATAAACCGAACCCCGGTGACCGGAAATATGATAAAGGCCTTGTAATGTATAGTTAGAATGCCTCCTGCGTTTGCCTGCCCAGGTTACGAAATAGCTAGCGTCGCGTCGTCAATACAAAAACCAGGCAGTGAAGGCTACGCGTTATAGCTTAACGCGGGACTCCTTCAGAAAAGTGGTCAAGGTTCGTCTTCGACAAGGTGACAGCTGGGGAACAATACAGGTTGTTATCTACGCTCGTCACTTCAAATGGTCAGTGAGTTTTATTTTTATTTATTTATTTTTAGTACCTGCTTATCCATGAGGTATCACAGCAGAGAGGGTACAGTTCATGTAAACGAGCAAGCAAAAACACATTCATAAAGCGTGGAAGAAATTGTCATTTGAACAAATACAGACAGTTTCACGTGGCAGAGTATTCCAATTTCCTATATGATACCAACAAATGAAGAGTAGCGGAAAGCGTCACCCTTAAAAGGAATCACACTTATCTTTAATTGGTGATGTCGTGTTTTGGAGATGTTGAAGTGTGCCCAAAGGGAACTCCATAAAGAAAGAAAAATGAATGAATGAATGAATGAATGAATGAATGAATGAATGAATGAATGAATGAATGAATGAATGACAGTTCCATTGAATAAATGACAGTTCTTTTTTTTTTTCAGTAGAACGACAGTTCCAGAAGCTTATTGTTATTTACTGTTATTCATGTTTAAAAGTAAAGTAAAGTAAAGTAAAAGAAGAAGAAGAAAAAGAAAGAAAGAAGAAAGAAAGAAAGAAAGAAAGAAAGAAAGAAAGGAAAGAAGGAAAGAAAGAAAGAAAGAAAGAAAGAAAGAAAGAAAGAAAGAAAGAAAGAAAGAAAGAAAGAAAGAAAGAAAAAGAAAGAAAGAAAGAAAGAAGAAAGAAAGAAAGAAGAAAGAAGCAAGAAAGAAGAAAGCCTATACAAATCCATTGTTCATTGGTCAGTGATTACAACAAACCAGTCGCGACCAGATTGAACAATCGGGGATCACCGGTGAGCTGCGTATGCCTCGGGATCAAAGTAAGATCGAATAAGACAAACAATGAAACGGACGTGGGCAGAGAAAGTGGCTCAGAATATCGAGGCACGATCTGGGCCTAACCGGCCCCTCGGGCGCATGCTAGGGGGCGCGCGCGTGCGTGGGACAATGATGATGACCGTCGCCGCAAAACAAAGCCGATTGTTCGGCAACACGGCAGCCCGCGCAGACGCCGTGCGCTTGTCAACGCATCGACCGCACCCGCGTGTTGCGGCAACCGAGTCGCACGCGCACGTGGGTAGGTACGCACATGCATCTCTAGACTCTGGCTCGTTAAAACCATGCAGCGTGGAGAACGGGCGCGCGTTGGTGAGCTATAGGGTTGTCACACGTCCTCGGAAGAAAGTAGTTCCCATGAAGACCTGAACGTTTTAACCGTACGTTAGCTGTTTCGTTTGCCTGAAAAGAACCTCGCGCTTCAACTTTCACAGTTCCCATCAATATTTTTATCGATACAACGCTACAAGTAAATTCAGCAGTCTAAAGTAATTTAGTGTAGTTCCCTTGCGTCTCCGCCGCCTCGGTGGTACTGTGGTTAGGGTGCTCGGCTGCTGACCCGAAGGTCGCGGTATCGAATCTCGGCCGCGGCAGTCGCATTTCCGATGGAGGCAAAAATGCTAGAGTTCCCTTTACTGTGCGATATCAGTGCACGTTAAAGAACCCCAGGTGATCGAAATTTCTGGAGCCTTCCACTGCGGCGTGATTCATAATCATATCATGAGTTTGGCACATAACACGCTAGATATTATTATTATTATTACTTCGTGTCAATTTTAAACCTAAACCGACTACCGAAGTTACGTTCATCAAACACGTCTGCTGGCTTCATGCCGCCTGCTCTCTACTGTCTACCACGGACAAAGTAACTGTGCGCATGCGTACTCCGCAGAAGCATACAGTGCGATTACACGTTCGTGATGGTATCACGCGAGTTGTACAAGTCCCGCAATGCTGCAAGCTTCCCAGCCAGACAACCTTACATGGAGGCCCACCGCAACGCACAAGCGCGCACTCTTTCGAAACAAAAGGAGGCGGGGTCAAAAGGGAGGGGGAGGAGCTGCGGTTGGTCTGCGGTTAGTTTGGCACGATCAAAGAGCTCACTCATCATCTTGTCTTCGCCGTGATTCCCTTTCGTGTTTCCCGGCTTCCTGGATCGGATTGTGACTAACGCGCGCGACGTTATCGCTTCGCGAATCTGATAGGTAACTAGCGCTGTCTTGATGCGCGTGCTTTGCAACCGCGGAAGAAAGGAAGATTGTTATTACAAAACCACTGGCATCCTACAAGGTGTCTCCACAAAAATAAAGACAAGGGAATGATGGGTAGGAGGGGGAATTGAAGTTAGAACACAAGCGGTGTAACCTTCGCGTCTGTGAATTACCCAACTACTGCAGCAATCACCGATAACTGCTGCACGATTCAGGTAGGGAATTGCCACTTCCACACGGTAAGATTCCTCCCGTCAGACAAGCGAGTCCTTAACTCTCGAAATCTGTCTGCATGCTCGGCTGTGGAATGTAAATCACCGTATTAAAGCCACTTCAGCGCACACTCTGTATGCGTTACTCCTTTCCGTGAGTCCGGACTTCCCACGTACATGACTCTCTTTAAAGGGACACGTTAACTCTTCTTTCGTTCCCTCGACTCTACTATGAGAGTGTAGTGATCTACAAAGAGAGTCACGTGTCTCTTTAAATAGAGTCGCATACGTGACAATGTCAGGACTCAACGAAAAGAGCAAAATGACTATCTTTTTTTTTTCTTGGAGTGAAGGAACTCGGTGATATAGCGTTCCGGAGTGTTCGTATTCCAGCACCACGTTGTTGGAACACGAGCTCATGAGATTGGAACATCCGGCCTGCGTTCCACATTTTGAAGCGTACATATAGTTAACGTGAATAAATGGTCCCAAATCGTCTCGATTGTGCATGTTGTTTGGCAGTCACTGAGACATCAGTGAAAATACATTTGTAACGCAAAAATCCCATGTGAATACTGACGCTAGAGCAGGTGGACGAACCCAGGACCCAGCAGCGGAACGCAAGCAGGAGCTGATCCAACGCGCCTGGTGTTTCGTTTGTTTGTTTGTTGGGTTTAATGGCACATAAGCAACTAGAGATATCATGCGCCAAACGCAAGGTATAAATTGTATTAAAAGTTGGGTCTCCTAAGTGAGCTCTTGTCTGAGCAAGGACCCCGACGATCCGGCGTGGTATTTCAGGAATTAGTGTGTCAGCAAACGTAGAATTGAAAGCTGGGCCAGCTAGTGATAGTTCTTGAACATATTGAAACGCAGCGCAACCACGATGCGGACAAAGAAAAGAAAGGGACAGACCACAGCACTGCGGTCTGTCCATTTTCTTTGTCAGCGTCGTAATTGCGCTGTGTTTCAATATGTTCAAGAAGTGTCAGCAAATGCTCCATTGTCACAAATTAGGGAGCACGCGTACAGGTGTACGCGCGTTTGCACGTAGACGCCCTATCGCTAACGTGATCAGTGAATCACCTGTATAGGACTGTGAGCGTTTCATGAAACGCTTTCAGTCGAATCTTGCCGCCAGTAAGGTTGCATGAAGTGACTCGCGTAAAGTTGGCAACACTGATTAACCTCCGGTATTGTCCTCCGCGAAGTCATTCTACTGACCACCGTTCTGTGACGACCACTATTTAATTTCTAAAACAGTTACATGGGACATGTTTAGCAAATTGGACATACAGAACACCAAACCTTGTTATGCGTCCAGAGTGAGGGCATGCAAAAACGGAACGCGTCCGTTGGACGTTAAGCCTAACGAGGACTCGCTATATGTGAAGAAAACGCGGTGCCACGTGACGAAACCGCTTACGCAATATGACACGTCACTTCCGCCGATGCATAAAGCTGTTCTCACGTTATCCGCATCCCAACTCAAGTGGAGGCAAGACGTTTATGTGCACACGAAAACAAGGCCAAGGCTGTGGACGTCCATTACGAACCGAGCGCGAAGAAAAGTAATTAGAGACGAGAAAGACTGATAGCGTTTGTAAATAAAAACTACCCGCGCAGCGCGACCACACTCCCTCGGACTCCTTGCCGGATTATGAGCTTGTTATCTCGTACTGCGTCGTATTCCGCGGATGCAGAGTACGAAGGTAAGGGAAAGTCCACACCCATGACAACGCGCCGTCGATGCCGCGTAGACAGAAATCTCAGCTCCGTGCCAGTATAGATAAGAAAAATTGCGAAATAGACAAGGAGACGAGAATTAATTGAAATCATCTGGCCGGGTGTAACAACACAATGGAGAACCCAGTTTCGCAGGAACCCACCGAAGCCACACCTTTCTTATCACAAAGTACACACACATGTACGCATACACTTTAGTACGGAATGAACGCTATATCGACGGCCACCATTAAAACGCCCACGGCACTTTCGCGAAACAAACAACGCACGCTGCATGCGTGGATTCACCTCACACGCTGGAAAGCATGTATTGTCTTGGGATTAACAAATAAATATATTTCTGCGATAGTATCCTCCTATCAGCACCCTCTGTCCTCAAGACCACTCTCCTGAGGGACTACAACTGTACGGAATACAACTTAAAGTGGCGTTGCCGTCGTGAACTTAAAGTACTAGCCCCTCATAACATTAGCGAAGGGTGGTGTCGTCCGGAAAACGTCCATTTACATTCTTCATGAATCTGAGTGGCCACTTACTTATTCATGAATGGATAGCTTTACGTACACATTATCAAAGACAGGAAAAGGTGTGTGTAATAAGATGGTCATGTCAGGTGTGTAAGTTCGCCGACTTGGGATATAGGCACACCACCGAGACAAGTCTGATGGTAATCATTATTATATGGATGACGATGATGACGATGCAAGATAAGCCTACCTGGGGCAACGAACCGAATTCCTTCTCTCACGCTAAGGGACAGGGCACGTCGAGTGAATGATTTATGTTTCAAACAAACTCCTTAAGAACGGCAACGTCAGCTAAAAGACGGCACGCATCACAATACAGCGTTGCCGCTTTCTTCGTAAGCTATAAGGCACTGGAGCGCCTAAGATAGATGCTATCAGGTTAAATAAACGAGACATAACATTTAGACGCTGTCTACTTGCGTCCAAAGATGTATAGCACCTCTGGGTTGCGATCGACACTCGAACGATGACAACGGACTCGGTGCTTTGATTTTGAAATCACGCGCGACACGAGCAAACCAAAAACACACAAGATAAGAGACTCCAAGCTTAGCCACCGGCCAACCGCTATCTGTAGTCGCAGCCGCTCGAACTTTAACGGCCGAAACGTGACCGGCGCTTATCGGTGACCCTTCATTCCGTATATTTAGAAGGTCTCGGCGCAGAAATTTACACGCGTTCGACCTCTTTCCTTCTTAAACGCCGAAGAGAAAGCGCTGCCGCCGGAATCTTGATTTGACCGTCGGGGTAACAAATTTGCCCCCTATTAAGATGATGGCGTGGGCTTCTTCCTTTTTGCGGAAAAAGCGAGAGGTTCTAAAGCAGCGCTTATCCACCGCTTCTAACCGAAGAAACCGAGTTTCCCAGACTCTTCCCGTATTGCGGGTCTGCCTTCAATGCGTTTACTTCAAGCCGACCAGCGCCTCATTGCTAGTTCATTTTCGAGCTGTTCTGAGCGTGAGACTTATGAAAAGTCTTTATATAAGCTCAGCAAAGAGCTTCCGCTCTTTCTTTCATTTTATCGCGTGAACGGTCTTCCAGACTCTCGCTAATGTTCCCTATTTTTTTTTTCAATTGAATTGAATTTTATTGTTCACATTTTTTACAGAAATTTTGCATACACTGCGTGGACCCATAGCCATATAGGCTAGTTTGGGTCCAAAAAGAAACATTTTATAATGGCACTTCGGACAAGTGTAACTGAGAAAGTTATATAATATAAATGAAGAATCAGCAAAGAAACATTACAGTACATGACAGGCACGTAGGCAAGGGGGGGGCCCGGGCCCCCCCCCGAAATTTTTCCAGCCCTCTATATTTCCAGGCAACTTTTTTTTGTTTTGTCATTGAAAGATTGTCTTTCGAACAATTACTCCTTGGGCCCCCCCCCGAAAAAAAATCCTGGCTACGTGCCTGGTACATGAAATAACCGCACAAAGAGTAAAAAAAAAGGTAACCGTTACAACAAAGGAAAGAACGAAAAAAAAAAGAAAAACACCTACTTACAAACTAAAATTAAGACAGTCATCAGACTAAATATGACAGGACATGGTTTGTGTTCGTGGAGCACACTTAAGCAGTGTGTGTGTGTGTGTGTGTGTGTGTGGTGTGTGTGTGTGTGTGTGTGTTGTGGGTGTGTGTGTGTGTGTGTTGTGTGTGTGTGTGTGCGCGTGTGTGGTGTGTGTGTGTGTGTGTGTGTGTGTGTGTGTGTGTGTGTGTGTGTGTGTGGTGTGTGTGTGTGTGGGTGTGTGTGTGTGTGTGTGTGTGTGTGGTGTGTGTGTGTGTGTGTGTGTTAACGGGAATGTTTGGGCGAGTTGGTTCTTAATATTGAGCAGTGAGGTGTGTTGTGTTTTACTATTCTTTCTGTAGCAGTACTAATACAGAACAGAAACTTAAGAACTTAGGCAGAGAAAATTCCGTCCAACGGTATTGCTATACACACTTTCTGAAAAGAAGGCAGTTTACTCCGGGAAAGCGAGTTAAATATGGTACAACCAAATACTCTCCCAAAAAGATTCCCATTGACTCCATTTGTCTTAGGTCGTATCGACGCTCAGTGTTTCCCCCCCCCCCCATACCCAATAAACTTCGACGGCAATCGCACTCTCATCTTTCTAAGGAAACGAACACGCTTACGGCAAAGAATGACGAATACCGCTACTCACTGTAACGCAGACGTGTCTTCCCACACGATCCTGCGCGCAGTGTGGGCACCAGTGGAGTGACTGGTGTAACTTGGTATACCAGTCGAACCCGGATATACCGTATCAAGGGGACCACGAAAAAGTTCTATGTATATATAGGTAATTCGACATATAAAAATATCTTGTATAACGAAAATATATTCAGTGGCACCTTACAACCGTTCCGTATACACGATAATTCGTTATACGTGGGTTCGATATATGCGGGCTACAACGGCGTACAAGCTTCATAAGGCGCGCTCTCAGACACGAAAATCTTCGAAGCGAGCGAGTAACGCACTCCAGCCACCGGACGGGTTACCAAGACAACGAAAGGAAGCAGACGCGCAACCTTGGATATGGAGGCAACCTCAAAACCGAAGTAGCGTATGCAGACCCCCAAAGAAAGAAAGAAAGAAAAAGAAAGAAGAGCAACAAGGCACCCACCGTAGCACGATCTCGGCCGTGGCGTATGCACGAAAAGTATGCAAGTTGGAGAGCAATTTGAGGAAATGCAATTTAAAAGCACGCGGGTTGTTTGGGGTGTGGTCCGCACGCTGGTATACGAGAACAGAAGGGACCTACCGCATACCTAGGTTACCCCCATATAATGCGGCCACTTAGGCTTAAGGCTACAACCGGTGCGCGTATCGTCCTCCGCTTGGCGTGTAGCGGCACGCACGATATCGCGATCAACGTATACGGGATCGACTTTTAGCCGAGCGACGATCGTTGAAACAACGAAAGCGCGGCAGCGGCGGCGGGGTGCATATGGGAACGCGCTTTGCGTACCCTGTATATCGCTTGAGACAAAGTGAGAGAGAGAGAAAGAAGTACCCCAGCGGTTTTCCATTGTTACGCAACTCCTGCTTGGAAGAGGAAGAAGTGGCTCTTGAACACACACGCACGTGTGTGTATGTGCTGTTGGTGTCTATATTATGTATGACTGTATATGCTGTGATTGTGCGTGAGTGTGTGTGTATGTGTGTGCGCAAGAGCCCTACACACGCACGTGTATGTGCTGTTAGCGTTGCGCTATGTATGTGAGTGTTCGTATAACGCTGTGAGTCCGCGTGAATGTGTGTACGTGTGCGCAAGAGGCCCACACACGCGCACGTGTACGTGCCGTTAGTGCGTGTATTATGTTTGTGATTGTATGTGCTGTGAGTACACGTGAATGTGTTGTAGGTGTGTGTGTGTTGTGTTTTTGCAAGAGGTCTTGCTGCCCTCTCCCCGCGATTACGAACCATCAGCCCCGAAGCCCTGCCGATCGAGCACTGCGGGCGGGCGTGGTTGGACAGATTACCGTGATAATGGCGGCGCAACAATTTCACTTCTCTTCTCCCGCACGCATTTCGTCTGCCATGTAGTCGCGGGCATATTGCGCCGTTTGAAACCCGTTATGCGTGAGCGTTGCAACTATCATACAAAGTAAACAGCGTGGAGCAGCTTCTAGTGGTTGCCGCGCAGGTATCTGCGATCACTTTTCAATCGTAGTGCTCGTGAACGGCACTCGCAGTGACTCACGGCGACTCACGGTGACCTTGTCTCTGTTCATATCACATAGACTGAATCATAAACATTTAACAGAATGGTTGCTTGGTTTATACGGTTTAACGCCATCTTTTTTCTTCGCCGTAGGTGTATTGATCTTCCCCCGCCCCCCTCCGAAAGCTTTCTGCACTGCCTTCGGGATCGGCCCAACTTTGACCCAGCAACCATGTCGTGTGATGACATGATCATGAAAAGGTACGTCACGTGACGTCATGATGACAAATTCTGGCGGTCTGTGACATCATGATTACATCATATGGTGAAGTCAGCGCGTGATCATTTTTGGCATCGCTCGTGTTGACGACGCCGCGGCCAACGGTCAATTTTCGCGTTTGATTAGGCATCTAATGGCTGCGCGATGCGTTTATGGTAGGGTAACACACACTATAACGAACACACAAGGCTGTAAGGCATCTAAGGCTTTCGCTTTAATAGATCAAGAAAGAACATCGGTCACCGATCGGTGCATAGTGCGGAGAACCATAGCGTACTGATGCCCCCTCTCGATGGAAGGCGGGCATCACTTTCGACCGCATCGGAAACGGGCCCTTTCTTGGGACCCGAGGTCACGTTGGGGGCGCTGGCTACCTACCGGCCGGTGTTCCGCCGCTGTAGGTCGCGCGTGCGGTCAGCGCATTCGATATGCCTGCTGAGCGCCAGCGACGTTTGATCGACAGCGATTATTAGCGGGCCTCGCTGCCGCCGCTGGAGACCGCCCTCTCCCAACAAAGTAAGTGAGCGTTGGAAAGAGGCGGCAGCTACAGGTCTTCGCTAAGGGCAGCCCGTCAAACACCTGACCATGTATGCCTCGATGGCGAACAGGTAGGGCCATATAGTTTCTCAATAATACGCTAGAGAAAAATCTGGCGCTAGTGTCTGTGGAAGCTGGAACGCATGAAGCTTCGGCCAGCGCGGGAATGAATAGTAGAACATGGATTTACCTAAGTTTCGTTCTTTTGGCTCCGTGTGGACTGCAGCCGCTTTGTCACAAGATGAAGTTTAGCAAAATTTCAGCAGCCCCACTTCACTACGTGACCCTTCTAGGCTCACCAATTCAAATCCCCTCACAAGGTTCACAACGAGCCGTTCTTTTTATACGAAAGAAAAGCCAGAACTAAACAATGAGCAAAGCCACAAGTTCGTTCAAAGCCACAAGCGCGAAGACTGCATAAATCCATGTACTACCCGTGATTCCCATGGTGGCTGAACGATCGCAGCGCCCCAGTTCCCTCTGGTAGATATTGTGGGAAACTCTATGCGTCAAACACCTGACCGTGTATGTCTCGATGGCCAACAGACAGGGCTATCCGACTTCTGGCCGTTGTAGGCCGGACGCGCGCGGGCTTAACAATGGCGGCGGTGTTGAAGAGGCGGCGACGGTGGCGCCGCGTACCGGAGGCCATCGGTCAGCGGCGGGCAAGCGGAGCGAAAGTGGGAGAGCCGCGCGACGAATAAAAAAAAACGAGGGCTGCGGAAAGAGAGCAGCGGGCCACGGCGTGAGTGGTCAGATCGGGGCGTGCGTGGGGCAGCACCTCGCGGTGAAGTATGCGCGCGCTGATTTATGCACCTATCGACCCCTCCCGATTGATCGGTTGGCTGATTGAATGAGCGAAAGAAATTTTGGCCTATCGTGGTGCCATAGCAATGGTCGGAAGCTCTTAAAAAAGCATTTCTTGCGGTTAATTTTAAGTAGTTGTGCACCAAAGTGCAGCGCGATGACTTCGCAGTGCCATTTCGTAAGACATGCTTAGTCGTTCCGTAACCGGTCGGTACACAGAAACCTCAAGTGCCCTTGCTCTTTCAGGAAAATAAGGGTAAACGAAGCTCGGTGTGTGCGTGCCAGACGTACTATTTCCTTCTTTCTTTCTCTATTTCTTCCTTTCTTTCTTTCTTTCTTTCTTTCTTTCTTGCTTTCTCGCTTTCTCTCTTTCTTTCTCTCTCTTTCTCTTGCTTTCTTTGTCTCTTTCTCTCTCTTTCTTTCTTTCTTTCCCTCTTTCTTTCTCTCCATCTATCTTTCTTTCTATCGCACTGCGCAATGCTCCCTCCTAACTGTTTCCTTCCTCCATGCGGGGAGTTGGACCTTCACCCACGTGCTTAGCAGCGTAACACTTCAGCTGCTACAGGCAACAACGACGGTCATGCGTTCATTCATGTCCAGGCAACAATGAAATGTGGCAACGGGAAGCGACAGGTCACCTCGATAAAATATCAGACTTCCGTATCAGAAACGGCTGATCGCCGACAAGCCCACAATCGAGAGAGCGTCAATTATCAGGAAACGGCGCATAAAATTACGCGTGTGACCGAAGCACCTTCGAGGTGCAGCGTTTCTGTGCGCTCGCCGGAACTCGGTTTTTCCCGCGCAACTCCGAAATCTGCGAGTTATAAAAGCTTCCTTTAAGTGGTCACCAGCAAGCTATATTAAAGCGACAGCTGTGGAACGGAATAGTATAGGCTCCCATAACGAGTCCTGCGGTGACGAGCATTGGAACGACAGGCCACGGACATGACCTGGCACGTCGCCACGCCTGCCGGAACGCGCCGCCTCCGCAATCGGGTATCGAACTCGCGTCCTTGACGTTAAAAGCAGCGGGGTGTATACCGGTGCCAAGCGGTAACACGCTTTGCACGACCTGTATGCAAAAAAAAAAAATGCCAAGAACCGTGCCAGCTCACTTCGCATCGGAGCCCTTGACAACCCACGGCAAGTGAAGCGCTCCGTGGACGCTGCTGCCGGCGAACGCTCCGCAGCCACATGACAATGTGGCTGACAAATGCGCTGCACCTTAGATCGAAGAGAGCGCCGTGAAACTGCACACCCTGTGTGTTTCACTTTATACAACAACAAAAAAAAAACCAATGGAAAACAACAGCTTGACCAAAAACACCTTCTGAACGTGATAACAGACTTCACGTGACGCAGTTCAGCCCAATGCCAACTTTAACCTGCAGGAACTCTTGTCGATCCCATCGGTATTTAACAATCACTGAGTCAGTGGACCCAGTCGTCCATAGATAATACAGAATCATGTACCCCCTATATTACAAGGAGCGGCAGCAAGGGGAGATTAGGGGCCCCCTGGAATCTTAACCTGACTTTTTGAGGACGCACATCCCGCCCTGCCCCTCCACCCAATAAATCAAATGTCCCGTGTTTAAAGGTCCCGTGTTGAAGCCCCCTATGTTCTCACATATAAGATGGGGCTAAGATGACGTCACTCCTATTCATCTACATTGCCAGTGACACCAACTTCGGCGTAACGAGCACCTAAAGCGCAAGCACGGGCAAGTTATTAACTGTCAGGCATTTATTGCCCCACAGCCGCAGTCATAGCTATGGTAAACTTAATATCCTCGAACGCAGAGACCTCTGGACTAGTTCCGACTCCCGACAACCCACGGTTCTCCTTAACGCGCGCCTAAATCCAAGACACGCAACGGACACATAACCGCGCTCGTGCTCTAGAAACCCAAAGGTGCGATATACGTCCTCTATGCACCCCCATGCTGCGAATCAACCGGGCCGAGAAAGTCTTAAGCGGTCAAGCCGCATCAGCAACAACAACTATACCGGCAGGATTCAGGCTGCGTTTCGCTACAGCAGACACATCAGGGGGGAGTTACGCCGCGGAGATCGAGGTCTGGCAAACGTGCGCAGAATGCCTCTGATTCCTGGAAAGAAAAGAGGCCTCGAAGAAAAAAAAACAAGAGGGAATCCGACAGAGTGCAAGAAGATTAGAAGAAGAGGGAGCAATATCAAGGAGCGTTACAATGGTGATATAAAGGCTGCTGAGAAAAGAAAGACGAAAGGTAAGAAACGTGGTTCGTGAGGAGAAAGTGGATCGACGCACGGGCGGACGTCGAGAAGCCCTTGCGTGGCGGTGTCCTGCGAGCGGGCCCAGGCGGCTGGTTAAAGAGAGAGGGAGGCCGACACGGCGACTGGCGTCCAAGAGGAGGACGTGACGGCGCCGACGCTTAGGGGAGAGGTACGCCGAGCAGCGATAAAGAGAGAGAGAGATAGTGTATCTATACGTTTTCCGTTGACGTCGCTGCTTGCTTAATTTGTGGATTTTGCTCGCCTCAGAACGGTGTGTGTGTGTGTGTGTGTGTGTGTGTGTGTGGTGTGTTGTGTGTGTGTGTGTGTGGGTGTGTGGGTGTGTGTGTGGGTGTGTGTGTGTGTGTTGTGTGTGTGTGTGTGTGTGTGTGTGTGTGTGGTGTGTGTGTGTGTGTGTGTGTGGTGTGTGTGTGTGTGTGTGTGTGTGTGTGGGTGTGTGTGTGTGTGTGTTGTGTGTGTGTGGTGGTGTGTGTGTGTGTGGGTGTGTGTGGGTGTGTGGTGTGTGTGGTGTGTGTGTGTGTGTGTGTGTGTGTGTGTGTGTGTGTGTGTGTGGTGTGTGTGTGTGTGTGTGTGTGTGTGTGTGTTTCGGATAAATTTCTCCAGAAATCTGAAAAAAAAATGAATTAGACGTCCGTTCCCAACTGAAGCAGTCAGGATCGAACTTCATTTATAGTTTGGAAACGCAGCAACGTCCACTCAGACTGGAGTTTAAAAATGCATGTCGCGTGTATTTCCAATAAGAAAAGCCCCAAGTAAAGCGTCCATTCATGATGCACAATCATGGGGACATATGTCGTTACGGCTACTACAGCCTGATACAACTTAATACGTCCGGAGAGGCCCCACCCAGACGGCCGATTCGCGGCAACCGATCGCCTCCGTGACTAAAGAAATGGTTCCGCTGATGCACTCGGCAATGTTCTGCGAAGATTGGGTCACCGGCAGTCCGGTTCATGACGCCAGTGTGGAGTGCGCGCTCATTGGTGCAGGTTTGTGTGCGTCCGCCGTTGAGGAGGAAATGCCGCAGACTTCTAAAAAGGGGGGCCAAAGCACCTCTCCTCCCAACATACCTCCCCCCCCCCCTTTTGTTTGCTCGAGTCTAAAGAAAGCAACCTTCGCAGTGGATGCAATAATGAATATGGGGTGATGAAGCACTTCTCACAGCGGCCCTTCCGGACGTAAAGATGACAAGTAAACATTTCTTGTAATACAACATCACGGGCCCTCGGACGCCATTATAGTGAGGAACTTGTGAACCCTGCACTTGAAACAGTAACGCTACAGTTTCGACTGAGTAACAGTAGGGGTCAGACTTGACGTTGGTGTTTGTTTGTCATGCGAAAGCTGTTCATTGTCTTCCTTTGTGTCCGTGTTCTAGTTCGCGTCATAAAGCTTTCTTGAAATATGTATCTTCACCAACTAGCCCAAACCAAGATCCCGATAACTGCATGTCACTTAATCCAAACTCCGAAAAGTCAATAAAAAATAAATAAATAAACGCTAGGCAGTTTCTTACGCATTATTCGCACTCCTTTTGTGTATAACTTGGCCATGAACGTTCGCACAGCTTTTCACACTGCTGCATGCAACTGCGACTGTTGGACCGACCTGCCGACCGACCGGGCTGCCCAGGAGTTGGCCCCGTCTGACGGTCGACCACAATCTCCCTCCTTCTCCGCACTTCATTTCTCTTCTACTTCGGCGCGAATTCCTTTTAAAACTTTGCTTTTTTTCTCTCTCTCATCTCTCCACGGTGTGCTCCATTATCGCTTCCTCTTTGCTCCTGTCTTTTTCGCAATTTCTACCCCAGATGTTGGTTGCTGCGTACGCTGCGGCCTCTCGACCTGGTGCCTGGCTCTCCACCCCTTCTCTCGCCGTCTGACCGAGAGACTTGAGTAGATGCGAAGCAGGAAACCCATATATCGCCAACTCTCTCTCCCTCTCCCTTCTTTCTCGCTCCCTCCTCCTCTTTCTCTGCAAAGGCGTGACGTATTACCCCCCTTCTTGCACAGCGTCCGGCCAGCGTTTTAGACATAGGTGCAACGTGTAAACCCCCTACTGCGTGCGCTGTATCGAAGTAGATGTGATGAAATAAAGGTGCTCGAAAGGGTTCACTATATCGCGGAAGTACTTGTTTCCTTCAAACTCTTTTTCTGGTGCTTACGGCTTCTGGACCACTGAATTATAAAAATTGAATACATTGGGTTGAGACTGAAAGATGAGAAACGTGTCGAAGTTCGAAAGTGGTTTCGCAGACGTGTGAGATACCCACAGGTAGTGTTTTAGAAGAAAAGGCTGTTGGGTGAGTTGGTATTTCATTATGAGGGTATTTCATTATAAAAAATTCATTTGTTAGTGTGTTCTGTTCTCCCTTTGTCCAAGTTTTTTTTTTTTTGCGCAGTTTCCCTCACAGTGTTTTAGAGCGCAGCCGGCGCCCGTTCCTGCGTTGAGCGGCGTCGCCGTTGGCGTTGCAGGTGTCGGCATAATCGATAGAGCGAGCGAGGACGAAACAGAGCTAACGCGGAGTCTGTCGATATCACGAGCCACGAGCCACTGAACCTCACTTTCTTCCTACGTCACGTGCGCTGGCCCCTCGGTCGGTGTTCGTGCGTATGCAGGGCTGGCACGTGCACTGCGGCTGGCTTCGCTCGTCCTAAAGGGGTTGTCGGCGTTTCTCTTGGTTCGCGACGCCTGCAATGCACAGAGTGGTGTGCGTAGCACTCGAGCGCTGGCAGTTTATGTGGCAATGATTTAACGATAACGAATGTTACATTGCTACAACTGAGGATAGCCAAGACTTCAAACACAGATGGCGTTGCCCATCTCTGTTCAGAATTCTGTGTTTAGAGTTCTGTGTTCTCTGTGTTCTGTGTTCAAAGTTCTGTGTTCTCTGTGTTCTGTGTTCAGAGTTCAACATAGTCGAAGAAGCTGCGCTCAGAATTCTCATTAGGCAGTATCGTAATCGTCGGTGAATTTCTTCTCCACGGTACCGCTAAACCGCGTGAGATGCAGAACGCTTACAATGCATCCGATCCCGGAGGCAAAGCAGTGTGTGTGTGGAAGAGTTGGGGGGGGGGGGGGGGAGGGTAATCAATACAGTCGACAGAGAAGTAACAAAAGAAGATGGCTTTCACTTTCACCTTCGAGTCGTCTTAGGCAAATGCACAATGGACCGTGTGAGTTTTTTTTTTCTTTTCTTGCTTTGTCAACCGAACAATCTCCGCATCATTAACCGCATAACACCGGCTACGATAGGCAACTCACAAGTTATGAATCGAATCGAGCGAAATTCCATTACGTCTATACTCTGCATTCCTCTTTCTTGCCACGCTCGAGCTTTTGTCTTAGTCTTTTCATTCCTCTTTCGTGCCATCGTGGTACTTTCTTCTTCTTCTTCTTGAGGCTATAAAACCATACACCGCTCATGAAACCGCAGACACCTTACACTAGCTTGTAGGTCATGAAGCAATGTGGGTGGACCACAGTGTCTTCGCGATTCCCTGCTCCCTTTATTGCAACGTGCACTTCTGTGTGCCCGACTCCAACCAGCTCTTCTTCTTCTTGATTTATCGTTTTTTTCTTCCTCTCGTTCTTTGGCACGGAACCCGCATAAGCTCTCGCTTTTTTCCTTTTTTTTTCTTTTTTTGCTTATCAACCTGCTCTCACTGGCTGTAATGGTGTGCGCTTCGTGCCGTAGCCAGAAGCCCGAGAAAGGCTGGCGGCACACTGGTCAGTATTAAGGCTGGTAACCCGCGATGGAGGCCATTCTAACTCACACCGAGGACCCCGCGTGTACCCGCTGTTTTCGGGCCGTATATCTAGGCCCCGGCCCTGTCGCTTGTGATGAAAGGGCCCAGGAGATGTAGGCTGCGCCTTACAGAACGCCGGTAGCAAGAGACGAAGAGCCTCGCCTCCTACTGCCATCCGGCCTTTAACGCGTATCAGATTAAGCGTAGCCATTCTGCGATGGAAGGTGTAACCATCACAAGCCACTCGCGTTTAGTTATCGCAACTTTGGCCTCCGTGTGTTTTACCCTAGCCTCATTTCTTTTGTCCGCACTGAACATTCAGCTAAAACAGTCACCTCCCGCAGGTAATAGACGTCCTCGCCAAATATCCTAACACTGCCTGTGCACTTCACGAAACACAAGCACTCTTTAATGTATTACAAAGGCATTGTTAACATTGCTGAGATACTTGAGATAGCATTGAGATAGTTGTTAAGTCTTCTAGCGTGTTGTTTAATGTTCTCTATGTGTCGTGAAGCGCAGTGTATGTGACTTCATCCTCCGTGACACCCATCTGGATCAGTTTGCTAGGCGTGTCGCCAGGCAAACATCCTCAGTAGCCATCAAAGAACCTCTCTTTCTCTTGCCTCCTCAGCGTCGGTAGGAACGCTATGTCCAATGGGAATTTAGGCTCAGTAGCAACTCTTCTGAACATCGCTCTGGCAGCAAGTCTCTGGATGAAGACTTAGACGACCACCAGTACTCTCAAACCATCCTCGACTCGAACTAAGCTCTTCCTCCAGTACCGAGACTTCCTCAATCGAACAAAGCTCCATCTCTCTCTCGCCTGAAGAAAAAAGAAAAATGCTGCACGATTTCGCAAGGATTGCCCCGGAGTGCCAATGAAGCTTGTCAACGCCGCGGAATGACTTGATATATAAGCCCACTTCCGTCGTTTAGTTTAGCCTATTCTCCATCCTATCGCTACCACGCGTAAAGTCGATCCATCGGCTTGAGTGACGGAAGCGTCTGCGACGGAAGAGTATATAACTAGTGTTCGTTATCCCCTCGTTTCCTGAGTTCCTCGTTTATGGAAAGAAAGAAAGAAAGAAAGAAAGAAAGAAAGAAAGAAAGAAAGAAAGAAAGAAAGAAAGAAAGAAAGAAAGAAAGAAAAAGAAAGAAAGAAAGAAAGAAAGAAAGAAAGAAAGAAAGGGAGGACGGTGACTTTCCTCGTCTCATGTCGCCTCAACAAGATGCGGGCGTCGTTAGTGTTCATGTCTGAAGTTCTCGCGGGGCGACGCCCTATCGCGATGCGTATGCACTGTTACGAATGGGGTATCGTCCTTCGGGTGCGCGGCGTAGGATCCGAGGTCGTTGCATCCCACCGCTGCCACCACTGTTAGGAATGAGGTATCGTGGCCCATCGCTGTCGTGCTCGGAGTAGTCAGTAATGGCAAGATGAAGAAGGAAAAGATTTTATGTACACTATTTACATATTTTTGCTACCAGGCAACATGACTGCCAGCCCGACCACGTCGGCTGGTTCGACTCGTTCGAGTCGTTCTCCTTCTCCGATCTCCTTCTCCGTCCTTCTCGATCTCCCTGGTCCACGGACCGGCACGGCCTTAAATCGTCTAGCCGTCCATTGTCCTGCTGACTGTCCGCCGGTCGCAGGTGTTGGCTCCTATTTCCTTCTTCAAATTGCGGCGCGCTGCTAGAAGTCTCAATTGCGACGCGCTGCCAGAAGCCGCACGCAGGTGTTGGCTCCTATTAACTTGACGATCCGCCGGCCGCAGGTGTTGGCTCCTATTAACTTGACGATCCGCCGGCGCAGGTGTTGGCTCCTATTAACTTGACGATCCGCCGGCCGCAGGTGGGTCCTATAACTTGACGATCCGCCGGCCGCAGGTGTTGGCTCCTATTAACTTGACGATCCGCCGGCCGCAGGTGTTGGCTCCTTTAACTTGACGATCCGCCGGCCGCAGGTGTTGGCTCCTATTAACTTGACGATCCGCCGGCCGCAGGTGTTGGCTCCTATTAACTTGACGATCCGCCGGCCGCAGGTGTTGAACCTCCTTTACACCGCAGGAGTTGAGCAGCCTTTCCATAGCTGGGCAGCTTTGAAGAACGACTGGCGTCAGTTGACGGGCCGGCCGGGTGAAGACGCCGTTTTCCCCGGATTGCAGACAAAGCAAGCAGGGGTTGATCCCTGCTTCGACGTTCGGTCACCTGCTCTGGCACAACAGCACCCCCGCCGCCAAACAATGCATCAGGAGGACGAGCTGCTCCACGTAGCTCGGCTGAATTGATGCGGCCGGACACCAGGCTCATCCACGGCTCGAGGCGAAGCTCCCAAGATCACCGCTCTCGTGACATTCCACACGAACACTCGGCTGGCACGGACTCGATGCTCCTGTGGATAAGACGAACTCGACAGGGCAACCATTTATCAAACTAACCCAACGCTGCAAGTGCCCTCCGCACTCCCTCCAATTGCCAGACATGAATGAAACAAACCTTACTGACAACTAACGTTCCGCTTTAAAAAAACGAGGAGAAGTGCGTATCGCATGACGACGAGTTCAACCACAGACCTCAATTTCAGGTGTTGTTAAGAAAAACAACTCCGAGGTAATACAAGAATTGTAATACTAAAGCTGCTTAGGCATGGAAGGTAAACAACCAAGGAAGCCAACGGAAGCTCAAAGGCTTCGCTAAATTCTCACTAAACGCTCTCAGCGTAAGCGTAACACAGTAAGAACACACATGGTTCTACTAACTATGAACTGAAATTGAAAATAAAGCTTACACCCTTCACATAAAACAATGTTGAACTACCTTCGCCCTAAATGCTCATGCTAACTAGTACAAAACAAAACAAACTCAACCTACAGCTAGCTCTGTTGAAACATTTTTCACTACAACGCTAGATTACCTCCAAAATAGACACTACATAGGTCAAAATTACTGCCTCTACAGTAAACACAAACAAGTAACATTCGGTTACGCTCGACAAACACCACTCTTTCACAATTAGCGGTCGTAAATCTTTACTCACGGCTAACGTGTATTATTTTACGCCGACAACTCACTCCCATGCGGGTTACTGCTTCCGCATGTTATTCTTAATATTGCGCCACTAAAGCTAGACATGTTCCCGTGAGCACTCTGTCACGCTGCACCCACATCAGGAACTGAATTCGCGAACGACATCCGTAATTGCACGTACTAGTGCCACTGCGAGCTTCTACTCCGCGGATGTACGAACCTAGCTCTCTTGCGGTCACAATTTTTACAAACAACCGAGCGACTCGCTATAACCTTTCCTCATTCGCTCCTACACAGAACGCACGCCAAAAGAACAAAAAACAAACAAAAATAAATTTTTGCGTGGCTCTACCAAAACTCGCACAAAGCCTAGCCTTGCCTATCCTTCTCTCAGCTTAACGCCTAAGGTTCCGCTAACAACGGGGACACCTGACTTACTAGGGAGCTCCCGAACGGCGCACACAAAGCCCTGCGCCGGCCTTTCGTGTAACTGCGCACGTGTCATACGCCAACCGCTTGCGGGCTCCCGCCAAGTGACGGAAACAGCAGGCCTCAAACGCCAACGCTAACTCAGCGCACGCCACCCGAAAACTGCCCAATTTCCTTGCGTCCACGCATGCACGCACGGAAACGCCACAAACTCTTTCATAGTCAGCTGACGTAACCCTATTCAAGGCGCTCATCTCTTAAAGCCCTGACTCGCTCTGATACGTGTCACTAACCTTCCGATAGCTAACTCACAACGCATATCGGCAAACAAACAAAACCACAGAGCGCTTAAAGAAAACAAAGTTCAATAACAGTTAACTAAGCTATCAACACTCGCGGAAATAACAAGGAATACAATTACTAACTAAAATAACAGTCAAAATTCCTTCCAACAAATCCGGAGTCGATATTCCAGGAAAAGCTAACAGCTGTCCTCAACAACTTTTCAGGCGCACTCGCGGTCGCGCCCAGAAGGCTTTTCTCGTCAAGCGGGGTGTACGATACGCATGAAAGTTGATCACCCCCTCTTCGAGCCTCACTACTTTCCCTGTAGCGGACTTTTCTTTGGCGCCTCCTGCCACTTCGCAAAGGTCACCGGCCTCGCGGTGTCGCACCTGTTTCAACGTTCCTCGAACGGAACAACGGGGAGTTCTCTTACCCACTGACCCTTTCCGCGAATCATGCGCTTCTCTTTTCTTTTCTTTCGGCGGTACGGGCACATGCGGTAGAAACCTGTCCCTGACGGCAATCGCGCTTGTCTTGCAATTTCGCGCCGACTTTTGAAACTTTCTCAACCGCGTCGCGACCTTTGCCGCATGTCTGTCTTGCGGACGCTTTCTTTTTGCACGACTCTTTGTGCATACTCTGGGGCCTTGGTCACGATACCTATGTGCGCGACACCTCGTTGCGCTCCTGCCTCTACACGGCAGTGAAAAGATGAGAACAGACGGAAACCTCGGCGCCTGAATCTCATCGACATTCGCTTCCTCGCGATGCGCTTAGCGCACAATCTAGATCCCGCGGGACTCTCAACTTGGGACGTTTCCTAGCACGCCTTCTTGGGATTTCAGGCCAAGCCTTCAACTTGGCGTCTCGAGAGATGCGGTCGTCGCGTTCTGCCAGCGCTTTAGCACGCTTACCGCTACTGGTCTCTCTTTCGTTCCCCTTTTTCTTTCGCCGGCGCCTTTTCCTCACTGAACGGCTCGGAATGCTGGCAGCTTCGACGCACGCGCGCGCAAGTACGCTGCCTTCGATATTCACCGCCAAAATCTCAGGCGGCTCAACTAGCCTATCCTCGGTGTCGTCGCTAGGTGTCCTTACTTCTGACATAGCGACAGTCTCGACACTCTCTAACTCAGTTAGCTCGCCCTGAGATGTCTCTCTAGCTTCGGGTGATCTATCACTATCCTGGATAGCCCCTTTTCTCAGGCCTCCGAAGGCGTCCTCTGCGTACTGCGCTACGCGACTTATCTCGACCTCTTGGTCTCCGCGGCGCGCCTCATCCTGCACTTTTCGACGCGCTTCGTCCTCACGCGCCTCAGCTTCTCGCGCTATGTGAAGTGCCTCTTGTTCTCGCGCCTCTTTCGCTTTTCGAAGCGCCTCGTCCGCTCTCGCCCATCGAAGCGCCTCAGCCTCTCGTTCTCTCTGATGCGCCTCCTCTTCTAGGGCCTTGTGACGCGCCTCTGCTTCCTGAAGCGCCTCGCGACGGGCCTCAGCCTCCTGTGCCTCGCGACGCTTTCGAACTCTTGGTCTCTCGAGTGGGATCTTTTCATTTTCGGCAATCCGACGGCAGGACTTACGTCTAGGAGCTCTCTGTGCACTCTGCTCCGCGATTTACTCGAGAACCCTCCGAACTCCGACTCCTTCCTTAGCTGGCGCGCCTTCTTGCTATCGTCTGTAGTGCTGTAAGGTTACTTTTGGTGGAACACTTTTCCACCGACCCTCACACCTGACGTGGTCGCGAGCTCTCTTTCCTTGGAAACGGGTTAGGGTCTCTGCTATGCCTTCACCTGCACTAGCCTTTCTTCGGCTGTAAGCGGCACCGCCGCTACATCGCACCGTTTGTGCTCTACATCTACAGATGTCAGGCTTCTTTCTGCTGTGCCTCATGCTCAATGCCTGCTTCTTCCTCCTATGTTCTTCCTGCCGGCGCTTACTTTCTATATCCTTATCAACTTGGTAAGCTGCTGCCAACTGTCTGACGTGGGGGTTAAAATGACCCTTCCTCACGTTCTAGGTATTCTCTATCTGGCCTTTCCATTCGGCCGAACCTACATACACAGTGGTGAACAACGTAGCCCTAACCTCCGTTACTTCCTGCTGGCCATCTGACACTAAGGCTAAAACTGAGCCTGTCCCACGTCTGAGGCACTCTGCGTGCCTGTTGGCCATCTTTCCTCTTCCCCCATGCGTGCCCTCCTTCGATGTCCTAGCTTTGCGCGTATGACTCAAACGCTGTTGGAATCCTTTTGCTGACAAGCGACATTTGCGCAACAGCGCCTCTTTGACCTTGTCATACGATACAGCGTCCTTCCTATTGAGTCTAGCTATTACATCGGCGGCCTCGCACGGAAGAAGAGTTAGCAACTCTTGCGGCCAACTTTCGAGGGGAAATCCGGCCTTCTCGCACGTTCGCTCAAAATTAACAAGAAACAATGCGATGTCCTGGCCAATTTCGAACGGCTGTAACAGGTCTTCCATCTTTACCGCCTCCCTCACTATGGGAACCTGTCTTGCGGCGGATATACGAAGTTCCAGCTCTTTTAGGTTCAATTCATGTTGCCTCTTGGCAGCTTTCTCTTGATCTATTTCCTCTCTCTAGCTCGAATATCCTCATGAGCTTCCTGGGCCTCCTCGACAGTCCCCTCTCTGCCTCCATAATCGGAGGATCTGTCGTTTCCGCTTGGCCGAGCCAACGGAAATGCCCAACTCCTTGCAAATTTCAAGGAGGTCCTGCACTTTGAACTTGTCCATACTGATACTTCACTCCGCCTCGTTTACCCTCGACTTAAACTAAGCGGTCAGACCATCCAATTCTTGGCTGACCAAACAAAGTTACAAGTCTACACAAAATGTCAAAACCTGCTAACATGACTTAGGCTAGCTAGGTCTGGCAATAAGAGGTAAACTTCAGGCACTCACCACACCAGGGTAGCTGACGCTGGCCGATCCCACCGCGCTGCCATCCCTGTTACGAATGGGGTATCGTCCTTCGGGTGCGCGGCGTAGGATCCGAGGTCGTTGCATCCCACCGCTGCCACCACTGTTAGGAATGAGGTATCGTGGCCCATCGCTGTCGTGCTCGGAGTAGTCAGTAATGGCAAGATGAAGAAGGAAAAGATTTTATGTACACTATTTACATATTTTTGCTACCAGGAACATGACTGCCACCCGACCACGTCGGCTGGTTCGACTCCGTTCGAGTCGTTCTCCTTCTCCGATCTCCTTCTCCGTCCTTCTCGATCTCCCTGGTCCACGGACCGGCACGGCCTTAAATCGTCTAGCCGTCCATTGTCCTGCTGACTGTCCGCCGGTCGCAGGTGTTGGCTCCTATTTCCTTCTTCAAATTGCGGCGCGTGCTAGAAGTCTCAATTGCGACGCGCTGCAGAAGCCGCACGCAGGTGTTGGCTCCTATTAACTTGACGATCCGCCGGCCGCAGGTGTTGGCTCCTATTAACTTGACGATCCGCCGGCCGCAGGTGTTGGCTCCTATTAACTTGACGATCCGCCGGCCGCAGGTGTTGGCTCCTATTAACTTGACGATCCGCCGGCCGCAGGTGTTGGCTCCTATTAACTTGACGATCCGCCGGCCGCAGGTGTTGGCTCCTATTAACTTGACGATCCGCCGGCCGCAGGTTTGGCTCCTATAACTTGACGATCCGCCGGCCGCAGGTGTTGAACCTCCTTCACACCGCAGGAGTTGAGCAGCCTTTCCATAGCTGGGCAGCTTTGAAGAACGACTGGCGTCAGTTGACGGGGCCGGCCGGGTGAAGACGCCGTTTTCCCCGGATTGCAGACAAAGCAAGCAGGGGTTGATCCCTGCTTCGACGTTCGGTCACCTGCTCTGGCACAACAGCACGCAACGCCTCAACAGCGACGGGGCCAACGAACCCCGAACCTCCAACGTCATTTCTCCCCGGCCAGCTATCTTCCAAAGACGTCCAATATCCGAGCCATCACTTCTCGTCCCCCTCACACCAAGTGACAACGAGTGGCTACGAAGCGAAGAAAGAGGAAACAAATGACGGCGGCGACAATAAATGACTCGGAAGCGAAGAGAAAGAAAAGGTGACAGGGACTAGGCTGACGCTCGAACGTCCACACGGTGTAGGTTCCGGGCACGAAACAAAAGATATATAGACCTGTTGGAGATAACGAGGAAGGGAAAGAAATTGCGGATAAGCAGTGGTAACAGAAATATGTGAGAATGTTGAGGCTATTGCGAGAGAGAAACTTTTACTGGTAAAAGGATGAACGTTCTTCCTCGTATTCTGGAGCCCTTAGTTAAGGGCCTCATTGGCTCTTGCCCTTTCACGTGCCGGCTGGATCAGCCGAACTTGCGTTTGGCCTAGTTGGTGCTTACTGTTTGACATCTTGACCGCACAAAAAAGACGAGGACGGAAGGAGGTACGACGACACGGGCGGTAATAACACTCGTGTCGTCGTACCTCCTCCTTTCCTGGTCTTTTTTGTGCGGTCAAGATCTCGAACAGTGGATCAGCCGACGTTGCTCCTGCGACTCTGAGCTGGCCAGTGCAGTCTCCCAGTAGGAACGTGAGGGTCAAAGAATAGGGGAGTAGCCCGGTGGCTGGCTTCGCTCCACAGTAGGGGCCGTACGAGGCATATTGTGTGAGGTGGAATAGGTGAAGGGTAAAAAAACGCCAGGCCTGCGCTGAAACCGCAGCACAGTCACAGCGAAAGCTGGAAGAGCCGCGTTCTAGAGCCCGTTAAGCTCTTGGGGCTACAATACAAGTACACTAGAAAAGTACCCACTACGCCAAATCAAACTTTTTGTGAAGTTGGAAGCACCCACTAAGCCATTATTCGTCATTCTATGGAAGAAGCGAGGCACCATCTACAGTCTGTAGGCATTATGTGCACTTTGTTGACGTGACGACTGATGACGATGAAGAATTAGGCTCCCTTTGTAATGGGTTGGAATCTTTAAACGGCCCACCATTATGTAATTTGCATTGGGTGATGCCCGGTCGCTATTTCCCTCTCCCGTCATGCTGTATACGTTGACGTGGAGAGGAGGGGGGGGGGGCGAAGAACTTTATTGGGACCCAGAGGTAATGGATCATGCGCTTATGGGCTTCCTTGGCAACCATACAAGTGCACTTGCGAGGAACCCACTACGCTATAATAATTGTAATTTTTTAGAAGTAGGGCAGCAGGCACTGTGCCATTTTCGTCATTCTACAGAGAGCGTTGGTACCTGCTAAACGCATGTAGGATTATGCCAATTTGTTGATTCTGCGCCTGATGACGATGAGAATTATGGCAGAGCCCTTTTGTAATGGGTTGGAAGCATTCAACAACCTACTCGTTGCGCAATTCGCAATTGTTTGACGCGTGGTTACAGAATTCGCGTTGTGCGACGCTTGGTGCTTATTTTAATCTTCTACCACGCTATATTGCATATGCTAATGTGGTTCCTTCCCGACATGAAGCCTGTATAGGACCTTTTTTCAAAGCAGTTTTCAAGCACCGGCATGGCTCAGAGGTTGAATACTGGGCTCCCACGCAGAGGGCCCAGGTTCGAACCTCGTTCCATACTGGAATTTTTTTCTTATTTAGTTTTTTTTTTCTTATTTCGAGCGATACTGGTTACGGACACCGGCGGCGGCGGCGGCGGACAACTACGGCGCCAAAAAACGGCCGCAGAAATGATCTCATAACAGCTTTCGCTGTAAAAGGCAAGGGAATGAATCAGTCTGAAGCTGCCGCCACGCAACAGCTTCCTCTCGATTGAGTGATTTGTGGGGTGGTGGCTAGTACAGCCGGCTTTGTCTGTGATGTTGCAGCGTTTCAGTGTAGTTCAATGGTTCTGTCAGTGCGTAGATGCAGAGAAAGAAAAAAAATTGGCAGGACCTGGCATGAACCCGACGAAACAATATATCAGTCAATCGATTGCACTAGGGTCGAAGTCTGGGTCAGTTGGTACAAAGAATAAACCCGTCAACAAGACGAAGGACAAAGTCGTTGTGTGTGCCACTTCTCTCCTTTGTCCGTCGTCTTCCTGAATGGTTTATTCTTTCAAAGTCAATCGATCAATTACTCTATCTGCCCCTTTCAAAAAACGGAGGATCAATACAATCGGCGGTGAAGAAGAAGGCTGTCGCCTTCAAGGCTTCTTAGGCACATGCATAAGAGACCCTGTGAGCTTTTACAGCAGTTTTTCCTCATATGCACGCCATCTTCCTCCTCACCCTTCCAAGCAAACTGCCGTTACTAGTAATATGTAACAGTTCCCACTACAACGAGGTGAAGAAATCATGCTAATTGCACCGACGTCCGTTCGGACGGACCAAAAAAGAGACCTACGAAGGGAAGAAATCCGAAAGGTTATCGACACGCATTCAACGACGACCTCTGGCGGCAGCCAAGACAACGGAAGACAAATGGCGGCCGAAAAAAGAGGCAGGCGGTCGACAAGCGAGCGATGCGGCATCGCCCAACCAGCTTTCCGGACAAGAAAGAAAGAACGAAAGCAATCCTGGACCACCACGGTTGCGCGATGCCTACAAGTAAGGGGCCCCAGCGCTCCTCACAGTCCTCTCAACTTTTTGCCCCTGGCCCCCTCCTCGCTGTGGGTTTTACCCGGCCACTTCATCACTCTTGTCAGACTCGATGCTCTCTTGTCGAGAAGAATAAAACGCCAGCCAGCCAAAAAGTACTCACAGAGTCCCTTATGCATACGCCTAAGATGACTTGAAGGCGAAAGCCTTCTTCTTCTGCTTTTGCTTCTTCTTCTTCTTCTTCTTTGTCTTCTCAGTCTGCTGCATGGACCGCTCCTCCCCCACGAAAGCTTTCTGCCCCCAACGTGGCTTTGCAGCGCCTCCAGGATCGGAGGCATCACAGCTTTCTGCACCGCACGTGGTTCTAAAGCACTGCCTCTAAGATCAGACCACGTTTGACTAAGCAACGATGTCGTGTGATGACGTCATCTTGTGTGACGACATGATGACGATATGTTGACGTCACAAATTGTGGCAATCTGTGAAGTCGATAGCGACATCATCAAGCCGTATACAGCTTGATAACGTCACCATCATCACGACTTCACCGATGGACTGACACCATTATCATTACGCCACTGTCATCAACAAGACGTATACGGCTTGATGACGATCAGAGACTATAGTCTCTGATCACGTGACTTTTTGCGTCATTTGTGTTGACGCAGACCACCGGCTACACACGTAATCCCTGTTTGTTTCATCGACCGGCCCGTCCTGGTAGTTTTCTGCCCTTAATTTTAGTTTTAATTCGGAGTTAATCCATTTCATCTCGCCGCACACATAATCCGCCATTTTCTGATTTGTTACCCCATGGAACGCGCCCTATATAGCCAACGATAACCTTCGTGCGGGGATCGCTATTGATTGGTGGAGCCAGACATCCATAGTGATCGAAGAGATCCAATCCCACCTGTGTACAAAAGGACACCGACGGGCACATCGTTAATCCTTTCTTTACGCTTTTACCGACGAAATCGGACAAGTAGGCGGCTGCGACGCACAAGCGCGTAGGGTTTACTGCCACGCCCTCACTAGCCATATGGTGGAGAAAAAAAAAGACACCGCCGGCAGACGGACGGCAGGGGGCGACACAATACGTCCCAAGCGTTCATCAATCTAGCACAGTGTGTGTCGTGTAGATCCGTGAGAGACGATACATCTTGCGCATGCTCCGCAGAACTAGTTGTTCCGCATCCCCTGTGGTGAGAAAAAAAAACGGGGACTGGTATCAAACCAGAAAAGATATAGACGAGACCAGACGAGTCAAACAGCAAGAAGGATCCGGAGGAACAGTTGGGGATACCCGGGTTGCCTGTACGTGGGAACGTCAGAAGAAAGAAGAGAGGCGTTACCTGACTGTGCCCTGCCCTGCACGCCAATCGTTAAAACCCACGCAAGGTAACGCGCAGACAAGCGAGTCTATACTCACGGCGGTAAGCGAAAAGCGAAAGCCAGGCGTTCACCCGAAGATGTCGCGCGAATCTACAGAAAGGAAGCAGGAGGGCTGTGGGTTTGACCGGAGATAAATCAAGTTGCGCATTCAGTCGTAGAAGCAAGTTCCTCCCGGTTAGGTGATCGAACCAGGAATGGACATTGCCCTCTTCGGGACAGACAGCCGAGCCTACCAAGTGAGCTAACACTGCAGCGGCCGATTTGCTAAGAACAATTTTTAAGGCAAAAGCCTTAGATGCCTCATCAACTGCGAAAAGTAAATGTCGGCGGCGTCAACACCAAGTGATATGCGAAAAATCGTCATGCCGGCACAGATACCAAAGTGTGTGACGTCACTATGACGTCACCTAACGTGACGTCACGTGATGGCGCCATCACACGACATCGTCGCTTAGTCAAAGGTGTTCTGATCCCGGAGGCACTGCAATCACAAACACACACACACTCTTACAAACACACACACACACACTCTCTCTCTCTCTTGCCACTATGGTGATCGAAACTTCTGGGTCTTTCAAGGCAAGGCTGACCTCACACAAGCTCAGTTTTGAGTATGTGCGCGTGTGTGGGAGTGGAGTATCTCAGATGAACACAGGTCAAACAACGGGCAAACCCTTTTCACACTTTGAAGAGCGCCATGACGACGTGACGCAGGCACCGTGCCCAATATACCGTCATTTTGAAGCATACTGGGCCTCAGTTAGAGCAGAGAGTAGTTGAACAACCATATCATGGTCCCTTTAAAACTGAGCCATAAGATACTGAAACGCACGCGCCGATGAGGCTGTGCAGCATATTCTTATACACGTACGTGTCACGCCCGTGAATTGGAAGCAACTTTCGGGCAGATTCCAAGAACTGACGAATCGGCTCCCCGAAATGCACCACGAAAGCATGGACAATTTAAGAGTAGATTGTTCTAGTGCGCCCGCGAACGCCGGCCCTGGTCTAAAGCCCAACTCAGAGCCAAGAGTTGACAAACAGGCACCAAAAAAATGTGCATTCTCAATTAAGGTAGCGCAAACATCGCCTGCATATGACATGTAGGCATATGCACAGAAGCCTGCTTAAAAATGGCAATGCACGGAAGACAGCTAGTGGCTGTGCCAACGTCGCTGAAACGGACTGCGCGAGACCCCATACTTCGCGTCGAGTATTGCTGCTCGAAGGTGGACTGCTAATCGTCCTCTCCCAATAGGAACAGCAAAACAAAACGTAAGGCAGGGGAGACAAAACGAGAGAAAGAAATTCGCAGACAGGTTTTGTAGGCTTGCACCGCTTACGCGGCCTTGCAACGCTCTTGGGACAGGTCTGCTAACGGGCGGCATTTGCTCGAGGATACCTCGTTAACGGTAATGCGTATTCGGCGAATAAAAATTGCGTTTCCTCCATCGGGTGAAACCGGAGCACTGGCGTGTTTCCCCCCATCTACGGATCCTTTTTTTTCTCTTCGGAACAATGCTGCGTAGTTTTGCATGGCCTGCATATAGATATGTGCCCAATGGATAGATGTAGGTCGGTATGAGGGAGGAGTCCCGGAATAGTGACTGCAAGAGACACTTGAGTCGAATTCCGGATAGCGCAAATTTACGAAACACTGCTCGACTTTCCACTGGAGACTATGTTTGAAAGGGAAAGCCGGGTATATAGTCATTTTATACTCAAGTGCCCGTACGTGAGTACGTGGACTTTTTACGGGTCGGTGCTTTGTAAAGCGAGCTTAACTGTCACTGGAGCGAACCGAAGGAAGATAAGGAGATGAAATAAAAACGACTATTTCCTTATTCATTTTTCACCCTACCCAATCGAGAAAGCTATGCAGACATTCAAGACCGGGAAGTCTGCAAGGTTGAGACAGTGCAAATCATCGGCTCCGTGCAATGCGACGCCTCGTCGCTAACGGTGGTATCGAGAACTCGTGAGAAGAGTATTTGAGATATGTAGTGAGCTGTAGATGAAAACGGAACGATCTGGTGGGAAAAGTGAAAGAAGAACAATAAGACTTATCTGTGCTGGTCAGTATTGAAACTTTATAAGAGATTATAGATAGTTTTAGTTGGGCGTCTACAGCAGCTTCGCGAACACGGGCTGACAGCCATTCCCAGTGACAGCCTGCGTCCGCAGTGCTGCTGCGGACGCCCAACTAAAACTGTCTAATCTCTTTTTCAAAACTTTATTGCCGATCCTGTACATGACGCGAATGGGCCAGCCTGGCTATTCCCACGACGGGACCGGGAGGGTCCGGCCTCCTGGCCCTACCGTGGGCGTACCGGTCACGAGAAACTTTATGGTGGACTCCTCTTTTTCTTAGGTCACCGTGCACGGGACTGTCCAGAGCCAACTTGTCAACAATGATGTAACAATTAAAGGGGACGCCTGGTGCAGGATGTAGGCTATAGATCACAGGCTCAAGTGGAGAGACTCGCACAAGATGGCGGAGTTGGCAACGCAATGCCGGATTTCGACAGAGCTCGGCGGAGCATACCTGGGGTGCTATTTCTGGATGCTGTCGAATTCCGCCGTATTGCCAAACTTCGCAAAGGCGTAATTTTAAGCCAATCAGAGAGGCCTTGGCAGTTCTCTGGGCCAATCAGAGCCAACAAGATAGCGAACTCGACAACGTGGCGGAATTCGACAATGTCCAGTATAGCCCTCCTGGGCAAAAGAATCCAGTCGATCGCTAAGTCGTAAGATTCTTGGAAAATGTTCCCATCGGGCGCGAGTTATGATAATCTGCAAATCTGTCAAATTCGCAAAATTCTAAGGCGCTCGATATTGCATTCCAAGAAGGAAAATGAAGTATAATGTGTTGTTCTGTGCGTGTTTTTGGTAGCAAATCCAAACTAGCGTGTAATTCATTATTTAATTTCCCTACGATCAGTCATGTTCCATTTTTACACAGAAATAATCAAATCGTAGGCTCAAAATGCACGCGAAATTTGTTTTGTGGTGGTATTCATTAAGAGCATAGGGAAATAACACCTTTGACGCTTGTCGAGGAACGCGGCAGGTCGACCGAGCCATAGTACATTGCAATGGCCTCACCAAAGTGATCGGCTGCAGTCGTACGCAGCACATTGAGGTTAAGAAAAGACACAGCGGCTGCAGAAGGTTCAATTCATCCTATCCGCAGTGTGTCTTGCCCTTGCTTGTCCCCTAGTACAAAGAAACGAGAAAAAAAATCACAGCATATCCACGGGGTGAATGATGATGAGTGGGGCGAAGCTACGGAGGGAATCATCTGTAAACCGTGAAACTCTTCCGTGAAATGCGCCCAGTACATAATATAAAGAGTGTGAAACATCGTGTGTATATTAAACATCAAACTTTTATTGTACTGTTGGTTTACGTGGTCCCTTCATTATCACTTGTGATCGGTGAAATGCAAGGAAGAAGTCCGCTCCCGAGCGAAAGAGCGCCAAGAGTGACCGCAGTCCCCGCTCGCCCTGTGCGAATTAAAGGCAAGGCTAGAGGGAAGACCGGACGCGCGTTCCACGACGCGAGGTCGGTAGCATGCCCAACGAAAGCCAACGGAACGCGATCGTGCAAGTGCTCCGGCTTCGCATCGCCTAATGGTTCCATTTAGCGTCCCAAAACCAAACATATTGCTCAAGGTGTGCCTTGCGTTTTTCGTAGAAATAATTTCTTTATCATGTACATTAAGACGAAAAGTTGAAAGCTCACTAGAGTGTATCGCCCGGAAAGTATGTCTTTTAGTGTGATTTAACTCTCGTACGGCAGTGTCCTCGCGCCGTTGCGGTCCACCTCGCCCGTTGACGATCGGGCGAGGTGGCTAATACAACTACTACTACTACTACACTTTAAGAAAAACATCTGGCGTTCTTCGTTCTGCTTTTACAAAACATCTGGCGTCTTTCGTTGGTTTATTTCATCAATCACGGCGTTTTGAACAAAATTTTTATTGTTTAATCACGCACAGGAGAAATCTCACCAGGCACTACCTTGGAGGTAAACAATGGCTGCTAATGGCAATGAAGACAGAAGAAGTCGGCTTTAGCTAACACTTACACTTCTACTTCTACTAACGTTTCCTACTGGAACATGCCAATGGCTGCTAATGGGAATGAGAGACAGAAATTCGGCTTTTAGTTAACGCGCACGCTGCGAATTTTTTATTGTTCAACAACGCACAGGAGAAATCTCCCACCGGCACCACCTTGGAGGTCAAAGCGTAAGACTTGTTACTCACTACTACGATCACGACGACTACGAGGGACGAACGGGTGCCGCCTTAAGGAGCTTCGCCCCTAACAGGTTGGGTCCACATCTGTGGACGTTGCGCCTCAAGGGGACAGTGGCGTAGCCAGAAATTTCTTTCCGGAAGGGGGGGGGGGTGTACAACCATACTATATGTAAGTTCGTGCGTGCGTTTGTATGTGTGCGTGCAATATACACACGAAAAATTGAAACATTTGGACGGGTGAAATGGGTGAACCCTCCGCCCCCTTGGCTACCCCAGTGCAAGGGGATATGTGGCAAGTATCCGGCAAGCATACGGAAAATATACGCATTCCATATGGGAACATATATAGAATTATTGGAATGGCATGCGGAATAATCAGAAAGAAAGAAAGAAAGAAAAGAAAGAAAAAAGAAAGAAAGAAGAAGAAAGAAAGAAAGAAAGAAGAAAGAAGAAAGAAAGAAAAAGAAAGAAAGAAAGAAAGAAAGAAAGAAAGAAAGAAAGAAAGAAAGAAAGAAAGAAAGAAAGAAAGAAAGAAAGAAAGAAAGAAAGAAAGAAAGAAAGAAAAAGAAGCCGATCTCGCGAGAAACCAAGCACTCGAAGAAGAGTTCGTGCAGCGGCGGCGTTTTCAGGGCCTATATGCACAGACACGGCCACAGGCCGCACAACCGGTGCCACTGGAACTTGATAGGTCGTTGACATCACGGATGCGGGGGGACCACCGATGGTCAACGTGCTGCCGAGGCGGCCCCATGCCAGAGGAACTGATCTTTTTTTTTTCTCTCTTTATTTGCTTCTTCGCGTAATCTGCGTCGTCAAAGGGTGAAGACCCCCGAAAAAAGAAGAAACGCGCAGAACTTGAAAAAAAAAAAAAGAGTCACGCAACATCGCGATCCGAGGGAAGCCGTCCGAATCGAAAGATGTGGAGAGGGGGCGGGGGGGACAAGTGAAACCACTTTTATTAAACTACCGGTTGCATGGCAAGAAAATTGTCGCCAGCGAGTCTACACAATGTAACAAATGTTGCACCCTTCAAGGGTTATTGACACGCTAAGCAGAATACATAGCGCAGAAACGAACACAGGACAAGGAGACGAAGAGACGAGCGTCTTCTTGTCCTGTGTTCGTTTCTGCGCTATGTATTCTGCTTAGCGATGGCCAACCAACACGCGCAAGCCCTATCTCTTCTTACTGACATGACCTTCTCCGAGTACCCATTTCGTGGGTTAAATTACGATTTAGGACTTCAACACCGTAAGAAAGCAATTCTACCAGGTCTTCATAGCGCCTTCCAGGAATAAGTGTAAGTTTCGGCTTCGTTTTTTCGGATAGTACACTACGTCGTCAGGCCAAAACGCAAATAGTCACATGGCTGCAAAGCATCACGATGTTTCGACAAGTGTGTGTGCATGTGTGTGAGTGTGCATGTGTATGTGTTCCTTGAGCATCTCGACGCACTGTCGGTAGTCTGAGTCAATCATTAAGATTCAGTCAGAGGATAGCACTGTTCGAAAACTACAGCGCCGCACGTACTCCCCCAGACGTACGAGAATCATATCCATATTACCTTTCAGGATCGTCACCGTCATCATCACCTAGTATGTCAACTACACCCCCCCCCCCCCCCCCGGATATGGCGTCACAACGCACGAGGGCAGCAGCAAGTATAATGTCGTGTACTGGACGACCCAACGTGCGACGCGCCACTTTGTCCTTTACGCATAACGTGGTCGCGATGCGGCGGCAAATTGACGCCGTCTTGTTGCTCGACATCCTCGATGCAACCGGAGGTCACGCCCGTGTCACTCACGTCACGTGTGACGTTTCATTCCGGTAGGACCACATCCATTACGGCAGTCCCGACAAGGAACAAAGAAAACGGAGGGGTTGACGGACGCGTAAAGCCGAAACGTCGTTTGAGACGGGGTGTTCACTCCGACCTTAGGCGGTGCCGCGACCTTCTTTGTTTAGCCTTCTGCTGTTCGGCGCTTCCGCGTGACAGTACCGAGGTCAGAGCGACGGCGAAACATTAGAGTCGATTAAGTCGTGTTACCTCTGGCATATCACTTTGATATTCACACGTACAGGCGTTCGAAAATGGAGGAGCTGTCATTCACAGTGGCACAGTGGTTACGGTGCTCGGCTGCTGACCCGAAGGACGCTTGTTCGATCCCGACCATGGCGGTAGCATTTCAATGGAGGCGAAATGCTAGAGGCCCGTGTCCTATGCGATGCCAGTGAACGTTAAAGAACACCAGATGGTCTAAGTGAAATAACTTTTTAATATATCACTCAAAGAGAGCCAGAAAGGGGGGAGGGGTAAATTGCATTAGTGAGACCCCGTGAGGCTAAACTTTCGTTAGAATGCATTAGCGAAATTCCGATGTACGACCCTTCTATGCGAGACACACAAATAACCTAAGCGTACAACCTGCAGGCGCAGATTCCGCCCACATGGCCTCCAATGGCAAACAGAATTCGGAGTTCCGTTCACGCTCTTGCGACATGTGGCATCTACATTTCTGCTGTCACTGCGCCTTTCGTAAGCATTACGGTCAAATCGACAACGGGAACCAGTCTACAGTATGAATCCGTAATACTAGTGCGAACACACTATAGGCTACACATAACGACACAGGACATTCAATTCTGTGTCGTTCTGCGTAGTCCGTACTGTGTTCGCTAGTAATATGCATTCTTTAAGTCAGTACAGACTAGCCCAGCTATATGCATTGACTAGTTATCAGTCTACAGTATACTCGTCGATGCTTTTGAAGCCACAATTAACGCGCTGAATACGCCCACTGTAGATTTTTTTTTCTTTTTTTTCAAGTCCCCCATAGTCTGGCAAAGAACCACGGCTCGTCAGCCTACACTGTCCCTTTCGAGGCGCCGGGAGTTCTTTACACAGTGTCGAGACAAAGACCAGTTCTGGAAGCTAGGACCAGTATGCAAGACTCTTGGAAGAAGCCAAGCAGGCGTCGCACAGGGTGCGGCTGCAAATCAACGAAGAAATATATACCGACGTCCCCCAAATACCTCCAGCACGTCATCTTGATGCACGGCCAGGGTAGACTGTTCACGATCGCCACATACTCTGCAAGACACGGCCGAGAGAAGACCTAGAAACCCATGCCGAGTAAAAAAACAAGTAAAGAAAGTCCAGCAGCACTTCATCGCACTGACCTCTGGCGGAGCGAAAGTGAAGTCTCCTTGTTCCGTGCGCGACCTGACAAGTCAGGAAGGACGGCGAAGAAGGTTGGCTGGCCGGCCGCAGCAGCAGCCTTCAAGAGCGCGCCTAAAGCACACACTACTGCTTCAAGATGCGGCGTGTAAAGACCGCAATAAAAGAAATGCAGGTAGTCTGCAAGGTGCACGACGCGAGGAGAAATAGACTAACAACAAGAACCAAAAGCCCATCTGGGTGCATGCGCTGGATGGCCAGACAGTGGCTGGACGATTGAGGTCTGAAGGAGGGGAAAGGCTGGTCTGACCGAGCTCGCCGGACAGGTCATCAAGGGAGGCGAGAGAGGCGCATCGCGTAAGAGGTGCGCAGGACTGTACGCAGTGTGCACCGCGTGATGGGGCCGCACGGCAGGCCGTGGCTGGCGGTCATGGGGCGGTGCTTTGGCAGGCCGCATAATATGTCAGTCGCGCGTCTACCGAAGACGCGAGCCCAGACGCGGGAAAGGGAGAGTTATGTGACGGGTACGCCAAGTTGTGTGTGTGTGAGAGGGAGAGTGAGATGGACAGGCGCGCGCACGACGGTTGAGACGTGTCTCTGCGTTCGCGTTGTTTATGCTTGTATGACCGGCGGCGACGTCGTCCCGGTGGTCAACATGGCAGGCAGGACGTAGACACGATGACACCGACTTACGTACACGTTTCTTGTTTTTTTTTTTATCTTTTTCTTCGCGGGAAAGGTGAAAGTGCGAAGAACTGCAAACTTTGAGAAAGATGAAACGTGAGCGAGGCACCAGGCGGCTGGGTAAACAAGTGCGGGTTGAGGATCCTTTCTTTTTTCTCCAGTGCAACCGAGGCAGGACTGTTAACAGCCCAGTCCTAGCCATTGATGAACTTCAAGCTAGCTTAGTTAATTTATATCGAACCGCATAGCATTAGCTTATCTTTGTTTCTTTAGCCATCTTCCGGTATACTTACGACTCTTCGTGACAGCAGATGCGTGCATTCTGCAGACCCTATGCCATATTTGTCTCTTGTTTAACCTTACGCACCACCCTAAGGATGTTAGTAAACAACTAACTGCCAGTAATAAGTTTGGTAACCTCGGGAGTTACGCACTGTTATGTGTAGTAATGAATTCGGCACTTTACAAGATATGTCCATAGAAAATATCCATTAAACTACTCGAACATATCACCCGCAAACCCAACGGAATGATCGAGCGCTTTAATCGCACACACGGCGACATGCTCGCCAAGTACATACGTTTCCGATGACCGCACTAATTGGGACCGCATACTGTCCCTTGCTTACTACAGATATGCTTACTACAGATCCACTCAGTCTACCTCGGGATTCTCTTCGTTCTTCCTTCTTTATAGTCGGGATCCTTCCTCATTCGTAGACACTTTTCTTCTGTGTCGCCCCGATCCTTCAGAATCTACGGCTCCATCCGAAGAATCTACGACTCTATCCGACTCTGCGTGCCCTCATCTTTTCCCGGCCTTTCCGCTAAGCTCATGCCTAAGAGGTCAACAGTCAGCTACGCTATTGAGCCTATTCAGCCATCTGCATATCAACGGCAAGGCGGACGAGAAACTGTTCGCCTCGACTGATTGAAACCTCACTACGACCCACCAGTACTACCTCTGCCATACGTCGCCAGGATACGGCTCCTCTTCCACAGGGGAATGATTGTAGTGTCATGACAGATACGGGTGCTAGCAGAAGACGAAGACGGTTGTGGTTGTTGGTGACCGCTCGTCTTGGCCGCTGACTGTTTTGCCCGTTGCTCTCGATTCCATACAAGGGGAAGTTTTACTGTACGTGTAACTTGCACATAAACCAACAAAACGAAGAAACAAGTAAAAACAGTACATACGTTTCACAGGTGAGCACTAAGACACTGACTTATCTCTTTATATCAGAATGCGCACAAATTAAAGAAACACTAAACGGGATCAAATTGTTCCCATTTTGGAGATCGTCAACGTGTACGCAATTGTACCGTTAAGCGCAAACTGTTGCATGTAAAACGATACAATCAACTGTCATAATACGACCACGGAAGCGGCGCCAGGTACACTGAATACGCGATGCACCTTTGATCATGAAAGTGCGGCGGAATTAGCAACGACTCAGTAAAGACGCAGCCCAATTCGAAGCGTTCAACACCTTTATACTAAGCGGACTTAATAGTAACGCGGCGACATATATGTGAAGCACACAGTTCTTAAATTGTGAACCAGTTCATTCTAAGAGTGCTGCAGTGTGCAAGTTTGCGTTCCTCTAAAGAAAAGAAGGCACTGCAGCTACCTTTGAGCACTTCACTCAGCACCAGCACGTATTCAGCGTCCGCGTTGTTTCGGGTGCCCACCAGCGTCGCTACCGTCGCTAAACCTTCGAAATCGGGACCGATTTTCACGCGGCTTTCTGAAGTATAGAGTATGCCTATGGTAAGCCTTCACAGATGGTTATAAAGCCTTAAAGAACACTGCGACGCAAGATGAGTCCGACTGAAGAGAGGAGATTGGCGCGTTGCTGTCGGTAAACCTCCAAAATTGGGACCAATTTTCGCACTGCTTTCTGAATTACGGGGTATGTCTTGGTAGGTCCTTGGGTGTGCCTTCACAGATGATTAAAAAAGCCTTAAAGAACACTGCGATGCTGATGATGAGAAGTAAGTGAGGAGGTTGGAGACTGCACAAGTGTCGCTGCTGTCGGTAAACCTCCGAAATTGGGACCGATTTTCAATTGCTTTCTGAAGTATAGAGTGTGTCTGTAGTAGGCCGTCACAGATGGTAAGAAGGTTTACAGAACACTTCGATGCATGATGAGTCGGGAGGAAGAAAGGAGGTTGAAACAGGTGGTATGGGCAAGAGAAATTAAAGAGGCGGCCAGAAGGGCCTGGCTGAGCCCCTGCAGCACGCCAGCTTTGGCGGCAACGCTGCGGGGGCCCCATACTGTATAATGCATGCGCATATGCAAGTAGGTCGCCGCGCGCAGTCTCGCAACGGCCTTGAAAACGAGACGGAGAACGGTAAAAGATCACAAAAACGCGGGGCGGCTATACGTTGTATAACTCCGCCGTCGTTTGACTTTCAAAAGAATCGCAATGAATAGACAACACAAAGGAGGAGCGTTCAGTAGAGCGGGGATCATATGCGGATCAGTGTGACGTGAAAGAGATGAACTACCCGCAAAGCCGGCGGCCAGGGTTTAGAAGGCCAGAGAAGATTATAGCAGACGACAAGTCTGGCTGAGAAGTAATACAGAAGGACAAGGCTAGAAGCAGACGAAACGGTTGCAGACGACCAATGGCAGAAGACAGGTCAATGACGGTAATGAATGTATTATAAGACTGGTAGCAGACGATCGCCGAGTAGGCCAATGACAAAGAGAGGGTTAGATCAAAAGGGAGGTGGCGAATAAGGTAGACTACACGGAAACTATATTACGAACTCAGAAGCTATAACAGACTACTCAGAAAAGAAACGTAGACACACACGCCTAACTTATAAGAAGGGAAGTTTAGCTAGATGTAGAGAGATAATCTAATGCAGTGAAGCAAGAGGAATTTGCAGACAACTGTACTGAGAGAAATACAGAAATGCAAAAGATCGAAGACACAGTTCCTGAGGACCTGCAGCGAGATATGACTGAATGGTGATAACAAAATCATCATAGACTGGTGAATTACAGACGAACACGATGGGGATTAATGTCCCCAAGAGTATGGTAGGCACAGACCACACAGGTGAATATGAGGTAGAAATGCCCGGAAGCTAGGATCATAGAGGCACGTCTGACTGAAAGAAGAGGGAAGTAGAAGGATCAGCAGAAAGAACTACGGGCGCCATGAAGCGACAGGTAATATGCAGACGATAGTTCCGAGATCAGATACAGAAGGACAAGGCTGGAAGCAGACGATAGGAGAGCATCGTAGATTACCAATAGCACAATACAGAACGATGACCACAACGAAGGCATTATGTACTGGTCGCAGACGTACACCGAGGAGACCGATGGCGGGAAGAGTGTGACAGAAAAAAAAGACAGGGTGAATACAAGGTAAAACGCTAAGAGGTTATGACCATAGAGACACCTGTGAGAAGGAAAGTACACCTAGATCCGCAGACAGAACTTCAGGCGCCAAGAGGCAAGAGGGAAATTGCATGCGACATTTTCCGAGAAGGAACACAGAATGACAGGGCGGGAGAAGCAAATGATCTGCAACGAAAGAGTTGCAGAAGGTCATGAGTAGGAGGCGGGACAATGGCGATGATGAAGGCGGCAAAGGGGGTGTGGCAGACGGGAAACGAGCAGACCCCTATCAAAAATAAGAGGTTGGGAGAAAGTGAATACAGTAAAATGGCGCGGAAAGTAGGACCATAAGGACGAGCGTATGATGCAAGAAGGGGTTCTCGGCAGATGAAACTTGAAGCCGTAAAGAGCAAGAGGGGGATCGGCAAACGACAGTTTCGAGAAAGAACACAGAAACGCAAGGCTAGACAGCAGACGATCCGGGAAACCCTGCAACGTCAGACAGACGAAACAATCGCAATAATGAAAGCGGTCAAAGCAATGACGGCCTGAAAACCAGGACATCCCTGGCAGCAAGAGAGAAAGAGGCAGCGAATGAGGCGCAAAACGCTTAGAAACTGGGATTATAGATAATGCGCGTGACGTAAGAGGAGCGAGGCCATTCAAGAGCCACCGAGCTAGCGGGGGCATGACAACAGTCGTGAGCGAAATACAGACTAGAAAGACTTAGAAGTGGCCCACTGAAGAGGACTACAGACAGCGTTACAAACGGCCTGCGGCGGAAAGCAAAGGCACAAAAATGAAGTTCGAAATGAGTGGTGTAGAGAGGGGCCTTATAGAGGCACGGAACGCTTTTATGAAGCAGCGGAGATTTATGCGAAAGGTAAAAAATATCAAGCGGCAAAGCACGTAGAAGACGAGCAGAAGAAACGGCAGCAGACGACGTAGCCGAGAGAAGCCATGCCGCCATAAAGAAACAGAATCGCGAAGCGGTTTGATTCATATCGGAACGGAGAAGCCGACAAGGACGAATCAGACGACGGTTAGTTCAGAAGCGGGACCGAGTGTGCTGCGTTTTTTAAAAGAACCGAAAAGCAACCAACACAAAAGTAAAGTGATAAACGAAATGACAAGAACACGTAGCGTCACGGCCACCTGCTGCTTAAACACGGCTACCGCGGGGCCTTTGTAAGCAGCGGACATGTTAGGAAGACAGCATAAAGAATGTGAACGGTACTACGCGTGGTGCGATGCGGAAGGCGCTGCGATCGGCTCCACCGCTCCTAAGCCACCGAGACGCACGGTCACAGCGAAGCAAGACAGATTGCGAGCGCCTCGACGAGATAACAGACGCGAAGTGCGCGAATGCTTCAGTGGCGTCGCTGCGCACGCAGACGGCCGTTTGAACGCGCCGCCGCCAATTTATACGGCCGGCATCTGTCCGTATGCACTGTACGCACGGCCATCCGTCATACTATATCTAATCTGTGTATCTAGTGACTTCTCTATTGCAAATCTTGTGTTGTCACATACAATAAGCTGTAGCGTGAGCTATGTACTAGCGCGTTTCAGCCTATCTTGTTTGTGTTTGCCAAAGCCGACGAATATTAATTGTGCACTGTGTACGTCTCGTTTGCTCACTCATTCTTTTTTTAGGCCAGACTACCCTGACATGTTTTGTATTGCCCAAGTGATATGGTAGACATCACGCATGATGCCAACATCTCCTATACGTACAGCTTTAATACTAAAGAAGTAATGCGAGGCACAAGAACCTACAGCTGCAGTCACTTAACCAAGGAACGTATCAACAATGATTTCAAACGCCCTGCACCTGTAACGTCCTGTATACAGCGACGTACGTCATTGGCGATGACGTCACTCGAGTACTACCAATAGAGAAGCTGCCCATCATGACGTAACAGAGACGTGAAAATGGTGCCGTCTTTTAGGTATAGGGAACAGTGAAATGTACTAGGCGTGGAAATATGTTGAATCTATCATGACTATGATTATTCACGTTATCAAGCGGTGCGAGGGCTACAGTCACATATCATATATGCGGTCATATCTTACAGTCACATCAAGGTGAGAGCTGTTAATGTAACTACATAACAAACTAAATCTACACAACGTCTTCCAAAACCGCGAGATGGGTGCGTTAGCGCATGTTTTCACTAGTTTTCCCAAAGTGTCCCGTAGGGCGAGGAAACAGTGTCAGTGCAGCTGAGTGTGAAATCGTCTCGATCGTTAGTCCGGCACTGTATATAGCATACAAAACCAGCTTATTCTGTCACACGTTAGGTGTCGCCTTGAAGTGCAAAGAGCTCAGTTACAATTTCGTGTACTCTACCACTGAAGCGCGTCCTTAAAGCTCCGCGGCTTCAGCACCACTGCACAGATTTAGCGATACAAGAGCACATATGTCACAACATTTGACCCCGAGCGAAAGCAGCCCTTCACTCGACGCTGTGTGTGCGCACTTTCCGCAATAGTTGCGTGCAGAGACGCTGGGTATAAGCCGAGAATGAGAGAAAAAGAGAAGCAAGTTACGGAAATAATCGCACTGCTTAACCTTCGATCGGTTCGAAGCGCCACGCGCCGTCTACGGCATAAACCTTAGTGCGAGCGAGTCTAAAGTTCCACTGCATGTCGGAGATGAGAAAGATATAGATTTAGGCCGCCATTGTTTTTTTTTTTCTTCGAGATAGCAGCGACAGCTTGGGGCAAGGCTATGACGAGCGAGGTTTTTTCGTGTCGTTTACGGCTGAAGTGGGGGAAAACTGAGTAGGAGGAAGCAATGATCGTAGCTCTATAATTCGAAGCACGCGTTTAGATGCAACGTATAGATGTATGCACTGTGAGAGCCTCGTTTCGCCCTCTTAAGACTGCATCAATGCACCAGATGCGCTGCTCCAGCTACAGGGTCTTCCTATTCCGGGGAATATACCTCAACTAAGTGCTGTCATTGTAGTACTAATTGTTGGGGTTTTGCTTCCGAAAACCACGATATTATTATGAGGAACGCCGTAGTGGAGGGCTCCGGAAATTTTAACGATCTCGTGTTCTTTAACGTGCACCTAAATCTAAGCACACGGGCTTCTGGCATTTCGCCTCCGTCGAAATGCGACCGCCAACGCCCGGGATCGAACCCGTGACCTTCGTATCGGCTGCCGAGAAGGTCGAACTGTCACATCGGATATCGGCGATCGTCGTTCATACAACGCCTAGTGACGCATCGATGCGGAATCGACGATCGATTGAACGGACCTTCGATTGCGGAAGTTCCCAGGCCCTTTCGGTCACCGCCAATAATACGGAATATATACAAACACACAGTCACACAGAGAAGGGCGTACACCCGTACGAATCAACTAGAAAGAAAAGAAATCAAAGATAAAGCTGACTCCCGTACGGCGTTGGGTTGTAGGAAATAAATCAGAGTTACGTAATCGCCTATGCCAGCTCTTTATATACGTTGGCGGGCCACACGTGAGTCGAGGCTACTTTTTTCCCCCTCTTTCCTGCGTGAGTAAGTACTTGAAACTTGTGTGTATACTCTAGTGTCGAGCTTTCTTGTATAGCGACAGTGGCAAAGCAAGCCTCCGGCTTGTATTTCCTGCAAGTCGTCAGCAAGGTGACAGCGCGTGCGGTCGCGAAGTTTTCGCGGTTCTGTTCGCAGTCGAAGTTGAGGAACACAGACCACGGTCGTGCGCGGAAGAACTCCGAAAAACGTTTAAAGAGAATCGCGAAAGAAGTGCAGAAAAGAACGCAAGGAGGCAAATTTCAGAGCAAGAAAACAAACTTTAAAAAATCGCACAGAGAGCCAAAATCATAAAGATAATATAAATGATAGAAGCAAGAACATTAAAACAAATCGACGTAGTTTAATAGTAACGGGAAATATTAGATATATTGTTTCAGTTATCGTAACAGGTCATGCGTGTGTGTGCGGGTAACGTCCGCGAGGGGGAAAAAAAATGTCGCGGTGAAAGTATTCCACAGAAATTTCACACTCGTATAGTGCCCCAGACAACCTGTGTGAGGCTCTTTATGCTAAAACTAGCGAAAACGAAAACGCAAGTTCGCACGTACCGCTGGTGTAGTGTCACGTAGAGTGGACGCTGCTGGAACAGGCTTCGCCCTCAAAACCGCGGCGTGCTTGGCAATCCCCAATGTAAAACAGTCGAGTCAGTTGGGTTTCTTAGGAACCATAAATATGTTTTTCTATGCTAATGTATACCGCGCATACAGAGACTAAAGGTTCGTCGTTACTAACCTAAAATAAGACCTTTGTATAAGCAGTGATGTCAGAATCTCTGTTTAAATTGCCAGGACATTCAAGTTTTCGACTAAGAAGCAGCGACATGGACATTTGTCTGTATGGGTACACCACTAGTCCCACACACGCGAAAAAATTGTTTGGCGTCACCAAAATTAACGAATGTGATTGAATAGGTGTGATGGCTCAGGACACAGCCCCAACTTCACGCAGCAAGAAGGACGGACGAATGAAGAAATACTTGATCGGAAAACGCTGAGTGCACAATGTTAGCAAAGAAAAAAAGGAACACTGGAAAGAACCACTTCTGCTGAACAGGAACGCGGCGGGAAAGGGTACATGGTAGTTTACGGCCTTCCTTGATTGCGCGGGTAACGCGAACTGCGCAGCCTACTGACCGGCGTCCAAATGGAGTGCTTAGCCGTAAGGCTTTCAGCGCGGATTGCACACACGGGTGTCCATGGTACGCTGCTTTCCCGAGTGGGTTTCTACCAGAGGGTTGTTCATGCTACATCCTCGCGAAGAGCCAAATCATCGTTTGACCCCCTTGGGCCTAGAGTCACGTGATACATCAATATTGGATTAGCAAAGGCTTCGCCGACGGTGCCTTTGTGAAACCGGCACCCTAAGAACAGTCGCACCATTTGAGAAGTCTTTTCGTCTTACAAGAATAGCAGCGATGTGTATTGCGCGCATTGCCTCGCTGTAACCTCACGCCACCGGTACTCTCGGGTAACCAATAGTATGCGCGCTATCAGAGTGACGTAGCACTCCTGATGAAGAAAACTCTAAGCCTGCGCGGAACATGCAGCACAGCTACAACGAAAGCTTGAGGAGCGGCCTTTCTAGAGCCCGCTGTAAGCTCTCTTGGGCGACTACTACAAGCACGATTGCAAGGTACCCATCACGTCAGGAATCGGCATAATTTTGTGAAGTATGGATCTACCCACTAGGCCGTTCATCACTCATTATTCTACGGAGAAGAGAGGTAGCCGCTACGCCTCTATAAGGCATAATGTGCACTTTGTTGATGCGGCAGCTGATGACGAGGAAGAATTATGGCTTAGCCCTTTGTAGTGGGTGGGAAACTGTAAACCACGCAGTCGTCAAGCAGTTCACTTCGTGTGACGCCTGGTCTAATTTTACTCATCTACCACACTATACTGCATGTGTTAACGTGACTCCTTGCTCGGCATAGCTATCGCATAGGGTGTTTTTGAGGAAGAGTTTGAAGCACGACGTAGCTCTGTGGTAGAATACTCGTCTGCCACGCAGGGCGCCTGGGGTTGTAATCCGACGCGATCCTGGGTATTTTTTTTTCGCATTCTACGTGATAGCTGCTAGGGAATCCGTCGTCGGCGGCGGCGGACAACTGCACCACCAAAATCACCTTTTGTTGTGATCCTATAACCGCTTTCGCTGTAAACAAATGGTTGAAGAATCGGGTATCTAAAGTGAGCGTCATGACTTTCGTTTTCGCGAAACATTTGGTTCTTATGGTTAACGCATTAACTTTCGCAAATGGTACCGTGTGACTTTAAATATACGAGGCCTTATGAAGGGTTGACTAGCTCAGCTAGTTTGTACAAACTTATGTGATGAAAAACACTCACAATGGTGGGAAATTTCACGACTGCGATGGAAGTTTTGGATTAATCTCTCTCTTTTCCTCTCTAGAGCACTGGGATATGGTCTGTTGCTTTCCCACCACATTGCTTGCGAAATATGCTCCAGAATAAGAAAAAGGTGCTCGGTACGTGCGTCAGTCTAATCTTTTTGCTCCGAAGGCCTCGGGGCGCGAGAAAAACAGCGCATGTATTCGCTATTCGTCGCAAGCAAAACGACAATCGATCCCGCTCGGAGGAAATAACTTCACTTTTCGAGATTGCGTCGTCCCGCCAGTCTCCGCGTATTCCCAAGATCAATTTATTTATCTGGACTCCGCATTTCGGAGGATGCAGGAAAGATGCGCTATGATGCAACCAAAACCTGCACCCAGTGTGCGAATTTTTATTTCGGCAGAATGCGAAAGTCCTGAAAGACGTGCTTTCAAAGATGTGAGAAATAAATTTCAGACTTGACAGCAATTTTTTTTTGTTCGAACGTGATGGAATCTGTTAAGTGTAGTATCGGGGGACACTCGAAAATAGACAGGCAGGTAGATGTGAGTGAGTGAGTGAGTGAGTGAGTGAGTGAGTGAGTGAGTGAGTGAGTGAGTGAGTGAGTGAGTGAGTGAGTGAGTGAGTGAGTGGGTGAGTGGGTGAGTGGGTGAGTGAGTGAGTGAGTGAGTGAGTGAGTGAGTGAGTGAGTGAGTGAGTGAGTGAGTGGTGAGTGAGTGAGTGAGTGAGTGAGTGAGTGAGTGAGTGAGTGAGTGAGTGAGTGAGTGAGTGAGTGAGTGAGTGAGTGAGTGAGTGAGTGAGTGAGTGAGTGAGTGAGTGAGTGAGTGAGTGGGTGAGTGAGTGAGTGAGTGAGTGGGTGAGTGAGTGAGTGAGTGAGCCTATCGGTAGGTGCTGTCGCCGTTGCTCCAATATTCCTGAAGTATACCGTACGTGTGACAGCTCAGTAGTAGGAATGCCGGCGAATTATCGTCATCCAAGCATGTGAGAAGAGAAGCAAACGTGACGCTTATGAATCCGTAAGTAACGGAGCATAGTCGTGCGCTGGGTTCCCCATTTGGGGGGAGGGGGCGGCGAAGCCTCGCCACAGCGTCCCCCTCCCCCCCCCCTTATTGGTCGAGTTCCAAAGAAAAAAAAGCTTCGCAAGTGGGTGTAAAATGCAAATGAAGCGATGACCTACTTCCCACGGCTTTCCGAGGGTAAAAATGGGAAGCAAACAGCTCTTAAAATGTTAGTACATCAGTCACTCTCGGCAGCTATCATCACATATGTGCAGGCATATTTGACCCTCTACTTCTATACTTAATTGAAAAGCACAATTGGTTGAGTGACAGTGTCATGGCCCCTGATGGACAGTGTCATGGTGCACAGGCACGACTGTGTTAGGTATGGGGCAGACTTGCCGCCCCCGCTCAGTTGATGTAAGGGGCGGCTGCCCCCCTGCCCTCTCGTCCACACGCCTATGGTTCAGAGCTGAAGGCATGAAACTTTCATTATTCAGCACAGTTACGCCAATGTGTTCATTCGGTGCCTTGTTCCGACATGCCCAACCTATTTGTACATATTGACGCCACAGCGTTAAAGAGCTCGTTTCGCAGAAATTTCGGTATCGGCGGTGTCGTCGTCTTTGGTTGTGAGCGAAAAAGCAGCGTTGGTCTCGTGAGCTAAAATTCGAGTTAGGTGCAAAAATGACAGAAGTCAGAGAGGGCGTTTACACTTTGGCCTTCCATGCGGCACAGTGTAGATCTCCGCCCCGCCACGGTGATCTAGTGGTCATGGCGCTCGACTGATGACCCGAAGGTCGCGGGATCGAATCCCGGCCGCGGCGGCTGCGTTTTCGGTGGAGGCGGAAATGTTTCAGGCCCGTGCGCTTACATTTAGGTGCACGGTGAAAAACCGAGCCCTCCACTGTGGCGTCCCTCATGATCATATCGTGGTTTTGGGACGTTAAACCCCAAATATTATTATTATTATAGAGTAGATCTGTACCGAGAAGAGAAGCACGCTAGCGATTGGGAAGACTATAGTGTGTGTGTGCGTGAGAGAGAGAGAGAGTGTGTGGGTGGGTGGGTGGGTAGGTGCGTGCGAGCGTGCGGATATCGCTGACGCATTCCACTCTTAAAGGCGAAGCTAAAGGGCCCTCCAATTTTCGACGCAAATTTTCAAGTAGCCACTATCATAACTTTTCTTCCACACATGTCATTGCAGACACTTGTTGCTGCCAGGGCCAGAGTTCCGTTATAAATAAATAATGTGCGCAACAATAAAGAAGCCCTTTTAAAAAATAATTTGCAAACGCCGTTGTATGCTGAAGTTCTTGGGACGCGGCACTCATCTGATAAATTGAATTCGAGCAGCAACAACTCAATGGGTACGCCTTCGACAAAAACCATACTGTGTCGCTGTGCGAGCGGAATACCATTATACAAACAATCAATCATCGCTGGAAACTTTCTATTAGTTTTCCATTCTGTAGGACCGCCGCAGCTTCGAAACTTCGCGTTGGGTGGCCCGTCCTGCGATTTTAGGTTGTTTCTATTGTTTTCCTTGCGTATGTACCTGTATGGGTTCGCAAGTCAAACGTTCAGCAGTAATTTGTTAAAGCTGCAAGACCTTCCACAGCAGGAACGCTTAATATGTAGACAGCCGTGTAATTGTGAAGGTTTTTTGGTATTTTGTGTGGAAAAATAAATCAACTTCAACGTTCAAACCGTTCGGGATGCGTGCGCGAGACCCACCACCTTGTGCGCTTCATTCAAAATATATCTACACTCTTTTATTACAGGGATAGTTGTTGACACTCTATGAATAACTCCTTTGGGTATATGTGTGCATAGGCTTTTGCGGGGTTTTCCAATGGGGAGGGGGGAGGGGGGAGGAGAGAGAGGGAGGTTGGCAAGTCTTGCCGAAGCGTACCCCCGTACTCTATTGGTCGAGTCCGAAATAAAACGCGCTTCGCAATAAGTGCAGCAATGAAAATGAAGCGACTACATTCTTCTCACGACTTCCTGACTTCTGTGTTTGGTTCTTCGAGATTGAAGGTAGGAAGTAAACAGTTCTTGAAATGCAACGTCAGTGGCCCTCGGGCACCATTTTCGTCAGAAACCTGCATGGCTAAAATCCTGCAGATTAGACAATGACGGTAGAGATCCCACGAATTAAAAGTATCGAGGACCCTTCAGATGACCAAGGGGGAGGGGGGATGTACGTGTGTGCGCTACTGTACGTGTCATATGTTATATATGTTCATATGAACATACAAAAAAGTATAAGTCACACATGGGTAAGTACAATATTCGACGTGACGCCGTACAACCCATACGCTTTACAACTGACGTCATCATGTTGCAACAATTCCTGCATTATACAGAAACAAACTTACATCATACAGTATGTCCTGCATATTCAGACATCATAAGAATAATTACAATTAAGCAAGTTTTGAAAGAACGGCAGGGGTTATTTTTTTAAGTGTAAAAAGAGCTATCAAGGCTTCCAGTTTTGACATTTCCGAATCCTTCATTAGGAGTGTCCTTGAATACATGGTCAGTTACTTCGCGTTTATTACTTGGAAGATGATTGCATTCCGAAATGGCTCAATCTAAGCAACGCTGTGGAACAATAACTCATACCACAACAAATGCAGTGGTCGCACTTGTGTCGCTTTGTCGACTTAAATCGTTATAAAAAAAAAAGACAGTCTCGTACCTGCATTGTAGTTACCCGCTGCGCTGTATAATGAGTTTGACCACCCGTTGTCATCATGTCTCTGTCCCGTTCGAGTGTGTAAGTACACAGTGCAAGGGAAGAAAAACAGAAATAGCCTCCAACTAGCCCAATGTGTCTCTTTTTTGTAGTCGATCGTAATGATGCAAATAGCTTCACTTCTTAATCAGCAGATTCTAGAGTTTAATGACATTTGCTTAACCCTTTGCGACACCGCGTCCTTATTTGGAGACTCGACTTACTTTTCCTATTTATGTGCACTAAAGCGAAGGTTGCTGTAAAATACACCATATTTCATTCTAACCTTTCCGCCAGCTTTAAATCGGATCTCCAGATCGTTGGCATCAGACTGTGTAAATTTCGCGCGCATATACATAGTCGATCATAATGCATGTCGTAAAGGGTTGAGATCGCCAGTTGCGTATCCCGATGTGCATACGTTTCGAGGAAATAGACCGCGTAATCTACATAGGGTTCAAATTTCTTTTGGGCCTGAGGAGATCAAAGGATCTCAAAGTCTCTCAGAAGAAGTTAAAATATTTTTTCCACATCGAATAGTTTTTTTTTTTTTTTGAAGAGGATATGATCGCATCACTTGTATCACCGGCGAAAAACTTGGCAATCACCGTGGTACTCCAGACAAATATTCTATTTCAGAAGCCCACTCCGGCAAAACAGTTTTCAATATATACCTTCATCACTGCAGTTGACTGTCTGAAAAAAAAAATGTATATATTTTGAGTCGGCGACCGGAGTGCGCACCAGTTTAAAAAGAAGAAGAGAGGAAACAAGCAAGACGGTACAGATAATACATTACGCTACAGGCTTCCAAATTAAAGGGCTCCGTTTGCGAGCCGGCATAGGCAAACCAATTTTCGTGCTTTTCCAACCATAAAGTAATGCCTATATCATATTTCCGTAAGGTATGTGACAGCTTGCAGCACAGAGATGGACTGACATCTAATAATTTTATATATTTTTTAAGGTGAAAGCCTTAGATGACTAATCAAACGCGGAAGTTGACCGTTGGTGGCGTCGGGGTCCAGCGACGTCAACACGAGTGATGCAAAGAGTAATCACTGGATGACGTCGCCACATGATGCCATCATGACGTCGCATATCGCCAAAATTTGTCACGCCATCATGACGTCACATAACGTGGCGTGTCATGATGACGTCATCTCACGTCATCGTCGCTTTGTCAAAAGTGGGCCGATCACAGAGGCAGTGCAAAACCTGATGGGGTGCAGAAGGCTTGCAATTCCTCCGATCCTAAGGACAGTGCAAGACCACGTTAGGTACAGAAAGCTTTCGGAGGAGGGCTGGGGAGGATAAGTACATCGACTGAAAAGAAAAAGAATATGGCTTTCGCTTTCGAGTCGCCTTAGGCGAGCGCATAAGAAACCCTGCGAGTGTTTTTTTTTTTCATTGTGCGTGATAGCTGCGGCGGACACCGGTGGCGGATGAGATTGCCACCAAAATCGGCTGCTGTTGTGAGCTCATACTAGCTCACGCTGCAAAAGGAGAAACGACTTAAGAGTACTAGGGGAGAGTGGTATGCTGTACTTACATAAGCTGCATGATGGCAACCTCAAGTGTACTGACACAGCGTTCGGTTTAGAACAAATTGTGAACACTTTAGAGTACTTTTGAGACGATGAGCAAGGGAGTCACCTTCTATCAGGCGGGCCTCCCTTTCGTGCATGGTAGGATAACACCGGCGCACTTCTCATTAGAAGTTTGGCGGTCGGCGCTTTACCAAGACACCATGCGGAAGCCGTGCTGGGCAATTCTGTGCTTTCGAAACGATGGAACTTGTTATAGTCGAAATAATATTGTTGCACAAAAAGAAGCAAGGAATTGTTTAGCAGTGCTATTTTCTAGAGAACACGCACAGTGAGCGCAAACTGCGCGCGGTTGCCGCGATGGGGTATCCACAAACAAGCTTCTTGCATGAAAAGCAAACAATCCCCGAGGGCGAGCTATATGACATACACTCTTACAATGGTCTGCCTGTGTAAATAAATGGGGCGGACCAGAATGAAGCCTCAATTAAGCGATCGCGCGGCCGCGGCATTACACAAGTGAGCGTTGTTGCGTGGACGTTATCAAAGCTTTTCGAAAATTACTTTTTAAAAACTTTCAGGAAATCGGCGCCTACGAAGAATTGTGCGCGCCGTCAGCAAGGATCATTTCTTTTTTTTTAAATGCGAATGCATTTTTTAGTCGGGGGTTGTCCTGCGTCCCTTGCCGGCGTGCGCACAGGTGTTATCTCTCCGCGCGCGCTCCTCCTCGCCCCTAGCAACAGCTGCGCCGCGCCTAGCAACCGGAGCAGGTGGTTAGCGGTGGAGGGTAAGGGAGAGGAGGAGCGCGCGGGCGTGTGATGGCGCTTGCATCGCGGAGCAGCGGAGGGTAAGGGAGAGGAGGAGTGTACCCGGTAAGGGCGCTCGCATCGCGGAGCTCGTTCGGCGGAGAGAGAGCTCGGGCGCTCCTCCTCTCCGCGCTCGGACCTGTATATATCATGCCGGGAGCGCGCGCTTTGGTGTCTTGATAGCGATGGAAGTCGGTGAAGTCGAATCTCTCGCGGCAACGATACCACTAGGACGAAGTGTAACACAATGCAACTCGAGCATTATGCCTCTACGTGCACACCCTCGTCTCTCTTCATTAATTAATCGCACACTCATCGGGTGCACCCAAATGCATTCGCATTTCCTCACGATCCCCGTCGGGGAGGTGCGGCTTTTTGTAAGTTCTTCGAGGTTTCGTTTCAATATTATTCAAGTGGTGTCGCACTCTACGTTCATCGATCTCTGCAGCGAGCAATTTCCTGCTTGTTTCTTCCTTTTCTTATTTTGCACAGTCATTTTTTGCTGTTAAGACAAACATGAGTATATGCCGTGCGGCGTGAATTCTTCTTTAGCATGATTCCTACCGCTCCTTTTCTATTACAGTGAACTTGCCAGTACGTCTATGGAATCGAAACGTCGATTCATCAAAGCCTAAGGCTTTGATGTATCGACGTTTAGGCTTTGCGACCGCTGTTATAGGCTTTGCGACCGCTGTTAGAAGGAGAAGCAGTCTACGAGACGAAATATGTGGCATCGGGAAACGCGAATGTGAACGAATGTCACACAAAAACGTTCGCAGGACTAGCTCTCCAAACAACTGCGGTGCACAAGGACCCGCAGCGAAAAAGAAAGAAGTTATTGCACCAAGTAGCTGAAAATCGGGGTAAATCGACGTGTAGAGATCGCAATATAAATTTTTAATGCGCAACATTTTTTTGTTAGTTCTGCAGCCACTTCGGTGGAAAAATTGTGTCTATAACGTGAAAGGCGTAGCGCCTTTCCGACAAGAGTATATGCATAGAAAACAAACAAAGTTGGGATGGGCCAACATTTTTTGAGAGTAAACATAATGTTGGGGTCGATGTGTAGGCCAGAGTGCAGGAGAATGGCATCATTAAAGAAACACTAAAATCAAATATTAAGTCGACGTTCGTTGTTGAAATAACGGTCCAGAAACCTCGTAGTGATACGTTTGTGCCAAGGAAGTGCTTATTTTGAAATAAAATCACGTTTTAGTGGTCCGCATCGCGTTAGCGCACTTGAAATCACCCGCCTGAAAGCGGTGTTTCTAACGTCACTGCTGCCGTTCCCAACGTTGCCTGCCTTTACTGCGCGGCGGCGTGCACTGGCGGCGTGCGCTATTCGGGCATTCGGCAACATCACATGCATGTGGCATTTTGTCGAACTTTCTGTCAGAGCGACTTTCAGGAGTACGCAAACCACACGCGGCAGTACGCGATACCGAAACTACCACTGAGACGCGACCGCGTCAGCGAAGCAGGGTGGCGGGCGAAGCGCAGTTGAGCGAAAACGGAACATTGGAACCACGGGCGCCCTTCCCCATGGCAACGCCAAAGAGGTTCTTTTTTCCATGAATCAAACAGAAACGAACAAGCAACATTTTATTACGTGTCTTGATGCATGGAAGGTTCTTTTTTTATTGCAGCTAGTTTGATTACGAGTGATTAATTGTAGTCGTACTCTCTCACATCATCGGGATCATTTCCAAAATGTCCCGCTCGCGGCGCTCATCGTGTGATACATTTAGCTTAATTTCTCGGTAAGTAGGGCACTGCTGTTGATAATACTGCCGTTTTAGACGTTGTCATACATTGAGCTTACACTCTGACATAAATTGTTATTTCCTTTTAGTGTCCCTCTGACTGGCCAGCGTTCACGGCCGAGCGTCTCAATGAGCGCTTTCTGCTACTCGCCGAACAACGCAGCCGAAGCAGAAATCTTCCTCGCGGTAGTGCTGGCCGCACGCGCGTTTTGTATCCGACGGCTGTTTACACTTTGCAAGCTTCGAAATCCAAGCTTCACACAGCTTCTTACCCTGAGGACACGTGTCACGGCCGACACCGGGCTCCGTTGCGTACGTCCTGCACTGAGGCCCCGAGTACTGGCCTATATATCGTGTAAGACGCTTTCAAAGACAGCGGCTGCATATTGCAGTGCTCTCATGTGTTGTCAAGCGCACGCCGTGAGTGGGAGAACTCCCCATTTAATCAGAATTGAAAAGCTGCTGGAATTTTAAAATTTTGCATTCAGCATGTGTCGGAGCTTCCGAAAGAGACGACGCCGCCGCTGATCCTATGTAGCACGTTTCGTGTACGGTGGCGCTATGTTTACCAGTGATGGGCCTTGCGCCCAATATGCACTCTCCCGCTTCACAGATGTGATCAATAGAGACCGAATTTTAGGCAAATGCCTATTTGGCTCCTTCCGTTACTATCGCGCCACTTTGATATATGAGCGTGAATTAGAGGTTAAGAATGGCTTTTATAGTGTTTCTATAGCGCCTATAAATGCCTACTTTTGGCGTTTGTGCCTAAATTTTCACAAATGCCTATAAATGCCCTATTTTCAAAATTGGCGCTTATATGAACACTCTTTAGCCTCAAGTTTCGTTTTCAAGTGCAGTTTGAGACCGTTATTCATGTTACTGGGCAACATTGGGGCTCTTCGATTTTCGGACTTCTGGCAGTTCTCTGGCAGCCAGAGATAGCCAGAGGGTCAGCCAGCAAGTTCCGGTCGGGACAGGAAGCAGCGTCTTGGTCACATGTGTGGGAAGCCCGAGACAACCCGAAGCTGCCCCAAGATTACAAAATCGAACGCTGGGACAGCTGGCGTAAATGTAAACAAACGCAACCGCCGTGGCAGCAAACGAAACTTTGCGCCGCGTGCGCGTTGGTTTTTCTGCATTGCCCGCTTGAAAATATGTGGCTAGGTTTGCTGAAGAGCTGAAGAGATATTCTCGAGCATACGGATTTGGGATACGATCACGTACGTTCGCAAAATCGTGCGCAACTCGCCCCGTCCGCGAACAAAACAGCCAGCTGGCGCACGGCGCCACGAAAGCGATGCAAGGTGAGCTACCGCGCCGCTAACGGCTTAACCAGCTCACGTCTGCTTAGTACGTGTAACAGTCGCTGCACAACATGACGCGAAAATTACGCGAAAGTGATCGTGTCCCCCAAAGAGCTCGAGGATCTATCGCGTACGTCGCACACACGCGTTGACCAGCTTGCGTTTCGTCATAACTTGAGACATGCGGCGGTATGGGTACCACTAGTGCGCGTTATATCTAAGATAAACTTCTGTGTGACGCGTCTTCGACTCGTTTTGGCAGATGTTGCCTGAGCCTCTTTTCCAGTCCTAAGTGGCACTCCAAAAATCTCATGTACTAGCTCAGCTTTTATTTGAGCTACTATGTGATAACCGCGTACATACTGCATGGAATTATTACTAAGAGGTGGAAAAAGACAAAGCCGACGATGAAATAAGCAACAAAAGGATGTATACATTTCTGAATTCATCTTCGTTTTTTCACATCGACGCGTCGTAGCATAACATAATACTATACCTCATATACTGGCCCGTAGATCGAAGTACGCTCGCACGCCGTTCGCGACCAACGAGGATCACACAAAAAACAATGTCGCGATCGCTTTTATTCGATCAGTGCATTTTATCAACATCGAAGACCTAGTTGAAATAGTTAAGTTCTGACGGGGTTCACGCGCGCAAACATACGACGGAGCGAAATAGGTAGTTCGATCACAATCGTCTCAGCTAAATGCACATAAAGTACACACGACACCACAATCGAATACTACTACGGAAAAATAAACTCGAAAGGGGTCTCCATGCGTTCGTACGAACGTGTACATAACTTTTGGGACATGTGCACGACGCAGTTAGAATGGTTAGAACGCGACAGTTCGCCGCGTTGTTCACGGAAGGAAACTTCACGGGACACATAAGAAAAGCAATAAACATTAGCTCCAAATGCTCGCCGCCACTTGTAATCGCGCCATCTCGCACGGCGGAACGGCGCCGAGCGGCCCGAGCGTAAGGACAAGCAAAGGTGTAGTCCGCAAGCCTGCGCAAGCGCCCGCATTGCAATCCGTCGAGTCCTCACAAAGATGGCGGCGAGCGCGTATCGTCTCATTTCGGCGTCTGCTAGCCCGAAACCTTCCAGAGAGCTTCCACGACTAAATTGTCCTGGAAGGTTCTGGCGACCCTCGGGCTCCCCGCGGGTCGCCAGAACCGTCCAACCCGAGAAAAACGAACGCCAACCGGAAGTGCACCGCGGGGGGGTCGGAACAACCCGAGAAAAACGAGCGCGCTCTGGCTGGCTCTGGCAGCCCGCGGGTAGCCAGAAGTGGAAAATCGAAGAGCCCCATTGACTGTTCAGAACTGTTTGGGGTTCAGCCTAGTATTCAAACTAAGCCAACTTCCGGAACACAACCGCTAGCAGCACTGAAGTGGGACATGCCGGCGAGCATTCGCCGCCGCACTGACATGGCGCGGGCGGTTGACGAATGCGAGACCGCGAAGAGTCGTCAGCGGAGAGTAAACTGCAAAAAAAAAAAGAAAGAAAATGTGATGTGCATGGGCTTTTGTTTTGTTTGTGATTTACTTTTTAAGGTGTTTACTGCAGAAGCGTAGCCAGAAATCTTTTTCGGGAGGGGGGGGGGGGGTCGGGGGGGTTAAGCATGCTTTACGTACGTTTGTGCGTGCGTTGCGTGTATATATACACATGCATAACTGAAAAGTTTCGGGGGGGGGGGGGGGGGAGGGGTTGAACCCCTCGAAGCCCCACTTCGCTCCCAGGTTACGTCAATGGTTCGCTACCAGGAGAGAAATTGGCTCTACGCGATTCGACCCGGACAGTGTGCCATTTTAAGCAATAACATTTGTTTTCCCGTCGTAGATAAAGGTCGCGCACGTCTTAGATTGAAATTGTTTGCATTTATGTCAAAGTTTATTGTGCCTATATTTAGTATTTTGGAAGCCTAAAACGCTGGTCTGCCTGCCTATTTTTGGCGCCTAAAACCAGGCTAGTGGAAGAAACCCACGCGACCGGTATGGCAAATTGAGGCGCCATCCATTGACCGGGATCAGAGTTAAAATCTGCGTTCCGTCTCTTTCCTCCCAACTCTCTTCAACCCTCTCTGGTGGGATCAACTCCCTTTCCTGCGGGAGGCGCGCTTTCCGCCGCCCTGCTGGCGCCGCCGACTTTGAAATCCGTTAGAAAGTTTCGTGTCTGGCATTGGTAAGGCATGTGTTAGCCGTCGCGCGTCCGTTTCATGGTGCTCGCTCGCTGTGTGCTTGTGCGACGCGATGTTTTACGACTCGCGCTGTTCGTGCAGAGTGCTTTGTTGCTCGAATACTTCCAGAACACGTCCCAGAATATATGTGCCGGCCCCCAAAAGAACGACAGGTGAGCGTGCCCTTTGAGTCGCGGTCCTCATTGTGTCAATTTGAATTCACGTCCATACCGAGTAGCTGTTCTCTGCAGTGGGGCTTCAGTTAACATTTTCAAAAATGACTGATTTGAACAGGGCACGATGCTGCGTTTAAATCGTTATACGAACAAGCAGCGGACATGAAGCCCATGCGACGTAACTATAGTTACAGGTTTACAACTCTCACAGAACCGCGTGTTTGAGCGTGTGCTTTGCATTTGTCTCCGGTTAATTACTCGCCATCGCCTATAACCACGTTTGTGAGACATTAGGTAGATGTATGAAAACTTGTGCTGCTCTGAGACGAACAAACGAGTTCACTTTTGCACGAGTCGACGGCGCTCTTTATCTGATTGAAACTTGCCCTTTTCTTCAGGGTGTATTTCGGAACGCAACACAGCTGATCGGTGCGCCCAGAGAAAAGCTGAAGAATTGCAGAATCGGCGCACTTCAAGAAGAGATGCCATGAATCATCCGATATCAGTCGTTCATTTTCTCCGCGTTTATCATCACTATAGTTATATGAAAATCAACGTTTTTGGAAATGTAGTCAATAAAGTGCGGCCAATATTAGTTGTGCTATATGTGGAGTTCATTTTGACATCTTTAAAATGATATTTACATTATTATTCTATTTTTAGGTATTTCAACTGCTTTCATTGTTTTTGCATTCCAGGAATGTTCAATTTTGTTAGTTATGATAATTTTGTGCAATATCGCGCGCATATATCACAAGCTGTTCTGCACTTTTGTCAGTATAAAAATTGTGTTTTTGAATATGTGCCCTAGTGTTATATTCTGTTTTTTATTCCACTGTTCTTTAAGTTCTTAACTTTGCCGAGAACTTTCGTGTTGTTTAGTGATCATGAACACGTGTACGTTAATCTCTTGTTGATAACTTCTGTTAATCTCCTGAGCCTGTATCGCACCACATTTGATGAAAATGTTGATTTTCGGAAACGAGGACAATAAAACGGGACCGAAAATATTTTGTGTTGTGAGTGCAATTCATTCTTTTGCGTTTTGGCACATGCTGCACGACTGCAGTGTTTGCAGAATGCCTGATTGCAAATTGCGCACATTCAAACGCGCAACGAACGCGCGGCGCAGTATGCGCAGCGGATGCAAAAAAAAAAAAAAAAGCGCCCGGCGCGCTGCACGGCGCAGCACGCGGACGAGGGGGTCATAAAAGAAAGGGAGAGGGAGCCCGCGCACGCAAACAAAACAAAAAGAAAAAAAAGGCCGCGTATCTGCGTGCTTCGCTGCAAATGTCGTCTAAAGACGATAGAAGAGGCGCTGCGTAAGATATGGACGCCATCTGGCAATACGTCGGGAAACGTGAGTGCTGTGTTGCGGGCTGGTAGTCCCGGCGCAGCAGCAGGCGAAGACCGGCGGTGACCAACGCGACCGGTGGGGACGCCAACCAGCCCGAACACGCGGTTTGGCGCGATGCGCTGAAGCAGAAGAAACGTCCGCACTCAACGAGTACTCTCCACACACTCTTTTATTTACACGTCGCCAGCGTAAAACAGGAATGCAAGAGCGACGCCCCATAGCATTTGTACAGTGCAATACAGAACCGAAACAGAAACACAATAATGAGCTCGTGCGGAGGGCACAGAGGAAGGCAAGTTTGATCGCAGTCGCATTCAGCGCAGCTTAAGAAAGTAGGGTCTTTGGAATTACGTATGTATGCATTTTCTATTAAAGGAACAAACCACCTAATACTTACCTAGTGATGTTGCGCCTCAGATGTGCGTGATATTTACTTTTTGATCGACAACGTTCACAAGTATAAACAGCCGTACCAGTTCAAGATGGCTGGCCCTTGGGCAAGTGGTTCAACTTTGGCCGAGTGGCTGAATCGAGGGACGTGCCGACAAACAGAAACACAGACAGAAAGACAGACCAAAATTTCTCCGTTTGTGTATCCCAAGAAAGACTATCGTCTTTAAAAACCCGGCGCGCGCGAGGGAGCTAGAAGAGGAGGCGCGGCTGGTGTTAGAGTGACCTAGAATAGGGGGAGTGTCCAAAGCGCCGGCTCCCGCGTGGGCCTTTTGCCGTGAACTCCCGCGCCGCGCCGCTGCTGCACCGGACCCGTGGGCTTTCCGCGCTCGGGAAGCGCGCGGAAAGCGAGGGGCGTCTGCTACGCGCTGTATTTTTTTGCGCCGCGTTTCCACACAGGGCACTTGAAGTCTACTTAACTTTAGTAATGCGGTGCGGAATGAAGCTTATCCATCTTTAAGCGTTGTGTTAGTGCTGGGGCAACAACAGAATGCAAAAAATCATGTGTCAAGCGGCATCATCGTGGCCTAGTTCCAGTCACAGAGTTCGAGAACGTTGATGCGTGCGTAAAAACGCGCAAAACGGACACGCACAAGCAAAGAACGAAAAAAAAAACCTTATTCGCACGAGTAATCAGGCAATAGCATCACGCATGCTCGAAATAAGAGTAATAAAAAAAAGTAAATTGCACGCGCCGTCAGATCAAATACTTGCGCGCAGTGACCGCTTCGCACTACGACCTTTTTACTCATGGTCGCCACTGGTTTGCTAGCCATATGCGCACCGTTTTATTCGACAATTCATTAGCCTGCACTAGCTCTTTATTATGGACGGAGCACACCGGGAAGACGCAAGGGAAACAAAAAAAAAGAAAAAAAAGGGTAGAGACGGCTATACGCCCGCAATGCTGTTGGCGTATTTTTGCTTCTGAGGTATAGCGCAACAAGGCTCACCGTGCGCAAACATTTGAAAGAAAAGCAATGCCAAGCAAACTAACCTTATTCCACAAGTTTTTGCATAAAAGGCGTAATATAGAAAATTCTTTACAAATACCCAGATATCATGAAACAAAGTTACGAACGCCCCCATTCTTGCTGTACAAGCTGCCTGAAGAAAAATACGGTAAGAAATTAACAAATCACTTCAGAAAATTGTTCAAGTGCAGAGATCCCTTATGTACGTAGCCTGAAAAAATGCAACATGCGATTATATATATATATATATATATATATATATATATATATATATATTATCGCATGTTGCACTGGATCGCTGAACGTCAGTATGAAACGTTCGCGCGAGATGCGTGCATTGCTTCAAGCCTTCACCATACGAAATGAAAACAGTTTCAAACAACTCATTCTCAACTTCAGATGTTTTCACGGTTCTCGGAGGTTAGCGTTCGCCCGGTTCAGAGACTTTACGAAAAGATGTGGACGAGTAGTTACATAAAATACAATTGTTTCCGCGGCAGTTGAGTGCGCGCCAACAGGGCACCCGACCGCAATTTCCCGCTTTTTCCTGATGACCTCAATATAGCGTCCACCACAATTTCGTGCTGAAGCTCCGGAGTACTTAAATAGCGAGTCTGGTCATCTCTTGAATAAATATAAAGAGATGACCAGACGGGTAAAGCAAGCCTCTTTTGTCCCGCAGACGCGTGCGATCAGCTGCTCTGAACTGAGAATCACGTTTGTTTTCGGGCGATCGCTCGTAACATGAAGTGAGGCATACACGATGTTGCACTGTTATCGTTTCATTTACTTTGATTTGTCTTGTTTTTTAAGGTAGAGCCTTAGATGCCTCACCAAACACGAAAATTGACGGCCGGCGTCCCGCGTAGCCAACACGAGTGAGCCACAAAATCATCACGCGATGACGTCGACAGAACTTGTGACGTCACTATGACGTAATTCAACGTGACGTCATATGATGACGCCATCACATGACATGGTCGCTTTGCATTGCCTCCGTGATCGGGGCCGATCACGGAGGCAATGTAAAAGCAGGCGAGGTGCAGAAAGCTTGCAATGCCTTCGATCTTGTGGGCAGTCCAAAACGACGTTATGTGCAGAAAGCTTTCGGAGAGGGCGAGGGGGGATCAATGCATCGACTGACGAAAAAGATGGCTTTCGTTTTCGAGTCATCTCAGGCGAATGCATAAGAGACCATTTTTTTTTCATGTAAATTTTTCGCATACATTTTACCTATGCGGTCAGTTCTTCAACATGTATAGGTAAGTCTTACATGTTGGCATCGATATTGGTGACCACCACGTTTTTCATCACCTGACGGAAACAAATCGTCAGACCACACATCGTCACAACTATTTCTGGCTACAGAAAGCGGGCTTGCGCACCAGACGCCATATTATTATTGTTAGTCGTTACGCAAATGGCAAGCATGTCAAGTTAGTGATGCCATGGCCTATCGGTCATGTTGGGCATACGTACATTCGTGCCCCTCCGTGCCAATTTTTGTGCATACCACGTGAACGAGACACGAGTAATTTTTTACTTTTGGTACCGCGGCCACGCCGACTGACACATTCGACTTCGCATGAAATGGTTTGAAACAGCAGAGCGCCGGAGGCAGCCTTGTAAAGCAAATCAAATGCACGAAATAAAAGACAGGATATGAAGGGTGCAAACGCGTTAGGACGAGCTAGTTACTACGTGCATATCTGCAACGTTCTCCTGGTTATCTCCAGTTTATTCTCTCCTGCAGCAAGTTTACGTTCGTCATACCACACGAAAGTAAGTTAAGCGCCTTCTCTCACGATGAATTTCGCGCAGGATGCCTTCCTCAAACAGCCGCGGAAGCGTGGACCAATGCGGTGACAAACCAGCTGAAAGGATATATACAAAATTCCCGTTTCACAACACACCAACTAACAAACGCGTTCTCTGTGTGATGAGTCGCTGCAGTATTATGTTGCAGTGACGCAGTATTAAATATTGCCCAAATTTCCGCAATTTTAGCTAATAGCGGCCAAAATATCACGCGCGCAGCAGACACTCGCCGCTTTGACGCGGCTTCCGCCGCGGAGAAAGCCCACGGGTCCGGCACCGCAGCGCCGCGGCGCGGAAGTTCACCGCAAAAGGCCCTCGCTCCTCCCATGTATTCGCGCGGCGCTTTGGACACTCCCCCTATTCTAGGTCACTCTAGTGTTAGTGTTGCCAGAGTCATGGTGTTGCCATGACGACGCATACCGTGTGCGCCGCCATTCTGCCGTTCGAGTCTCTGAATCCCAGCCGTCAGGATAGTGACTGAAGGGACGTTTGGCGCTGCCAGCGCTGACGTCATGAATTAAGGCGTCCTATGGGAGGTATACGGAGTAACCTCCCCCTGCTAAAACGATCTTATTTAATGCCTAAAAATCCGGCCTCTAGTGATCGCATTTGTCATTCTCACCGCTGTCGACGGAGCCAGTTGAACAAGGTTGCGCTGTGCGTTAGCTACGTTTGACGTCTTTCAATGTTTCCCTAGGTGCCACTATAAATTTCGAAGTAAAACTTCGATAGCATGTCGGAATATTTTAAAAATTAGAAAACTGTAATAACCAGCATTGTTGGCAGTATACATCCTTTATATCATAACATTTAGCGCAAGCAGAAGAATAAGAAAAAAAAATTAAAACCCACGCTGGAGTTCGCAAAGCACGGTTCTATAAGGAGTCTTTTTCGTTACGCATAAAAACGATATGTTTCGCATCCTCCAAACCAATATGCATCCAACCCCGCTGAAGTATAATCGCTTTAATGCAGAAGGATATTCGGCAAAGCGTAAATTTTGTCAAGAAAGGGCGGACCTAGGTCATGTTATTTTGGGCATGCCCTCAGGCGCCCCGACAGGGCCGAAAAAATCCAAAATGAGAGGCAGTGGGAGACAGCGGCTGACCTTGTTGCTCAGTACGGTTCCTGACGACCAACTCATCACCGTCCAGCAGGCCGAGGATGCCGCCAGAGCCCAAGCGCTTCAGGCCGCGCTTCCCATCAATCTGCTGGCAAAAAAAAGTCATTTCTCTCTGTCTCTCTCTCTTTCGAACGCTCGCGACCATTTTGCCAAGCCGCCGCTGGCGCTGTCGTCGTGCAGTAATGCGGTGAACGGCGCATGTGCACTCTATAGACTATTATTCACGTGGGTTTCGGTGCCACCATATTGGGCTGTTAAGCTTGCCGTTTTGTATCTTTTACAACTGACGAGCAGTGCTTCGGTAGACGCATATGCACGAAAACGGGTGGATTGGGGCATTCGACGTTTCATGACTTCATTAATTCATTATGTTTACAGTTACACCTTGATTGTGTACTGTATCGCTGGTCTGGCGTCATCGACGTGTACCCAGGTGGGATAGGTTTTGCTTTAAAATGTGTGGTTTCGTTGCTAACAAAGTTAGCTGTGAGACAGCGCTGGTGTTCGTGTTCCTCCTTCTCCTCTGTGTTTCGTCGTTTGCGCTGAAAACCACTCATCATTAATTCATGTTGCGATGCAAAACAATCCCCTTACAGCCCAAAGTGGCGGTGCTCATATGTCTTACGTAAAATCATCTATAGGGGAAAGAATGTCACAACTTAAAAGAGGCCCTGCAACACTTTTAGGGTAATCATCGAATGCCTTAATTAAAGGAGTTGATTGCCTCTCGAACTGGCTGCCACTGAAATTTTTAGAATCCCTAAAGTGCGAGCGAAGTTACATGGACTTGTTGCACGCTTTAAGCGCTTTCTCTCTCTCTCCTTTCGTACCAGCGAGCGCGCTGAAAGCTACACAGGGGCGGGGGCATGACAATGTGATATGAATAAGCTACCTCCGTTCGTGAGCGCACGTCATGACTTCGACCACATTCTTTTCTCTTTTTTTCGAACGCGCAGCTTACTTTCAGTGTGATCGCGAGCGCGAGTGCGGCCCGTGGCGCCATCCCGCGGCGGCCGCAGTAACTATGCGCCTCATGATGCTCAAAGCAGCCAATGGCCGTAGACTTCGGGTTTATGGCGTGGTCATTTGGGTTGATTACATCAATTGTCGAAAGAGCTGCAGCGCGGGATTTCTAGCTTAATTTGAGAATTGTATATTTCGGGCAGAGTGTTGAGCTGTGATGTTTGGCTCACGTGTTCCAAGGAGCCTCGACAACCGATCGGCAGCGTTTCCTGACCATGCTCGAAAAGTTCTGCTGGGGCCTTTTAAGAAAAACAGCATAAGCTCCACTAAAAGTCATTGTTGTCCCTGCATCCAGACTTGATGACGTCATCATGACGCCACATGTCGCCAAATTGACGCCACATAAGGAGCCGTGACGTGATGACTTCATCACAAAATATTGTCGCGTGGCCACTGATGCGCCGGTCTCGGAGGCACTGCAAAACCACGGTGGGTTCGGAAACTACGGAGGGGGGATCGATCAAATTGACTGAGATGAAAAAGGTGGAGTTCGCGGTCGAGTCGTCTTACGCAAAGGCACAAGGATCTTTGTGACTGTTTTGTGCAGCGCTCACAAAATGGAACATGACAATTTGGGGCCACGTAATGACCGCATTTTGGTTACCATCGTCTTTAGTTCGGGTCATACTGGGTAATATCGACTCGGTCAGATTCGTAGCGACATAGAGCGGTTATCTCGAGCGATTGCGCGTACCAGTCCTTTGCTTTGGATTGTAAGACTGATTTCTGAATAATTTACTGTTCTTTTACTGCTGAACTATGTAACCTATTTAAATTACCAATGTTAGGTATGCATGTTAATTGCTATTTACCTATGTATGAATTGTACCTACATTTTCATTGTAAAATTGCCGTATTTAGATTTCTTTGTTTCGTTTTAAGTGTACCAGCCCCTGTTAAAACCCATTTAAGCGGTTGAATAAAATAAAAAATAAATATTGATACTAAACAAATTGATGTCGCGTTTGACTCGATAACCCTCCCCACCTCCCTCTAGCGCACGCCTATGCGAATGCACGTTTCCGAATTGAGCTTCCATCAAAATACAACCGCTGCGGCGAGGAGTAAAACCTATCACCTCAAACTCGGCAGGGAAAGTTGTTCGTTTAAGAGTTACCCTGACTCCACTGACGTCATCTTGTACGCCTGGTGTTTGTTAAAAGCGTGTTGTAGTGGCCTCGCTACTTTTGAAATCACGTTTAAATACCACGTTCCAACGTGATGTTCTACCTGTCGTCTACTTTCCAGTTAGATGTCCGAATTATAATGCCATTACTTGCCCATTTCCTGTTCAGTGAAGTTCGCTGGCGGTTTTGGCAAGTGAAGTGCAGAAAGAGAAAACGCAACGGTGGCGCCATCTCTCCATGTTTGGCCGAAGCGACGTGCGGCGGAATGAGACGCTGCGCGCGCTTTCTGTCGACAGGCGGCGCGCCATGGTTTCTTTGCGGCCGGCTAAAACTCTGGCGAGAAGTACGCTCAGGCTATCCAGCGGCCGTGGCTCAGGCAACTGAGTAGCCGTAAAGGGTCTAATTGCGACGATATCTGCAGCGGAGTGGTGGTTAGAGGCTTCGTGAGTTGGTACTGCATGCATTACCCAGCGGAGCATGAAAAATGAAGAACACCTGCCGCGGCTTAGCTTACGAGAAAAAAAATTAAGGCAGCTTCCCTAGACTAGGGCCAAGCCTGAAGGAAGTCCGGAGCTGCGCGGCCTGCTTTGTTTATCTCTTTCTGTCATGTGTTTTTTCTGTCTTCGTCTGTGGTTATTTTTACTTCTTTTTCTTTTTTCCTCTATTTCTTTCTCTTTCTCGCTGTCTTCTTTCTTGCCTTTACGTTTCTCGCTTCCTTTTCCGTTCTATGTTTCTTTTTCTTTGATTCTTTTTTTCTTTTTCTGTCTTTATTTCACTATTCCTCTTTTTTTCTCTGCTATTTTTTACTCTCTCCTCACCCTCACGCCCTGTTCCCACCCTATTGCTATACTATTGTCACGTGGTCGTGACGTCGAAGAAGACAGCAGTCGGCGTTTGCAGGATGAAACTGTTTATTTAGCCGAACTTGTGGCCGGAAAATGAGAACTAGAGCTACAGCAATACACGCTGTACAATGATAGCGGCGAACAGGGCGTCGTCCGTCGATCAACTGACAAGCGGTCAATCGCGTCGGCTTTTATACAGGCGGTATCGAACTTTCCAGCAATATCGCTGGTGGCGGCGTTATCTCTAGACAAAGCTGGAACATTCGCGTGCGGGGCGCAATCTTAACAGAACGATCTACTATAGACGTGAAGCTTCTCGAACAATGCTTCGCGGACAGCGTCGAGCGTTGATAACCGTCCCTGCCGATCAAACCCGAATACATCAAGACAAGACAAGAATTGGGCGTGGCATTGCCCTCCTCTGAAAAAGCATCGTCCCGATGCTTGTGAAAGAAGATAGAAGAGAGAAAAAAAACAAGTGCATACAAAAATAACTTACAATAACAAAGGAAGAAAAATAGAGTCCCCAGGTTCGCTAACGCGCAAAAAACGGCTTAAGGCGCACGACATGGACGACTTCAGGTCGTGCGCGGCGTCACTGGGAGTTCGTAATGCTGTCCGGGATCACCTCGTAGTCAAGAGCGCCGAGGTGTCGAAGAACCTTGTATGGCCCGAAGTATCGCCGAAGGAGTTTTTCGCTAAGCCCACGTCGGCGTATCGGCGTCCAGACCCAAACACGGTCGCCGGGCTGGTATTCCGCGAAGCTTCGTCGAAGATTGTAGCGACGGCTGTCGGTGTGCTGCTGGGTCTTGATGCGCAGGCGGGCGAGCTGTCGAGCTTCTTCGGCACGTTGTAAGTAAGCGGCGGCATCGAAGTTTTCTTCGTCGGTGACGTTGGGTAGCATGGCGTCGAGCGTCGTCGCCGGGCTCCTTCCGTAGACCAACTTGTACGGCGTCATCTGCGTCGTTTCTTGGACGGCCGTGTTGTATGCGAAGGTCACATACAGAAGGATGGCATCCCACGTCTTGTGTTCGACGTCGACATACATAGCCAACATGTCGGCGATGGTCTCGTTTAGCCGCTCGGTCAGGCCATTTGTCTGTGGGTGGTACGCTGTGGTCCGGCGGTGGCTTGTTTGGCTGTATCTCAGTATTGCCTGAGTTAGGTCAGCAGTAAACGCCGTACCTCTGTCGGTGATGAGAACTTCTGGGGCGCCATGACGCAGGACGATGTTCTCAACGAAGAACTTCGCTACCTCGGCGGCACTGCCTCTAGGTAGGGCCCTCGTCTCGGCGTAGCGGGTGAGGTAGTCTGTAGCTACGACGATCCATTTGTTTCCGGTATTGGACGTCGGGAACGGCCCCAGTAAGTCCATCCCGATTTGCTGGAATGGCCGTCGAGGTGGCTCGATAGGCTGCAGAAGTCCGGCTGGCCTAGTGGGCGGTGTCTTGCGTCGCTGACAGTCCCGGCAGGTCTTCACGTAACGAGTGACGTCGGCGGAAAGGCGCGGCCAGTAGTACTTCTCCTCAGGGGCGTAGGCAGAAATTTTTTTCGGGGGGGGGGGGGCACCTCCTTGATCTGTAGTGGAGACGAGCAGGCAGATGTGGTCGAGTGTCATTTTCTGCTCTGTATGCTATGGCAAAAAAAAATTTCGGGGGGGGGGCACGGGCCCGGTGTGCCCTAACGTGGCTACGCCCCTGCTTCTCCTGTATTCTTGCTAGCGTGGTGTCCAGCCGTCGGGTCGTCGTGCAGAGCCTGGAGGACCTCTGGCCGCAATGTCGAGGGTATCACGAGAACGCAATCGGCTCGAAGCGGTGAGAAGTTCTTCTTTAGGAGAACACCGTTGCGCAAGAAAAATGACGCCAGTCCCCGCGTGAATACCTTCGGAACAACGGTGGTCCTGCCCTCGAGGTATTCCACAAGGCCCCTGAGTTCTGGATCCGTTCGCTGTCGTTCGGCGAAGTCGTCGGCACTTATGATTCCCAAGAAGGAGTTGTTCTCCTTGTCGTCCTGCGGCGGTGGGTCGACGGGGGCGCGAGACAGGCAGTCAGCGTCGGAGTGTTTCCTTCCGGACTTGTAAACGACGGTAATGTCGAATTCTTGAAGTCGTAGGCTCCACCGTGCGAGGCGACCTGAAGGGTCCTTCAAGTTAGCTAGCCAACACAATGCGTGGTGGTCGCTCACAACTTTGAAGGGCCTGCCGTAGAGGTAGGGGCGAAACTTGGATGCAGCCCAGATGATCGCTAGGCACTCCTTTTCTGTTGTGGAATAGTTCGTTTCTGCCTTTGATAGCGACCGGCTAGCATAACTGATGACCCTTTCCTGCCCGTCTGTCTTCTGCACAAGGACGGCGCCGAGTCCTACGCTGCTTGCGTCGGTGTGGATTTCCGTATCGGCGTATTCGTCGAAATGTGCTAGTATCGGAGGCATCTGAAGGCGTCGTTTCAGTTCTTCAAATGCTTCGATTTGCGCCGTTTCCCACTTGAATGGCACGTCGGTCTTCGTGAGGTGAGTTAGCGGTTCGGCGATTCGTGAAAATTCCTTGACAAAGCGCCTGTAGTAGGCGCACAAGCCGAGAAAACGGCGCACGGCTTTCGTGTCGGTGGGGGGCGGGAAGGCAGCGATGGCAGCTGTTTTCCGCGGGTCTGGGCGAACACCACCCTTGCTGATCACGTGACCTAAAAACAGCAGCTCCTCGTATGCAAAGCGGCACTTTTCAGGCTTCAAGGTGAGGCCAGAAGTCTTGATTGCTTGTAGTACAGTGTCAAGGCGCCGGAGGTGTTCGTCGAAGCTTGAGGCAAACACAATGACGTCGTCCAAGTACACAAGGCAAGTCTGCCACTTCAATCGAGCCAGCACGGTGTCCATAACGCGCTGGAACGTCGCAGGTGCCGAGCAAAGACCAAAGGGCATAACGTTGAACTCGAAGAGGCCGTCTGGTGTTATAAAGGCAGTCTTCTCTCGGTCTCTCTCGTCGACTTCGATTTGCCAATAGCCGGTCTTGAGGTCCATCAACGAAAAGTACCTGGCGTTGTAGAGTCGATCCAGGGTGTCGTCTATCCGTGGGAGAGGGTAGACGTCCTTCTTCGTGATTTTGTTCAGGCGGCGATAATCGACGCAGAAGCGTAGGGTTCCGTCTTTCTTCTTCACTAACACCACGGGTGACGCCCATGGACTCTTCGACGGCTGGATGATGTCGTCGCGTAGCATTTCGTCGACTTGTTTCTTTATGGATTCGCGCTCTCGCGTTGAAACTCTGTACGGGCTCTGCCGTAGTGGCCTGGCATTTTCCTCTGTTATGATGCGATGTTTTGCGACTGGGGTCTGGCGGATTCTTGACTATGACGAAAAGCAGTCCCTGTATTTCAAGAGCAGGGTTTTGAGCTGTTCTTGTTTATGCTTCGGAAGGCTAGGATTAACGTCGAAAACTGGTTGAGAAGCTTGGTTCGTCGGTGTTGGCTCGGAAGAATCGGCGATGGCGAAAGCCATCGATGTAGCCGTGATTTCTTCGATGTAGGCGACTGTCGTGCCTTTGTTTACGTGCTTATACTCGTTGCTAAAATTTGTGAGCATCACTGTTGCTTTGCCTCCCCGCAACTCTGCTATTCCTCTTGCGACGCAAATCTCGCGGTTAATCAACTGGTGCTGGTCGCCTTGAATGACGCCTTCCAGGTCTGCTACTTTCTGAGAGCCGACGGAAATGCCACGCCCACTTCTTGTCTTGTTTTGATGTATTCGGGTTTGACCGGCAGGGACGGTTATCAACGCTCGACGCTGTCCGCGAAGCATTGTTCGTGAAGCGTCTCGAACAATGCTTCGCGGACAGCGTCGAGCGTTGATAACCGTCCCTGCCGGTCAAACCCGAATACATCAAAACAAGACAAGAAGTGGGCGTGGCACTATACTATTCGAGGCTATACCATGCTTTGCTAGCGTGCCTGGATAGCCGAGCGGTCACGACGCTCGCCTTCGGATCGCGGGCACGCGGGTTCGAATCCCACCTCGCGATGAACTTCTCTGCTTAGCATGATTATAGAAATGTCAAGTATATTTACCAAAGTGTTACACCGCGGGAGTATAGGAGAGCCAGCCAAACCTGTCCAAGAGAAGTGAACTCGCTCACTCCTCAGCACTGGTATCTCGACCCCCGAGAGCTGGTAATCTCAAATTAAGGAAACAGCACTGTGCCAGCAACCGCATCACTTTTTACTGATCCCTTCCCTTTCGATTCGAGTACGGGCAGTGCTTCTTGGGGATCAGGCGGTTACTACGCGTACAGCCGAAGGCTCGTCCAAAGGTCTGCGAGCTCTTGGCGACGACGTGGCAGCGGTAGCGGGCGCTTGGTTCTCCCTTGGCGCACATGCCAGCGCAGGCTGAGATGAAGAAAAGCATGTCTTCGCTCAGGAATTCCGTCCCGGGAAGTGCAAGCAGCTGGCCCACCTTCGCAGAAAAAAAAATAAATCTATATTCTACGACACTATCACACAGCAGTTCCGCAATGCACTTACGTTATGGGATACACAAGCTGTCGATAAGTGTTTATGCTAACGAAACAATGTAACTGTTAAAGGAATACAGTAAATAAAGCATGCGTTACACCACGCACGGCTCTACTCATTAAGTTTTGAATATTACATAAACATTTAATACAAGTAATACACCTCAACATTGAAATCACTTCAGCATGTGCATCCCTGGTAACAGGCGAAATATCGAGCAGGTATTCAATCTCTTGCCAATGTTGCCATACATTCTGCAACATGCCTGTTGATTGTCCCAGTAGCATCCCTGGTGCGTTGTTTTAATGTCTCAATATAAGGAACTGCTGTATCCTACACAATAGCTTTCACATACCATCAAAGGAAGAAATCTAAATGGGACATCGGGGACCATGGAATTAGTAGAGGCATACGTGGTATAACGAGTTTCATTTACTGTATTCTTTTAAGTGCCACATACTTTGGTTATCAGGGTAAACATTCATGGAAACCTTGTACATAAACTAACCATGCTGTCGAATAGAAGTGCGAGTGTAAATAGCACATTAATTTGTCTAGACAAACTATAGTGCTATTTACACTCGCACTCCCAAGTATGATATTGTTTTGTAGGCCATAACATGCACCGCTATTGGCGGTTCGCACTACGCTCTCTTTGCGTCTCTCCGCGCTGTAAGGCAAGTAGTTAACAAAACATCGGTGAGTGTGGTGATCCCCAGGCGATATGCATGGTGTGTCCGAGCGATGCAAGAAACATGCTGTGTTGAAACTTGCCCCTGCCGAAGCGACGGTACGCGATGAACACTGCGAGCGCCTGCAGCTTCGGTATATCTCAAAAGCGGCACAACCGCAAGCTGCTTCTACATCGAATGATGACCGGCGAGGGTGACGCTGGCGTATAGGCGCCAATAGGTGGTGTGATGAAGCAACTTGAAAGAGTGCGAGTGTAGCAGACGACAGCGCTGCATTGCCTAAAAGATGACAAAAATGAAGGGACATTGAAGCTCACGCATCGAAAGAAAAGAAGAGAAGGCGCTCGCGCAGAACGGAGCTGTTGGAACGGCGAGCCGACAAGACGAAGCGAGAGAGCCCAGGGCGAACCCGCAACTACGCGCGAGGTTCGGAAGGCCGGGTTCCTGTCTTCGAGCCGCTGACGTCCTCGGGGCACGGCGTGTCGGCGTGACCCGGCACGAGTTCTGGGTGAGGCCTCCTGCGGACATCTCAGGCATGGCGAGCGTCCTCGAGACCCCGGAGCTGCTGACCATGTCCAGCGAGCCGACGTCGATGACGGTGTGCGGCCACGCCTAGTCCTGGTGATGCCTTCTGCAGCGGGACGCTGACTCGTGTACCCAAGCGACGACTGCACCACGAGCACGCAACGAGTTCCACTTCAAGGCACCGGGCTGCGGCACAGACTTGTGAGACTGCCTGCTCCTTTTTTGTTATGTTTGCGAACCGCCTGCACGACGTCTAGTTACTGTGTTTGTAATGTGTGTCTCTCGATGAATATAACTTACTTTTGTGTTCCGCACTGTCTCCATCTTCCTCGCGTCACACGCCTTGCGACGTGACTAACCTCACCATCACATATCTGGCGTCCGCGAGACAGGACTGCTCTTGTTCCATCTAAGAAGAGCATCACATCGCATATGTGTGTGTGACGGTCGATGATGGAGGCAGATAAGCTGACGGCAATCGGAAAGGAGTTAGGGTTGAGCGGCTCAGCACTAAAAGAGTGGATGGACCAAGAACGCGCACGCGAAAAAGAGGCACGTGACGCTCGTCTAGCTGAACGCAATGCCGCGAAAGAAGCCGAGGCGGAGGCAGTCGCTAGATTAAAGGCAGAGAAGGAAGTTCTAGAGCTGAAGTTAAAGTTGCATGAGTTAGGTGCGACAGCAGGTAGAACAACTACTGGGCAGCTTCCCGAGGCTGTACCCGTAGGCACCACGCAGAGCTACCAAAGTCCACATAAGCTCATCCCCGCCTTTAACGCTGAACGCGATGAGCTGGACGCATATATACAGCGGTTTGAGCGCGTCGCTACGAGCCAAGACTGGCCACAAGACAAATGGGCCCTATCACTAAGCCTTTGCTTGACCGGAGAGGCCTTAAGTGTTGTAGGTAGGATGGCACCCGAGCATGCCATGGACTACGCGACGTTGAGGAAAACGCTACTACAACGCTTTAGGTTCACCGAAGAAGGCTATCGAACAAAATTTCGATCAGCGAAACCGGACAATTCTGAAACGGGCACGCAGTTTGCCGGGCGTTTATTAGGTTATTTTGACCATTGGCAAGAAATGGCCAAAACAGAACGGACCTACGACGCTCTACGAGACAAAATCGTCTCCGAACAGTTTCTCGCACAATGTCATGAGAAACTCACTGTGTTTCTTAAAGAAAGAAACTGTGAAGGTCTTGATAAACTTGCGGAGGCTGCAGACCACTACCTGGAGGCACAGGGGTTGATTAACCTTGGCAAAGGTCAAGGCGATAACCTGAGCAAGACCCCAGGTCAAACGCGAACGTCTGAGCGGCAAGACGAAAAAGAGAGACCGCAGTGCTTTCTTTGTAACAGAAAGGGTCACAGAGCTGCCGATTGCTGGACCAACACAAAGGATCCCGGCGCAAAGCCACCCTTCTGTGGAAAGTGTCGCCGCACCGGGCATAAGACAGGTGACTGTCCCAAAAAGGCCAACAGCGTTGAGAAGGCCTCGTGCTCTTTACAACAAATAGATGGGACCAAGGCCATTAATTCAGAGTCACGGGCTTCCCTTTGTGTTCCCGATAGTTCGGAGTGCAAGGGAACGCAACCGGCCAAGCTGAATGAAAAATCTATGCCCACAGCCGAAGGTGTACTCGAAGGACATCCCGCTAAGGTACTGCGAGACACGGGATGCGACTCAATCATTGTCAAAAGATCTCTTGTGGCAGATAGCAAGCTGACAGGAAAGATTTCTTCGATCTACCTCTTGGACGGACGGTTGATGAAGCTGCCTGAAGCACATGTGGAGATTATTTCACCTTTTTTCACAGGCCAGACTCGAGCCATCTGTATGGATAGTCCTTTATACGATGTTGTCCTGGGAAATGTGGAAGGCGTTCGAGATGCCCACAATCCTGATAACGACTGGAAGAGCCATATTTACATCCGGAATGCTGCAGAACAGTATTCTGGCGCAGAAAATTCCAGTTCTGCACATGGGCCCTTCTACGCGAAGACTTCGACATCGGCTGCAAGGAAACCAGGTGTCACGACAAAAGTTGCAGCGGTAAACCGACAGACAGGAAAGCCACCTCTACTACCGACACCTGTTATTAACCCCTTGGACATCAGCCCACAGGACTTGAGAACCAAACAAAAGGAAGACAGCAGCCTGCGGAAATGCTTTGAAGCAGTTAACCAAGAGGTCAAGACAAAGTTTGCTGAGATACTGTTCTTTATGAAGGAGGGAATCCTTCATCGCAAGTACACGCTTCGCTCTAAGAGGCAGGTAGATCAGCTTGTGATACCAAGGTGCCTCCGACATTTTGTAATGAAAATGGCCCACGAAGGCATCCTCTCGGGCCATCAGGGAATTAAAAGAACCACCGACCGAGTACTCGAAGAGTTCTACTGGCCAGGGGTTCAATCAGACATCACACGATTTGTTAAATCGTGTGACATATGTCAAAGAACCATTCCTAAGCACTTGGTGGGTCGTGTACCACTCGGCAACACTCCTATAATTGACACTCCATTTAAGAGAGTAGCCATTGATATCGTGGGACCATTATCACCGATGTCAGAGAGCGGAAACAAGTACGTTCTCACAATGGTGGATATGGCAACGCGTTATCCCGATGCCGTAGCACTGCCGAGCATCGAGACGGAGAGAGTTGCTGAGGCGCTCCTGGAGATGTTTTCTCGTGTAGGAGTCCCACGGGAGATAATCAGTGACAGAGGCACATCATTCTTGTCACGTCTAATGAAGGAGCTAAGCCGACTTCTCTCTTTCACACAACTGCCAACAACCCCATATCATCCCATGGCTAATGGCCTTGTAGAGAGGTTCAACGGTACACTGAAGCAGATGATACGAAGAATGTGTCAGGAGAGTCCGAAGAAATGGGACCGATACTTGGCGCCCTTACTCTTCGCTTATCGCGAAGTTCCCCAGTCCAGCTTAGGCTTCTCCCCGTTCGACTTGCTCTACGGCCGTTACGTCAGAGGTCCCCTGGCGATATTAAAGGAATTATGGGCCGCGGATCATCTTGATGATGATATAAAAACATCCTACGGGTACGTAGTTGAAGTGCGGAATCGTCTTGAAGACACCTGCCGTTTAGCCAAGGAGGAGCTTCAGAAAGCGAAGATGGTACAGAAGAAGCATTATGACCGAAAGGCCAGACCACGTCAATTATCCCCTGGAGACAAGGTTTTACTACTTCTCCCATCGGAAACCAACAAATTGATTCTGACGTGGAAAGGGCCCTTTACTGTCCTTGAGAGGAGAAATGATGTCGATTATGTCATTGACCTCGGTTCCAGAAGTACGCTATTCCACATAAACTTACTGAAAAAGTATGAGGAACGGCCGCCTGCACCACCACATGAAGCATCAGCTGTTTGCCAGGCGGATGACACCGAAAGCGACGAGCTACCATGCGTACCATTCCAACGAAAGGAATCGTCTGCCGACGTAAGCATATCGGAGTCACTTTCTCCTACCCAGCACGTGCAAATCACCGATCTACTGAACAGGTACGACAACGTATTTACGGATGTTCCTGGCAAGACGCACCTCGTACAGTGTAAGCTAAGAGTGACCACGGATACACCCGTAAGCATGCGACCGTACCCAATGCCATTTGCTACCCAAGAAGCGGTACAGAAAGAAATAGGAGACATGCTACGACAAGGCATCATAGAACCATCAGAGTCCGCTTACCAGTCACCTGTAGTAGTTGTGAAGAAAAAGGACGGAACGATGCGCTTGTGCATCGATTTCAGGCAACTGAACAAGATTGTCAAAGTCAAAGTCAAAGTTTATTTTTCATTCTGTCGTACAGAAAGAAAGGACTGTGAAAAAAAGCTGTGTTAAACAGCTTGACTAGTTCACAGCCCCATACAAAAAGAAAGCAGAAAATAAATATAAAGTAAAAAGTCGGAGCGGTAGCAGCACCGTGGTAAACATGGCGATATGGTGATATGGCACCTCACGGGCAGTGCCCCACAACAGGGCGTACACATTGCAGTTGTGATTTTAATACATATACGAACCACAGATTGAAAAACGAAATTATTACACTGTGTAGAAAAGATAAACATGATAATGCGATTGTCATCCAGAAACAAAAATATAAGACATATACACTGCATAAAAAGACATTATATAGATTACAACATTATACATTATATAGATTACAACCCTAGAAGTATCTACATGCAAGTGAAAAAAGCAAATATATATCTAAGACTTTTGATTTGGGACTGAGAGAAAAAATATGTAACTGAATGTACTATTGATTTAAAGATCAAGTATTATATTGCAAATAATTCATGGATGTCGTGGTATGAGCAGTTGAATAAGTCAAAACCTTTTAGGTCACAATAATTCAGAAGAGCTGGAAGAGTGTAAGATAAACGCTGTTTGCCGGAGTTTAACCGTGTTTTATCAACCTCCCACTTCTCTCCATGACGGGTGGGGTAGTTTAGATTCCTTGCACGCAGGTTGGCTAGACTGCGTAGATTTTTTGTGTGCCTAATAGTTTCTGATCTGAATTTTCGGCTTAATGCATAATTATATAGCTGGTGCACCTTAATTATTCCTGAGCTACAAAATAAGGGTCTAGTGGATGCCACAAAATGAGCATTGAATATATGCCTAATACATTTTTTCTGAAGCATGTATATTTTATCAACATTAGTAGCCGTCCTTGTACCCCACACCAATTGACAATAGTTTAAACGAGAGTTAAAAAGTGAATGATATAGCAAAAGCTTAATTTTTTTTGGAAGCAAATACCGAATTCGACCTATTACACCTGTTACCTGAGCTAATTTTTGCAAGACATATCCCACATGATAATCCCAGGTCATGTTCTCAAAAAAAATTGTGCCAGGACATTTAAAATTGTCAACAATCTCAATTTTGCGAGTACTCAGTATTATATCTTGGTGAGATGGGATTATTTTGTTCTTCGCTCGAAATATAACAGCTTTTGTTTTGTTTTCGTTAATACGCATAGCAGTTGCTTCTGACCATCTTTCTAGCGTTTTCATTGTTTTGTTACAAGTTTTTATAAGCTCGTTAATGTCATGCCCTGAAAAGAATATACTGGTATCATCGGCATATATGATATATTTAGCCTCGTTGGAAATATTTATGATATCATTAAGATATATGTTAAATAATAGTGGCCCCAATATACTGCCTTGCGGCACACCACATAGCACAGGTTGCACACTGGAGAAAGAGTTGTTTATGCATACAACTTGTCGTCTGCTTGATAGGTAAGAGTCCATAAGCGATAGGGCCTGGCCTCGAATACCATAGCAATGTAATTTATTTAGCAGTATTTTATGATTTACTAAATCAAAGGCCTTGGAAAAATCGACAAAAACGCCAAGAACGAGTGCCTTTTCTTCGAATTTTGTAAGTATGTACTCTTTTTGCTCCAGAAGCGCTAGTTCAGCGGATTTATTTTTTCTAAATCCATACTGAGCAGGCGTAAGTAAATTGTGCTTTTCAATAAAACTTGAAATTCGAGTATGTAGAAGTTTTTCAAAGGCCTTTGAGAACACAGGTAAAATCGAAACCGGTCTATAATTACCTAAATCATTTCGATCGCCTTTTTTATAAAGTACAGTCACTTTTGCCACTTGCATATTGACAGGAAAAACGGACTTCGTTAAACAGACATTAAAAATGTGTGCTAAAATAGGAGCGATAATATCAGAAACTTCCTTAACAGGGCGTATTTTAATTCCATCAACATCACTACTGGTACTATTTTTTATGCCTTTTATTGTTGACGAGACTTCGTGGGCGGTGATAGGAGACAAGTACAGTGACTGAATATTTCGATTTTTAACGTACTCGCAAGCATCATCCGCACTTCCGGTTGTAGTCATATGAGTGAAAAAATTATTAAATGCGTCAGCCAATTCTGACCCATCTACATCTTTGCCGTTTACTTTCAGCTCGGAAACAGGGGCGGTAGTGTGACCACGATGTAGGAGCGTGTTTAATCTAGCCCATAAAACGTCGGAACGATTCCCAGGAACGTCAAGATACGTAGATTGATAGTGTGTTCTCGCGGACCGTAAACATTTTGTAAGTTTGTTGCGATAGCTCTTGAAGGCCGCTAGGTCCTCTGGTAAACGTGTTCGCAGAAAGGTTTGGTAAAGTTTATCTCTTTTTTTCATTTGATCACGCAACTCAGGCGTTATCCAAGGTTTTCGTATTTTACGGTTTAATCTGCGTTCTTTTAGCGGAAAATGCACATGATATGTTCGTTTGAAAATTGCGAGAAATTTATCGTAAGCGTCATCTGCATCTACAATTTTTGTTATATCGGTCCAGTCTATCTGCAATAGACTTTCACGAAATGCACCTAGCGCCTCTTCCGTAATTGATTGAAACATGATAGTCCGGGGCTTTGTTGTATATTGTGTCATTAGCGCTGCACATAAAAATATCGGAAGATTGTCACTGATACAATACGACAGAACACCCGACCTAATATTTATCTCGAGCAAATTTGTGATAAAAAGATCAAGAACTGACTCGCATTCAAGGGTCACTCTGGTGGGTACTGTAATTGTGTTCATGAAGCCATTAGACGTAATGACAGCATTAAGGTCACGAGAAATAGAGCTGGTAGATCCAACGTCAATGTTGAAATCTCCTCCAGCAATAAGTATATGCTTATTTTCCGTCATATATGCCAGGAATTGATCATAAAAACCGAGAAACGCGGCATTATCACCATGTGGTGGTCGATAGCAAACTGAAAACACGGTGTTGTTGGCACGAACACAAAGCACTTCATAATCAGGGGTAGTCCGAGTAAAGCAATCCAACAATTCACATTGAATGGTATCAGATATTAACAGAGCAACGCCCCCACCACGACCACTCTGGCGGTTTAAATAAAATGTCCTGTAACCAGAGAGCTTAAATATATCCATTTCATTACTGCTCCACGTTTCAGTGAGCATTATGGCCGAGTATTTGAATGAAAACTCGGTGAAAAACTCTTCCAGGCACGATACCTTATTTCTTATCGACCTAGCATTTAAGTGCACACATGTACATGAATTACGAGGTAGCTGACATACAACATCATTCAGGTCATTTGGTAGGTAATAGCGGTGAGAACTCATGCTGATTATTTTTACAAAGTAGCACAACCGGGATTAGGTAATCTAAAGTCGATGAAGGTCATCATAGCTCCGAATTTGAACCGCACGTGCCCCCGTCGTCTTCCGCACAAGAACTTTACCGTGACTGTACCAAACATATTCGTAGCTCTTATCCCTAGCTACGTTCTTCGATTCCTTGAGCAGTTCCCTGCAGTGCCGAGTCAGATTTTCTTGGACAAAAACAGCTGAGTCAGACTGCTTCAAGTTTCTTTTCTTTGCTAACCATGAATCTCTAGTCTGCTGTTGAGCAAAGCGAACAATTATTCCTGGTATTTTCTCCGGTTTGGCTGGAAGTCTGTGGACAGACACTACCTCTGATGCCTCCAGGTGAGGGACTCTGAGCTTGTCAGCGACTGTGTTTAGCGATTCTATCAGATTCTCATTTGGCCCTGCAGGGACTCCGTGAATTTCCCAGTTCAGCCTTCTGTTTCTGTACTCCAATTCATTTATCTGTCGCTCTAGCTCACTGTGTGTGGTTTGGCGAGAAGCCTCTCTTTCCTCCAGTTCCGCCACCTGCTTTCGTAGTTCTTTAAGTTCGTTGTCTTGGCGACTGATTGTTTTTTCAAAATCATCAAACTTGTTCGACATGAACCTCAGGCTCTGCTCCATCCCATCAACCTTTTCTGTCAACAGCGGAAGACTTGCAAGTTTTTCACTAATGGAAGCAAGAATAGCTTTCATATCTGATACCTCTAGGCTGTTATTCTGGGCTGAAGCTGAACCCCCATTACGGCAAGGTGGACACCGCCATGCTTCCTTCTGGGCAGCATTTTTCGCCTTGAAAGACTTTTCTGCAATTCCTGCACACTTTCCGAGATGATACATGCCACTGCACTCGCTACACCCCACAGAAACACACTCAGCAGATATAGGCAGATGGCATGATGAACACAATGTCGACATTGCAAAAAACAAGAGGCCTGCGGCAGCGGCGGCACTATACAGGAAACAACAAAAAGTGGTTGAACTCTAATGACTGACCTGCGACAACGTAAAATCAGTTCCGAGGTTAGCAGTGCTCGCAGGGTGCCGCCGCCGCTGCCGAAATGACACCACCGCAGGAAAGACGCTTTTTATCTTCCTTCGTTTCGTCAGAGTGGCGCCTGCGCAGTGGTACCGAAGCGCACAGCGATGCAAATCAGGCTGGACGAAGTCAACAGAGCTGTCAAATGCGCGCACAGACGATCCTTTTTAGCAGCTGAGTACGATGGCGGTCCCTCCACGGGCCCGCAGGGCAGGCACCGCTATAGCGTAGGTTCCTGCGACAACGTAAAATCAGTTCCGAGGTTAGCAGTGCTCGCAGGGTGCCGCCGCCGCTGCCGAAATGACACCACCGCAGGAAAGACGCTTTTTATCTTCCTTCGTTTCGTCAGAGTGGCGCCTGCGCAGTGGTACCGAAGCGCACAGCGATGTAAATCAGGCTGGACGAAGTCAACGGAGCTGTCAAATGCGCGCACAGACGATCCTTTTTAGCAGCTGAGTACGATGGCGGTCCCTCCACGGGCCCGCAGGGCAGGCACCGCTATAGCGTAGGTTCCTGCGACAACGTAAAATCAGTTCCGAGGTTAGCAGTGCTCGCAGGGTGCCGCCGCCGCTGCCGAAATGATAACGAGTCAATGGTAGTCAATGATAACGAGCCTATACCCCGTGTGGACATCATCTTTGGTCAACTTGGACAGGCGAAATACTTCTCAAAGTTTGACTTCGCTAAGGGCTACTGGCAGGTTCCCATGGATCAAGACTCCAAACCAATGACAGCTTTCGCTACAGCATCAGGGCTGTATCAGTTTAGATTCATGCCGTTTGGTATCAAAACCGCCCCGGCTGTGTTTAACCGCCTTATGAGGAAAGTGGTAGCAGACATACCACACGTTTATTACTACTTTGACGATGTGCTCATTGCTACTGAATCCTGGGCTGAACATGTGGCTATACTTGAGTCGTTTCTCAAGCGAGTAAGGGAGGCTGGTTTGACCATTCGGCCAACAAAGAGTGAGATTGGCCAGGAGTCAGTCAAATTTCTCGGTCATCTCGTTGGGCAAGGCGTCATTCGACCACAGGTCGAAACACTCGACAAAATACAGGCTGCGAAGCGCCCACAAACTAAAAAAAAAGTACGCTCGTTCTTGGGTCTTACAGGTTATTACAGAGATTTCGTGCACAACTACTCTGAAGTCTCCTTCCCACTGACCGAATTGACAAAGAAGAGGGCCCCTAACAAAGTTCTTTGGGGAGAACGAGAACAGAAATCATTTGATGGACTCAAGATTTTGCTATCTACGCCGCCTATTCTGAAAGCACCTGATTTTTCAAAACCTTTTGTACTCCGCACCGATGCATCATCGAGAAGTGTAGGTGCCATACTCATGCAGCGTCATGAAGGAATACTGCACCCAGTGTCATACGCAAGCCGCAGACTGCAACCACGCGAAGCTGCTTACTCTACAGTGGAGCGAGAGGCTCTGGCTCTTACGTGGGCGGTCCGAAAATTTCATATCTACTTATTCGGCCGCACGTTCATTCTACAGAGTGACCACAAACCGCTTGTGTACATCAAGTCGGCCAAGCATGTAAACAGCCGCGTGTTACGGTGGAGCCTCATACTTATGGAGTACGACTTTTCGGTCGAGTACATAAAAGGCAGCGAAAATGTAGGCGCAGATTATATCAGCCGTTTACCAACTCCGTGAGCAACGTCTACATAAAGACTCGGTGCTTAGTGGTATTAATGTCATGTGGTGTCAACCTTGCAGTGCAATACTGTACATGTATCATGACGGTTTAGTTTTGTGACTTGTTTCTAGTTTTTTTTTCTTCTGTTGTGTACTTTTGTGAACAAATGTGCCGAGTGTGCGGGGCTCGGAACTGCTGTGCTGTGCAGTGGTGCGTACGTGCGTGTTTCCGTCTGCGAACCAACGTGTCCCCAATGCCTTCAAGTTCTTCTACCGGAAGAACTTTCTTAAGTGGGGGGTGATGTGATGAAGCAACTTGAAAGAGTGCGAGTGTAGCAGACGACAGCGCTGCATTGCCTAAAAGATGACAAAAATGAAGGGACATTGAAGCTCGCGCATCGAAAGAAAAGAAGAGAAGGCGCTCGCGCAGAACGGAGCTGTTGGAACGGCGAGCCGACAAGACGAAGCGAGAGAGCCCAGGGCGAACCCGCAACTACGCGCGAGGTTCAGAAGGCCGGGTTCCTGTCTTCGAGCCGCTGACGTCCTCGGGGCACGGCGTGTCGGCGTGACCCGGCACGAGTTCTGGGTGAGGCCTCCTGCGGACATCTCAGGCATGGCGAGCGTCCTCGAGACCCCGGAGCTGCTGACCATGTCCAGCGAGCCGACGTCGATGACGGTGTGCGGCCACGCCTAGTCCTGGTGATGCCTTCTGCAGCGGGACGCTGACTCGTGTACCCAAGCGACGACTGCACCACGAGCACGCAACGAGTTCCACTTCAAGGCACCGGGCTGCGGCACAGACTTGTGAGACTGCCTGCTCCTTTTTTGTTTTGTTTGCGAACCGCGTGCACGACGTATAGTTACTGTGTTTGTAATGTGTGTCTCTCGATGAATATAACTTCCTTTTGTGTTCCGCACTGTCTCCATCTTCCTCGCGTCACACGCCTTGCGACGTGACTAACCTCAGCATCACAGGTGGATAGCAAAACGGTGCGTCGTCTGCTACAGACTTCCGGTTCACGGAACCTACAAGGCTCAGCTCTTCGCTGCTTCAAGTTGTGTGCGGTTCAGTGTAGTCGGGGAGGAGGCAAGATAACTGGTAACAACCGCGTCGCAGAAAGTACGTGTTTTGTCCCCGATTACACTGAACGGCACACACCTTGAAACAGCGAAGAGCTAGGCATCGAACCGGAAGACGTCACTTTGCTATCCACCTATTAACAGTACGAAAGACCTCTTTTTCATGACATGACAAAATCCCGATGACGGCAACCAGTGCAGCGGTGCCTCGCCTCTCGCCAAGCCACCCGATGTTGCATTCTTGAGTGGTTCTTCTTAACCTTTAAAGCATAGAAAAGAGCGCCCGCGATCGGACGCGCATTTTACGCACGGATAGTGGTACATTTTACTTTTTTATTCTTAGCTTGTTCTTATAGCCCTAGACCCAGGCCCGTAGCCAGTGGGGGGGGGGGGGGGGGCTGAAATTTTTATGATACATGGTGCTTTACCAAAAATAAATAATGAAAACCGGCGTTTTTCTCAAGTAGTCACGGTTTTCAGCAAGTGCCCCCCCCCAAAAAAAAAAAAAATTCCTGGCTACGGGCCTGCCTAGACCTATAAGTATGCTGTCACTACAAGTTGTCTTTCAACCGCTAACTATGCTTGCATGCACAGGTAAGTCAATAGGTATGCTATCATAGGTCCCTGAACTATGCCAGCACAGTTACTTAATGGGGTTATCAGTAACTGTGCTGCATACAGCACACGTATCCATGCTGGCCAGCCTTGTAAGGGGCTTCCAAGTAGACTGTACAGCACGCGTAATTGTGCTAGCATTCCTAATCACTACAAAACATCTATACGCTGGCACACTTCAATATATATGCCATCGCTGGGTCTTCTCAGTGAATACACAATTAAGTGTGCTGTCAGAGAACACTTTTTATCGCATTCTTGTGGTGAAGGCGGTAAAAAATTAACTGTTCTTGAATCACCAACAGATGCTCGCGGGCTTCTCTCCATGCCTTTCCGCTGTTCCCAGCGACCATCGTGACGTCAACTGCCTGATTGGGTACTGCACGAGCAACGAGCAACAGACGCTGTCGAGTGGGAGAACCTGTTCATCTGCTAGCAGATGCGCGTGCTCCCTTCTCTCCTCACACGGCGAGGAGGCGCACTTGGAGAGGGGGAGAGACGAGCCGATGAACAGAGCGTAGGCAAGAAAAAAAAAACGCACCACGCTTCGATTATCAAACGCAAGCGTTTATCAAACTCTGCTAGCGTTCGCTACAGACTCGTGCACGACTGCAACGCCCCAACTAAATTTCGACCTCTGGGTGGCTTAGGGGCGTTTTAAGGACATTTTTCCATAATAAGGCGAAAGCCTTAGACGCTTTATCAAACGCAAAAGTTGATCGGCGGTGCCTTGAACAGGAGCATTGCAAAAAGTCATCACGTGATGGCGTCACCGTATCACTTCGTCGTGACGTCACTATGACGTCACATGACGGGATTTCACATTATGTCGTCATCGCATGATATTGTCACGTGGTCGTGACGTCGACGAAGACAGCAGTCAGCAGGTCCGAGGTGAAACTGTTTATTTGGCTGAACTTGTGGCCGAGAAACTGATAGCCAAACTACAGCAATTCACTGATAGCGGCGGACAGAACGTCGACCGTCGATCAACTCGCAAGTGGTGAGGCGCGTCGGCTTTTATACAGGCGCTATCGAACTTTCCAGCGATATCGCTGCTTGTTGCGCATGTTCTAGAATAAGCTCGAGCGTTCGCGTCTTGCGCGCAATCTTAACTAAACGATCTACTAATCTCGTGAAGCTTCTCGAACACTGAGGCGCGGTTCGCGCTGAGCGTCGCTGGCAGTCTTTGTGGGCGAAAACGGAATACAACAAAAGTGATAATAAGGAACGCACGTGGCAATGCCCCCCTCTGAAAAAGCATCGTCCCGATGCTTAAAACAGAACATGGGGGGGGGGCTTATGGTCAATGTATGCAACAATAAATAGCAAAAAAAGAAAGTACAAAAAACAATAATCGCAAGCAAGAAAGTACAATAATAAAGGAAAAGTACAGCCTTCAGATCACTAACGCGCGTAATACGGCTTGAGGCGCACGACATGGACGACTTCAGGTCGTGCACGGCGCCGCTGAGAGTTTTTTTATTATTTTATTTATTTTATTTCAGTATACTGTCAACCCCAAATGGGGTTTTTACAGGAGTGGGTACATTTAGAGAAAAACAGCAAACACACAAAAGTGTTACAGTGAAAATGTAGATGAAGACGGAGTCGCATAAATCTGTACAATTCATACATAAATGTCTTGACAAATGTCTGATGGCATACATGCTAAACACAGAAATATACTTAGGTTACAATATATTCACTGAGGTTACATCATCGTAGTATTCATCTTATGTTACAGGCATAGGATAAAGCAACAAGCAAGCAGGAAACTATTTGTGAATCATTCTGGCAATGTCAAGCATCTAGATCGGTGTTGCAATGGACAGCTCGGCAAGTTCTAGAAATTTTTGTACTGTCGTTTGCAACACCGTAGATGCGTCTAGCGCATTCCACTCGCGCACGGATAACGGAAAAAAGGAATAAAAGAAAGTGTTGTTGTTGCAAAGGAATTCTTCAAGAGTGAGTGGGTGTTTGTTTCGAGTAATTCTAGACTGACTTATATTGATGTGGTCTGATGCTTTAATCCTAAATGAGTTGTGCAAAAGTAAGTAGATAAACTTTAGACGATGGAGTTTCGATCTACTGGATAAAGTAGCGAGCCCTGCGCGTCGCAATAATTCAGTAGGTGAATCTGTGCGCCGGTGCCGGTTGTAGATAAATCGTGCTGCTTTGCGCTGCACCCTTTCCAGTGTTGATATGCAGGTAGACGTGTACGGGGACCAGACAATGTTCGCATATTCCAATATCGGACGTATAAGGGAAAGATAAGACAGAAGTTTTATCTCGGGGGGTGAGTCTTTCAAGGCACGTTTCAAGGATGGCAGTTAGGTCAGCCGTAAACGCCGTACCTCTGTCGGTGATGAGAACCTCTGGGGCGCCGTGTCGAAGGACGATGGGGCGCCGTGTCGGGGCGCCGTGTCGAAGGACGAGGTTGTCCCTGACGTAATGCCGTCAGGGACAACCTCGTAGTCGAGTGCGCCGAGGCATCGAAGTACCCTGTACGGTCCGAAGTATCGTCGAAGAAGCTTCTCACTAAGTCCCCGTTGGCGTATTGGCGTCCATACCCACACACGGTCACCGGGTTGGTATTCCATGTGGCGTCGTCGAAGGTTGTAGCGGCGGCTGTCAGTCGTCTGCTGGTTCTTAATCCGTAGGCGGGCGAGCTGTCGTGCTTCTTCGGCGCGCTGTAGGTAGGTGGTCACGTCGATGTTTTCCTCGTCGGTCACGTTTGGTAACATGGCGTCGAGCGTCGTTGCCGGGCTCCGTCCGTAGACCAACTTGTATGGCGTCATCTGCGTCGTTTCCTGTACGGCCGTGTTGTACGCGAAGGTCACGTACGGAAGGATGGCATCCCACGTCTTGTGATCGACGTCGACGTACATGGCCAGCATGTCGGCGATGGTCTTATTTAGACGCTCGGTGAGGCCGTTGGTCTGTGGGTGGTACGCGGTGGTCCGGCGGTTGCTTGTGTGGCTGTATTCCAAGATCGCCTGAGTTAGGTCAGCCGTAAACGCCGTACCTCTGTCGGTGATGAGAACCTCTGGGGCGCCGTGTCGAAGGACGATGGGGCGCCGTGTCGGGGCGCCGTGTCGAAGGACGAGGTTGTCCCTGACGTAATGCCGTCAGGGACAACCTCGTAGTCGAGTGCGCCGAGGCATCGAAGTACCCTGTACGGTCCGAAGTATCGTCGAAGAAGCTTCTCACTAAGTCCCCGTTGGCGTATTGGCGTCCATACCCACACACGGTCACCGGGTTGGTATTCCATGTGGCGTCGTCGAAGGTTGTAGCGGCGGCTGTCAGTCGTCTGCTGGTTCTTAATCCGTAGGCGGGCGAGCTGTCGTGCTTCTTCGGCGCGCTGTAGGTAGGTGGTCACGTCGATGTTTTCCTCGTCGGTCACGTTTGGTAACATGGCGTCGAGCGTCGTTGCCGGGCTCCGTCCGTAGACCAACTTGTATGGCGTCATCTGCGTCGTTTCCTGTACGGCCGTGTTGTACGCGAAGGTCACGTACGGAAGGATGGCATCCCACGTCTTGTGATCGACGTCGACGTACATGGCCAGCATGTCGGCGATGGTCTTATTTAGACGCTCGGTGAGGCCGTTGGTCTGTGGGTGGTACGCGGTGGTCCGGCGGTTGCTTGTGTGGCTGTATTCCAAGATCGCCTGAGTTAGGTCAGCCGTAAACGCCGTACCTCTGTCGGTGATGAGAACCTCTGGGGCGCCGTGTCGAAGGACGATGCTCTCAACGAAGAACTTGGCTACCTCAGCGGCACTGCCTTTGGGCAGGGCTTTTGTTTCGGCGTAGCGGGTGAAGTTGTCGGTGGCCACGACGATCCATTTATTTCCGCAAGTCGACGTTGGGAACGGCCCCAGGAGGTCCATCCCGATCTGCTGGAATGGTCGCCGAGGAGGCTCGATCGGCTGAAGGAAGCCGGCTGGTCTTGTGGGTGGTGTCTTTCGTCGCTGACAGTCTCGGCACGTCCTTACGTAGCGAGTGACGTCGGCGGCAAGGCGCGGCCAGTAGTACTTTTCCTGTACTCGTGCGAGCGTGCGGGAAAGTCCGAGGTGTCCAGCCGTCGGGTCGTCGTGCAGGGCATGCAGAATTTCTGGTCGCAGTCCCGAAGGTATAACGACAAGGTAGCTGGCTCGGGCAGGAGAGAAGTTCTTCTTTTCGAGGACGTTGTTTTTCAAGGAAAATGATGCCAACCCTCGTCTGAATACTTTTGGGACAACGATGGTCCTGCCCTCCAGGTATTCAACTAGACTCTTCAGCTCCGGGTCGGCTCGCTGTTGTTCGGCGAAGTCGTCGGTGCTTATGGCTCCCAAGAAGCTGTCATTATCGTGGTCGTCGGGTGGTGGTGGGTCGACGGGGGCACGAGACAAGCAGTCGGCGTCGGAGTGTTTCTTTCCGGACTTGTAAACGACGGTAATGTCGAATTCTTGAAGTCGTAGGCTCCACCGTGCGAGCCGACCTGAAGGGTCCTTCAAGTTAGCTAGCCAACACAATGCGTGGTGGTCGCACACAACTTTGAAGGGCCTGCCGTAGAGGTAGGGGCGAAACTTGGATGTAGCCCAGATGATCGCTAGGCACTCCTTTTCCGTTGTGGAATAGTTCGCTTCTGCCTTTGATAGCGACCGGCTAGCATAACTTATGACCCTTTCCTGCCCGGCAGTCTTCTGCACAAGGACGGCGCCGAGTCCTACGCTGCTTGCGTCGGTGTGGATTGCCGTATCGGCGTATTCATCGAAATGCGCTAGTATCGGAGGCATCTGAAGGCGTCGTTTCAGTTCTTCAAATGCTTCGATTTGCGCCGTTTCCCACTTGAATGACACGTCGCTCTTCGTGAGGTGAGTTAGCGGCTCGGCGATTCGTGAAAATTCCTTGACGAAGCGCCTGTAGTAGGCGCACAAGCCGAGAAAACGGCGCACGGATTTGGTGTCGCTGTGTGGCGGGAAGGCAGCGATGGCAGCTGTTTTCCGCGGGTCTGGGCGAACACCATCCCTGCTGATAACGTTACCCAAAAACAAGAGCTCCTCGTACGCGAAGCGGCATTTTTCAGGCTTCAAAGTGAGGCCGGAGGTCTTGATTGTTTCAAGTACAGCTTCAAGGCGCCATAGGTGTTCGTCGAAGCTTGAGGCAAACACAGCGACGTCGTCCAAGTACACGAGGCACGTCTGCCACTTCAAGCCAGCCAGCACTGTGTCCATAACACGTTGGAATGTCGCAGGTGCCGAACAAAGACCGAAGGGCATGACCTTGAACTCGAAGAGGCCGTCTGGTGTTATAAAGGCCGTCTTTTCTCGGTCTCTCTCGTCGACTTCGATTTGCCAGTAGCCGGTCTTGAGGTCCATCGACGAAAAGTACTGCGCGTTATGGAGTCGATCCAGGGCGTCGTCTATCCGTGGTAGAGGGTACACGTCCTTCTTCGTGATTTTGTTTAGGCGACGATAGTCGACGCAGAAACGTAGGGTTCCATCCTTCTTCCTCACTAACACTACGGGAGACGCCCACGGACTCTTGGACGGCTGGATGATGTCGCGTAGCATTTCGTCGACTTGCTTCTTAACGGCGTCCCTTTCTCGCGTGGAAACTCGGTAGGGACTCTGACGGAGTGGTCGAGCATTTTCTTCCGTTATGATACGGTGTTTAGCAAGGGGCGTTTGCCGGACCCGTGATGACGACGAGAAACAGTCCTTGTATTTCTCCAGAAGGCGTCGGAGCTGTTGGTGTTGGCGGGCGGGAAGGCTTCGATTTACGTTGAAGGATGGCTCAGGCATTGCGGTTGTCGTTGTAGCTTCGTCAGAATCTGAAAAGGCAAACGCATCGCTGACAGCCAAGATTTCTTCGATGTACGCAATCGTCGTGCCCCTGCTCAGGTGTCTGTATTCTTGGCTGAAATTCGTTAGCATCACGCTTCCTTTCCCTTCATACAGCCGAGCAATGCCTCTTGCGACGCAAATGTCACGGTCTAGCAGCAAACCCTGATCACTCTCGATGACACCTTCGATGCATTCAGCCGTTTCGGTGCCGACGGGAATTATGATGCTGGATCTAGGAGGAATGGTGACTTGATCCTCGAGCACGTTCAGGGCATGTTGACATGGGTTCGTATCCGGCGGTGTCGCTTTCTCCGACGATAGGGTTATCGACTTGGTTCATAAGTCGATGACGGCGCCGTGGTCACTTAGGAAGTCCATTCCGAGTATCACATCCCTGGAGCAGTTTTGTAGGATTACAAATTTCTCAGGATATGTCCGGTTGTTGATAGTGACTCTCGCCGTGCAGACACCAGTCGGCGTTATTAGATGGCGTCCAGCGGTCCGGATCTCGGGGCCTTCCCAAGCAGTCCTAACTTTCTTCAACTTTGCTGCGAACGGCCCACTGATGACGGAATAGTCGGCTCCGGTATCGACGAGAGCGGTGACGTTGTGGCCGTCGATCAGAACGTCGAGGTCGCTAGTCCGCCGTCTTCCGTTGCGGTTACGTCGCGGCGTCGGGTCACGGCTATGTCGGTTTGCACCGCTGCTTCCGCGTTG